>NC_072436.2:101992878-102295909 GCF_028878055.3 Symphalangus syndactylus
GTCTATTTTTTTTTTCTTTTTTCTGAGATGCAATCTCACTCTGTCACCCAGACTGGAGTGCAGTGGCACAATCTCGGCACGATCTCGGCTCACTGCAGCCCCTGCCTCCCGGGTTCAAGCGATTCTCCTGCCTCAGCCTCCCCAGTAGCTGGGATTATAGGTGGGCACCACTGCACCTGGCTAATTTTTGTATTTTTAGTACACACGGGGTTTCACCATGTTGCTCAGGCTTGTCTCGAACTCCTGATCTCAGGTGATCCACCCACTTCAGCCTCCCAAAGTGCTGGGATTACAGGCGTAGGCCACCACGCCCGCCCCAGGCTGGTCTTAAATTTTATTTGTTGATGAAAGATTTTTGCCTTGGTTTTTAACCTCAGAGTGAGGACAAATAAGCACCTAAAGCATCAAACATTGACTAAAGAATTGTAACACCAAGAAAGAGATTTGATGATTCCGATCTTTATTATTTGGCTTTGAGAATACCAGTTTTATCTCAAATTCTGTCTTTATATTTATAAATAAAAGTAGCAGATCTGAGCTCAAGACATGACAGAGCATAATTTAGAAGCTTTTCCAATTCTCCAGAAAGCCATTAGCTAGCAGGGGATATGAAAGATTCATCAGAATTCAACATAGTATTTTCTGGCAGTTTACCCAAGGGGTTCCTGAATACACTTGGAGAACTCATGTATCAAACAACTAGGAATTGATATACACCTAAATCCCTTTGCCTTTTCAGATTCCACAAAACCTGGCAATAATAGCCAACAAAGTTGCTTCAGAATCTGCTGGAACTTACTAGAGACAAAATGAACTGTCAAGATAGAATCAAGTAGTCCTTAAAATAGGTTTATAATTCAAGAGTTTTCATCTTTAGTTGAATATAGTGATTATTCCTTAAAAGAACAATTACTGTAAAATTCTTATTCAGGCTATTGTTAATTATTTAGTAAAGTATTTGCATTAATTGTACTTAAATTACTTTAAGAAAATATAGTTAAAGAATTATATGAAATTTTCTATGTCAGTAAACCATAAGTATAAAATGTAATGTTTTTTGAAAACTATTAGGTTGGTGCAAAAGTAATTGATGTTTTGCCATTAAATGGCAAAACCGGGAAAACCCACATAGTTTAAACCCAATTTGAAATGCTTATTTATAATTGCTCACAAACACACATGCAACTCTGAATCAGCTGTACATGGCTTCTGAAGACTGCCGTGAGATTTGACAGGGTAACCTATTCTGTATAGAACTGAATAACTTGGATCATTTGATCTATTAAATGTCTCTGAGTACCATTTATGATGGAATGGAGCACTTTGGCTGTAACACTATCTCATGGAATAGAAGTGTATTTACTCTGCCTACATGTGAAATATAATACTACTTCTGTTTGCTCTTTAAAGAAATATCCTAACAGCATCTTCTTGAAAGAATAAAGAATAGCCTGCATATTTTTTAGGAGTTGGTACTCAGCTTGCCTTTTAAGTATGGACCATTGCCTTTGTTTTTCAGTTAGAATTTTTAAGTTTTGTTTTTGTTTTTAAGGGGGTAAAACAATTTATTGATCTCTTAAATACATGGATGAGTTTTGTGATTCCCATTTGACAGATTTTAAGATGTGAGAAAGGTTAATGTCCAGAAGCTTAGAAGTGTGGTTGGCATCATGCATTATTTTCTGTTTAAGCCAACTAATTCTTTGATTTATTTGATAGTTCTTATTTGGATATTAGTAACCACCAATAAATAAAACCGAATATAAATTTCCAAAATTTTGCTTATACAAAGTGCCAAATTTAACATTTGAATTATATGTGCTAGAATTATAAGCAGTATCACGTTGTTGTTTTTAACCATTGCATTTTCACTGTTGTGGCTATATACAACTCTACAATTAACATCTGTTTTAGTTCTAACTGCTTTTGTATTGTGAATGGTTTCTGCTTTAAAGGCTTATGCTCTTGAAATCAACCAAACAACCAAACAGACTCTCTAGTCTTACCATCACACCTTTTCAATTTTAATTCCAAGAAAGAAATATTTTATTCCCCTCACCTCTGTAACACAGAAGCCTTGAGTATCCCCTGAATGTCAGGGGTTTAGAGTGAAAAGCAAGGAGAAAATTATAAGTACATAAAGCCCTGCCCAGTTGGAACATCACTATCCAAAAGAGGAAACAGACAAGGGAACATGTAATTATAAGTCAACATGATAAACCCAGTAACAGAAATGTGGTATGTAGTACAGGGATTAACCCAGTAAGAGTATAAGGACCATACGAGCAGGGATTATATTTGATTCATATCTGTATATCTAGTACCTAACAGAGGGTCTAGTATTTAATAGATTCAACAAATCAGTTAAATGAATGAGATTAATTCTGCCTTAGAGATAAGAAACAAGGAAGTCTTCCTAAATGGGGTGTAATCTGGATTTTGAAATTCAAATAGCTTAAAAGAAGAAAAGGACAAAGTTGAAAAAAAAAAAAAAAAGCCAAATAAGCAGATAAAAAAAGTTAAGAGAATGAATGACAGGCCTGGGGAACAGTGTGAGTGAAACTGCATGCCGTGTTTTAGCAAACTGCAGATAGTTCAGATTGCATCAGCATAAAGTGTAAATTGAAGAGCAGCTGGAAATGGAGCTATACTAGTGAAGAATTATATACATGGGTTTCTTTGAAAAACAGTGAACTTTACAAAAAAACTTAATCATACTTTCTTGAATACTTTCTAAATCATGTTTTGGGATGCCTAGACCCCTTCTTCAAAGGCCTGTGATATTTTTAAAAGGTGATTCGAATTATTGATGAAATATTTTCATTTTAACATTTATTATCTTCTCTAACATTTGAGATTTATGTCAGATTTTTAATATAATTTTATATAACTTATGAATATTGGGATCCTTTGTGTAACCAATGATGATTTTCCCTTTTCAAATTATAAAGATTTATAGAACTGTAGTTGCATTTATGACATGAGATAGATGTTTATTAAATAGTATGACAACATACTTCAAACCAAGTTTTATATGGAAGCCCACTATATAAGTAGGTATGGTCCATGGGCATCCACTCCCTACACTAGGGTGCTCCACAGATTCCTCCAGGTTCAACAGTCAAGGGTTTAGTGGAAAGAGCCAGGAGGCCCAGGTTCAATATTTACAGTATTACTAGTTAGCGACAGGATTGTGGGTGTATCATTTTTCTTTCTCATCATCTAAATAGAGGGACTGGCTGGGTGCAGTGGCTCACGCCTGTAATCCCAGCACTTTGGGAGGTGGAGGTGGGCGGATCACTTGAGGTCAGGGGTTCGAGACCAGCCTGGCCAACATGGTAAAACGCGGTCTCTACTAAAAATACTAAAAAAAAATTAGCCCAGCGTGGTGGCAGGCACCTATAATCCCAGCTACTTGGGAGGCTGAGGCAGGAGAATTGCTTGAACCCAGGAGGTGGAGGTTGCAGTGAGCCAAGGTTGCACCACTGCACTCCAGCCTGGGTGACAGAGCGAGACTCCGTCTCAAATAAATAAATACAATAAATAGAGGACTTAGTTAAATGACTTCTAAAGTCCCTTTTAACTCTTAAGTCTGTGGTTTTATAAATCTGTAGCTATAGTTTATGTGATGCTGGGGCTTTGAACTGGAATGTAACCCCCAATTATAGCTACATTTTCTAGGACTACATCCAAGTGAAATCAGGAGCAGTCTATATTGTGTTTTTCTAAAATACTTAATTTCTTCTTTTTTTCATGTTAAGTTTGAGATTTTGGTAGAATAGGTGGAACCTATGTCACAGGTAATTTGAAGTCTAAAACTGAGGAGAGAAATCAGGACTAGGGATAGATTTGGGGTTATCCATACAGGTGACTGTTAAATGTGGAAGTAAATGAGGTTACTTAGGGGGCAGAAGAGAAGGGAGTGAACATACGAGAGTAGAAGGGGTGGAGGAATGGAGGAAGATATGGAACTCTACAAGGACATGGAAAAGGAATAAGGAAATTAGGGAAGAAATTGAATAGAGTATGTCTTAATACTAAGGAAAGAGTTTCAGACATGAATTGACTGAGAACCAGATAGAAATAGCCTACCATGTGGTGGTAGCATTCACTGCAAAATGAAGATGTTGTTCATTAAGATAAAGATTATCTGAAAAGACAGTTTAAGCCATTGGGGGCATGCAAATCAGTGTACAAAAAGAAAACTTTTGCAAGTTCCAGTTTTGTTTTGTTTTTTTTTTAAAGGTCATGCTAAGTATTGAAGAGGAATAAGTTTATATGGTTTGATACCTACACACATTAGTCAGAGTATGGTGGTATGGTGAATGGAGAGCACAGAACTCAGAGTTATGAATTCTGGGTTCTAGTACACACTGTCTATTATTTTAACTGTACAGCCATCCAGTCACCTAACAGGGATACTTGTAAACAGATAAATTATAATCACATTGGTAATTGTACTCAATATGATCAAAAGTTCTTGGGCAAATGATTTAAGCCTTCTGGGTTTCTTCACCTGTAAAATTAAATTGTTAAAAAAATTTGTTTTAGGCCAGGCACAGTGGCTCATGCCTGTAATCCCACCACTTTGGAAGGCCAAGGCACGTGGATCACCTGAGGTCGGGAGTTTGAGACCAGCCTGGCCAACATGGTGAAACCCCGTCTCCACTAAAAATACAGAAATTGGCCGGGCGTGGTGGCAGGTGCCTGTAATCCCAGCTACTGGGGAGGTGGGGGCAGGAGAATTGCTTGAACCCAGGAGGCGGAGGTTGCAGTGAGCCAAGATCATGCCACTGCACTCCAGCCTGGGTGACAGGGTGAGACCCTGTCTCAAAAAAATAAAAAATAAATAAATTTTGTTTTAAAGCTCGTACTGTATGTAGTACCTCTTCATGCAGTTCTGGATTGTTACAATGCTATTTGCCTTTAAAATGTATATGAATGCATACGGATATATGTATACATATATGTACTTTTAAAAAATTATTATGTAGGATACTATCTTTTATTGTTGTTTTGAGACAGGATCTCCCTCCAGGCTGGAGTACAGTGGTTTAATCATAGCTCACTGCAGCCCCGGCATCCTGGGTTTAAGCGATCCTTCCACCTCACCTCAGCCTCGAGTAGGTGGGGACTACTATAGGCATGTGCCACCTTACTGGGCTTTTTTTTTTTTTGTTTTTGTTTTGTTTTTTTTGGTGGAGACAGGTTTTCCCTGTGTTGCTCAGGCTGGTCCTGAACTCCTGGCGTTAAGTGTTCCTCCTTCCTCAGCCTCTCAAAGTGTTAGGATTACAGGCATTAGCCACCACACTCAGTCTAGTACACTGTTTGTAAAATATTCCCTGTAGACTGAGGCTGTTACACCCTCTCAGTTAATGACGTGTAGTAGGACAGGCCATACTGTGTACTGTGAGCTAGTGAGTACTGTGCACTTTCATCCAGTAAGTGCCCTACCACCTGTTGGAGAGTTGATGCATATTTTGGAACATGTATTGTTTCTCTCCTGGAACTGTCTTTCTTGCCGTTTATTTAGGGAGGAACAGAGGGATGCAAGTAAAGACTATCATGCTGTTTATTAACATGCAAGCTTTACAGAGGCCACTGGCCTGAAATTCAACTAAAGAAATGGTCAAGGCTTCTTTCCAGTGTGGATTCTTAAGTAAAACTTTTCATTAAAAAAAAAAAAATTAAAGAAATGGTTGAGGAGAAAGAAGGTAAAGATTTTTAGGCCACCAATATTCCTAAAGTATAGATAGTCACAACTTTTGTGTCCTTTGATACAGGGTGACTTTGTGTTCACAAATATTATTTAAATTTATCAAGCTTGTAATATACGTGCCCTGCACAGTGCTTGCTGCCATAGATACACTGGTGAACTTGATGAGACATGCCCCTCCTGGATTTTATCGTTTATTAGGAATGGTAAAGTTAAACAACAGTCAGAGGCCCATCGGAGGTCAGTTTTGCCCAAGCAGAATGTTGAATAAATGTTCTAACTGGTTCCTGGCAAAAACCGTATAAACTGTATCTTTTATCATCACCTCAGCCTCTCCCTTCCTTTCCCCATTTCTGCATCATATTGTAACCATAGTATGAGAAAAAAACATACTGAAATTATTTAGTTAGGTAAACTGGATCTCCAGGAGCATATAAGCATGTGGCTGGGAAAAAGGGTTGAGAAATCCTGACTTCTAGGTCAGTATCATTCAAATCTATATTTGCAAGCCAGACCACATTTTTAAGTACAAACCCACTTTTTATTTTTGAGACAGAGTCTTGCTCTGTTGCCCAGGCTGGAGTGCAGTGGCAAGATCTTGGCTCACTGCAGCCTCTGCCTCCTGGGTTCCAGCAATTCTCCTGCCTCAGCCTCCTGGGTAGCTGGGATTACAGGTGCATACCACAAGGCCCGGCTAATTTTTGTATTTTTAATGGAGACAGGGTTTCACCATGTTGGCCAGGGTGGTCTCAAACTCCTGACCTCAGGTGATCTGCCTGCCTCGACCTCCCAGATTGCTGGCATTACAGGCATGAGCCACCATGCCTGGCCACAAACCCATATTTTTTAAAGTTTTAAAAATTTGTTTAATGATATGGAACCCACATTTTAATTACTTTGCTTTTTGTTTATAGGTCCAGGGGCAAGTTCATCCTACTCTCGAGTCTAACGATGATGCTCTTCAGTATGTTGAAGAATTAATTTTGCAATTATTAAATATGCTATGCCAGGCTCAGCCCCGAAGTGCTTCAGATGTAGAGGTATGACAAATGTTGTCTTGTATTTACTTTATATCTAATTTGTGTGTTGGTTGTAATGTCAGTGAACGGGGAGAGAATTTGTTCAATATATATATATATATATATATATGGTATATAAGAAAATGAAGCCTGGATTTAACTCTTTACAGGTTGAGTATCCCTTATCCAGAATGCTTGAGAACAGAAGTGTTTTAGATTTCGAGGGTTTTTTTTTTTTTTTTTTTTTTTGGTTTTGGAATGTTTGCAGTATACTTACTGGTTGAGCATCCCAAATCCAAAAACCCAAACTCTGATGTATTCCAGTGAGCATCATGTCAGCATCTAGAAGTTTTGGATTTTGGCCTGATGTGGTGGCTCAAGCCTATAATCCCAGCACTTTGGGAGGCCAAAGCAGAAGGATCACTTGAGCCCAGGAGTTCGAGACCAGCCTGGGAGACAAAGTGAGACCCCATCTCTAAAAAAAATTTGTTTTTAACTAGCTGGGCATGGTGGCATGCGCCTGTAGTCCCAGCTACTCAGGAGGCTGAGGCATGAGGATCACTTGAGCCCAGGAGATCGAAGCTACAGTGAGCCCTGAATGAAAGAGTGGAACCCTGACTCCAAAAAAAAAAGCTAAAAGTTTCAGATTTTGGATTTTTGGATTAGGGATAATCAACCTGTATTGCATATAAGATAGTTTATGTATATTCTAGCTGTTAAACTATACATTTTTTGTTTGTAAGCTAAAACGAACAATTTCTTGATGATAGAATGATATACCCATACCTTTAGGAGTGGCTTATGTCCAAGCATTTCTTTTATTAAAGCCAGCTAACATTCCAAAAAGATTTCTGTTAATGTTTTGATCTTCAGTTGTTACATGTATTTTAGGTGGTAAGTGAATTATTTCCCACAAATTGAGAGAGAGGGAAACATCTAAACACCTAGGAAGGAGGTTCTGTAATCTCTTAGAAAGATGATATGGCCCTTGTCTTTTTAGGGCTTATGATTTAATGGAGATACAGATAGATATGTAGTCAGTAACATAATGTGATATTCTATGAGTAAAGAGTATATGGGAAACCATGAAAGGGGCAACTGATAGATGCTTTGGGGTTTGGGATAGCTTCCAAGAAAAAGATGTATCTAAACTGAGTTCAGAAGGAGTCGAAAGTTAGAGAGAAGAGTAAGGTTTGAAGTACCAACTGTAGAAAATAGGAGATACAGCTAGAAATAGAAAGAGTTCTCTGGCAATGATGAAGGACCGTTTGACTTTAATGACTTCAAGTGTACAGTAGTTCAAATCTTTGGGTTTCTGTGACTTTGCTTTTCAGCACTCAAGTGTGAGCACAAAAAAAGATAGTTGGACTGAATGGTGTTTCCTCATGGATGTATAGCAGCAGAAGAGTAGGGCAAGGGAATTGTAAAAACTGGTAATAGCAGTGCCTTGCAACCTTTTCAGGACACAACACACATAGAAAGTAATGTTTTTATGGCACACAGTGATTGGGTAGGAAGTAATCTCTAGCAACCTCAGGCCTTGTCCTTCTCTCCTGAAGGCTGAGGGATTGATAGACAGGCATATCCAATGAGAAACTGCTGAGAAGAGCATCACTGAATTGAAATTGGATAAGGAAAAAAGTGAAATGTGATAATAGCTGACAGGTTTTCTATATAGTATTATGCACTAGTTTGAATACTTCCATGCTTTACATTTCATTTAAACTTTGTAATAATCCCATCAAGATGGTATTAGTTTTTTCCCTACTAGAATGTAAGCTCCAGGGATTTTTTTTTTTCTTGTTCACTGTTGAATCATCAGCACCTAGAACAATATCTGGCACAGAGAAGACACTCAGAAAATATAAGTTGAATGAATGAATGTGGAAACTGAAGCACAAAGAGGTTGAATAACCTGCCCAAGTTATTAAGTAGTGAAGCCAATACTTTTAACCAGAAAGTCTAGCTTTTTGAGCATGCATTCTAATACCAGGTAGGGGAGGTCACATATAATGGAAAAACATGGAGAGAACAGGGTACTAGAGTTCTCAGTAAGGTCAGAGAACTCATGATATTAGGACATCTGAAAGAGAGAAATAGAATAGATGGAGATCAGAGAAAGAGTTGTTTGAATGTAAGATTTCATAAGTAACATAGTTACAAAGCAGGATGTGGCTAGACCAGGGGTGAAGGTCCCCAAGATGAGGCGTTTATAGAATTAAGAGGCCAGGGTATTTTGTGTGTCCCTAACGTAAACCATAAAGTTGGACAGAATGGTAGCAGGACTTTCATGAGAATAGAAGAGTGATGTTAACACCTCTTAATACCACCACAGTGGGGTTTAGGTTTCAACATGAATTTGGGAGGGGCACAAACATTTGGACCATAGCAAATGGTGTCTTACATTCTTTTATCAGGAAATAATTTTCCATTTTCCTCATTGACTAGGATTCAGTATTTCTTTAACACACTTACAAAGCTTTCTATTAAAATAATAAGGGCCCTAAATTTAGCAAGCCCTAAGTATGTTTTGGGATGAGTCATAAAATATTTTTCTTAAGTTTTGAGGGTCACATAAGAAAAATGTATATAGAGACTGGGCATAGTAGCCCACACCTGTAATCCCAGCATTTTGGAAGGCTGAAGCAAGCTGATAACCTAAGGTTGGGAGTTTGAGAACAGTCTGGCCAACATGGTGAAACCCCATCTCTACTAAAAAAAAAAAAAAATACAAAAAATTAGCTGGGCATGGTGGCAGGCACCTGTAATCCCAACTCCTCGGGAGCTGAGGCAGGAGAACCGCTTGAACCTGGGAGGCAGAAGTTGCAGTGAGCCAAGATTGCACCACTGTACTCCAGCCTGGGTGACAGAGCAAGACTCCATCTCAAAAAAAAAAATGTATTTTAAAAATAGATCAATCTGAATTAGCAGAATATACATATTTAAAAATCTTTCTGAAGAATATGCTTCATAATGGTTCCCAGAAGCTGTGTTGATTGGAGAGAAAGGGAACTGGGGAAGATTCGTTCAAAGAATATATATTTACAGTTGGGAGGAATAAGTTCAAGAGATCCTATTGTACAGCATGGTGACTATAGTTAATGATGGTATATTGTATTCTTGAAAATGCTAAGAGTGGGTATTGATTGTTCTCACCACAAAAATAACTATGTGAGGTAATGCATTCGTTAATTAGCTAGATTTAACCATTCCACAGTGTATATGTACTTCCAAGCATCATCATGTTGTACATGATATACATGTATAGTTTTATACATCAATTTAAGGAGTAAAATTTGGCCGGTGTGGTGGCTCATGCCTGTAATCTCAGCACTTTGGGAGGCCAACGTGGACAGATTGCCTGAGTCCAAGAGTTCAGGACCAGCCTGGGCAATATAGCAAAACCCTGTCTCTACTAAAAATACAAAAAATTAGCTGGCCATGGGGCTACATGCCTGTAGTCCCAGCCACCTGAGAGGTTGAGGTGGGAGGATCACCTGAGCCCAGGAGATTGAGGCTGCAGTAAGCTGTGATCGCACCACTGCACTCCTGACAGAGTAAGACCCTGTCTCGAAAGGAAGAAAAAAGAATTTCAAAAAAAAAAAAAATGTTTAAAGAATACACTTTGCTTTAAAGTATAAGCATAATTCAAAGTATGGTAGCAATTACTGCTTAATTTGGTAGTTCCTAGGGGATATGTCTAAGAGTGATTTTTAGTTGCCCTATAGTTTTAGGAAAATAGGTGCTTCAAAAGTACTTGAAAACAGATAGATTGCGTACATGTTTTGCTGATGGTAATTAAAAAGTTTTGATAAATTGTACTACAGATTATCACAAATTATAAAGTATCATAGTCCAAATGAATGGAATTTTGTTTTATTGATGTAGCCAATAATCATTAATCGGTACTGCCAATATATTAGTATTTACCGTCAGGCAGTGTTGCAGATGAATAAGGAGGTAGAGTTGTGCCTCAGTTTCCATGGGGGATTGGTTGCAGGCTGCTGCCTGAAGATACCAAAATCCATGGATGCTCAAGTCCCTTATATTAAATGGCATAGTATTTGCATATAACTAATGAACACCCTCCCATATGCTTTAAATCATTTCTAGAATATTTATATTACCTAATAAAAAGTAAATATTGCCAAGTGTAGTGGCTTGTGCCTATACTCTCATCTACTTAGGAGGCTGAGGTGTCACTTGAGCCCAGGAGTTCAAGGCTGCAGGAAGCTATGATCATGCCAGTGCACTTCAGTCTGGGTGACAGAGTGAGACCCTAACCCTTAAAAAAAAAATTGAATTCTATGTAAATAGTTATTACATTGTATTTTAAATTTTGTATTTTTTTATTTTTTTAAAAATATTTTTCATCTGCGGTTGGTTGAATCCACAGATGTAGAACCATGGATATGGAAGGCCGACTGTATTATATATATTTTAATGCGCTGGGAATGCAGAAGAAGGGTATATATTATTTGGCTCAGTTGATTCCAATTAATTCAATTATTAAAAGATAGTATAAAAATTGCTCCAATCTGTTTTTTCCCCTTTTACAATAAGTATAATTTTCTGTATTTAAACTTTGAAAAAATAGAGGCAAAAGCTAATTTTTTTTCCTGTGTTATGACCTTAGTATATTCTTTAATTTCTTAGGTCTTGTCCTTTCATAATTGTACTTGTTCTTCACTTGACTAGACTAATTTCCTTTGTTGTTCCTTCCCTTTCCGGTCTATATTTACCTATATTTAACCAGCTTTGATTTCTTAGGACACTGATTTCTTTTCCTCATTCATCTCAGGCTTTTTTTTTTTTTTTTAACTCCTTTATCTTAGACTTTTTTTTGTCATTAGCCCTTCATCGTAAAATGTAAAACGTCTGCTTTCGTTTTCCATTCATTTTTTTCTTTAGCTTTTTTTCCCTTGGAATCCTAAAGAGTCCTTATAATTTCTTTCTTTCTTTTCTTTTCTTTTTTTTTTTTTCTTCTTTATTTTGAGACAGAGACTCCCTCTGTCACCCAGGCTAGAGTGCAGTGGTGTGATCTCAGCTCACTGCAACTTCCGCCTCCCAGGTTCAAGTGATTCTCGTGCCTCAGCCTCCTGAGTAGCTAGGACTACAAGCGAGCACCACCATGCTTGGCTAATTTTTGTATCTTTAGTAGAGACAGGGTTTCACCATATTGGCCAGGCTGGTCTTGGAACTCCTGACCTCAAGCAGTCCGCCCATCTCAGCCTCCCAGAGTGCTGGGATTACAGGCATGAGCCACCACACCCGGCCAAGTCCCTGTAATTTCTAATAAGCTTTCCATTAACATTTAGATTCCCCAAATAATTTATCCGTATTTTCTACCTTTCTAAACAAAAACAAATTTCTCCCACACATACCAAAGTATGTGGGGATCTGATTTTTTTTTTAACTGAAGTACATATGTAGGAATTTATATGGGACCTAGAATATTTATATTGGAATTGATCAAGATTATCTTTTTAAACCTATTTATTATGTAAAGGAAAAGACAGGGTTCTGCTAATAATAGAGGTGAATCTCAAACTTAGCTCTGTATCTCATTAATGTTTCCCAAAGGTACTATATATTAATCAAGATAGAGTTTCTCATTTAATACAAATAAAATTATTAATCTTGAAATTAGGAGAGTAATAGTATTCTAATTCATGAATCTTTCATTGTTCAGTCCTCCTCGGGCTTCTTTTTAAAAATACATGAAGGCCGAGTGCAGTGGCTCATGTGTGTAATCCCAGCACTTTGGGAGGCCAAGGCAGAAGGATCACTTTGAGCTCAGGAGTTCCAGAGCAGCCTGGGCAACATAGCAGGATCTCATTTCTACTAAAAATAAAAAAATTAGCTGGGCGTGGTGGCACGTACTTATAGTCCCAGCTACTTGGGAGGCGGAGGCAGGGGGATCACTTAAGCCCAGGAGGTTGAGGCTCCAGTGAGCTATGATTGCATCATTGCACTCCAGCTCGGGTGATAGAGCGAGACCTTGTTCCCCCCCAAAATAAATAAAAAGTAAAGAAATATAAAATGTTTGTGAAAGAAATTTTATTTTACCATAAAATTATAAATTTGCCACTACAAGAAATAAAGTAATTCCTTCAGTTTGGCCTCTCCACATTCGAAACACCTTTTTTTTTTTTTTTTTAACCCTACGAATCTTTCTGCATGCATTTTGACCCTTGACATTGTCTCCTAAGTATGTATTTGGTAATTTGATTTCATTAATACCCTTGTAAGTAAGTTTAAAAATGTGCTATGCTTCAGTATTACCACTTTGCCTTTTTAAAAATCATTCGAGATTTTCTTTCCTCTTCTTTCCTTCCTCGAAACAATAAACCTGGAATGAGGTAGACATAATTGATATGGACCGGGGTTGCAGTTCTGTTTTCTTTTTCTTCTACCTCAACCCCTGCCTACAGTTAGTCTCTGTAATTCCACTGCTGGTGATTTTTTTTTTTTTTTTCAAAGACATGTAACTCTATTTAGAATTAATTGTTAGGTTGAGTTCAACTTCTGTCCTTTTCTACTGCTTTTATTTTTTTATTTTTACTTTTTTCTACTGCTTTTATATCTACACTGTGCACCAGTATTTTTAGACTCCAGGTCATGGCCGTTAGTAAGTCATAAAATTACTTTAGTGCATTGCCCATTTAAAAAAATAAAACAGGCCGGGCACAGTGGCTCACACCTGTAATCCCAGCACTTTGGGAGGCTGAGGTGGGCAGATCATCTGAGGTCAGGAGTTCAAGACCAGCCTGGCCAACATGGGGAAACCCATCTCTACTAAAAACATAAAAATTAGCCGGGCATGGTAGCACACACCTGTAATCCCAGCTACTTGGGAGGCTGAGGTGGGAGAATCACTTGAACCTGGGAGTGGTGGTTGCAGTGAACTGAGATTGCACCACTGCACTCCAGCCTGCGCAACAGAGCACAAGACTCTGTCTCAGAATAAATAAATATATAAATAAAAAACAGAATAGAAAATGCTAGTGTGCTACATATAATAAGGACAGGTTTGTTTTAGGAAACTGTTTCATTTGAGTATGTGTGCAGTATGGAAGGGTACAATGTAAAAATGTGTTGAAAATTTATTCTTACTATGAGTTGAGGTTTTAAAAAATGTTGGAAAGCCACAGGGTCATAGCATTATTAGGTTTGTACGTACCATGGTTACACTTAGTTAATCATGGGTTAAACCCATCACTATAAACATTTTAATTGAAAACCATGTAAGTTAGTCCTAAATATGTTGTCATTTTTGGATTAGCAAGTCTGTAAAATAAACTTGGAAAAAAGAAAAGAATTCTTGTTTTGGATGTTCCCTTCTCTCCCTTTACCCCTTCCGTTTTCTCCCTTTTCACCTGCGATGCCTCCTCAATATTTTGGGCCTTTGTATTGCCTTTTACTGCGTGAGGCTGGTGTCCTGGCAAACAGCTTTTCAACTAGACAATTGAAAAGGTTTGTAAACCCCATTTTTAACTGCTATAATTTCTTTCAACATGCTTCTAATTCCATTAATTAGAATTAAAATAACTTTATTTGGAAGCTGATTTAGCCTTGGACATAGATGAAAATTTATTAAAATTGAATGGATTACACTCCTCAATTTATAGATTTGCTCTTAAGATTTCCAAGAATCATTGTGTTCTCCACCCCTCCCTCACCACCAAGGGCATCACATGGCGTCACACTTTTTTATTTTCCATTTTACTAGCAAATAATAAGACTTTTTATTCAGATTTATAATTAGGATGATGTTTAATTTTATCTAGTAGTTTTTACATACTAGTTGAATACTCATTTATTCAAAACACATGTGTAAAAGTTATGTAATAGCGACCTCTACTGGCTTTAGTCATGGTATCCTGCAAGTGGATTTTTTAAAGTTTTGGGAGGATGAAAGCCCCTTTTTGAAGTGAATTACATTAGTTTAATAAGGAAAGAAATTCAGCTGTGATAGTAACCTGAGTTCTTTTACTCTCAGTGGAAATTTTAACTAAAGAATTTCTGGAAATTAAATTGAAGTATTTTGTTAAAAACGAATGACTATGACAGGACTTTAAAGAAACTACAATGTATTAAAATTGCTGTCACCAATGCAAACCATTTCTTTCCATGATTTGTAAATAGTTTTGGAGTGCCTTTGCATGGTGGATAAAGAATATTCATAGAAGTTTCAATTGAAAAATGCTGCATGTAATTAGTACTGAAAGTAAGGACAAGTGAGTGAGAACTGGATTTAGATATTTACTTCTTGATCTTGGGTGTTGTTCCTTGAAGTTTTATACAAGTACTATTTAAAGTAGCTTCTACTCATTCTTGTAATTAGCTTTATCACAGTGAAGTTGAAATTCAGGGTGTGATATTCCCCCTAGATAATAGAAAGAATGTTTAGTCTCTTATTGTCTAATTAAGGAACTAATACATTGACAATTACTGTTTTCTCTTAGCTTCATATGTTTGTAATGTAAATTATACCACATGTGAAAAGCTCTACTTTTGGTATTCTTTGATTTTAAAAGTAAATTTTAAGTGAAGAGCACTATTTGATATATTTTTTGCTTAGTTGTGATTTTCCTGTTTTCCAAGGAACGTGTTCAAAAAAGTTTCCCTCATCCTATTGATAAGTGGGCAATAGCTGATGCCCAATCAGCTATTGAAAAGAGGAAGCGAAGAAACCCTTTATCTCTCCCAGTAGAAAAAATTCATCCTTTGTTAAAGGTAATGCTGAAATACTGCCTTCTTGCCTTTTAAGGGAAAAATAAAACCCACCATTTTTATACAATAAGAATATATTTTATGGATAATTGAGTCAACTTAAGAGTAAAATTCTCTCATTCTGAGTTTTCCAGAGATTTATGTGGTGGGAAGGGATGCGATGATAATAAGAAAATATAAACCGGGCAACATGATTTAAAGTAATTTCATATCAATAGTAATAAGCAAGTTGAGAGGACTAAGAAAGTTATTGTGGATTTTGTTTATCTCAGATGTAATTAGGACCACAAAGAGAATTTATAAAACTCCTCCTTTCTTGTTGGTTAGACCTAAGTGTTCTATAAATCCTTTTGATGTTAATACTTTGTGTGGAGACCTCTGTGAAAAGGCTACAAGGCTATGTGTAATCTTGGAACAAAAAGATCACCTAAACTCTCCAGTCCTACTTATGTAAATAAGTCAGTCAGTCAGTTGAATCTCTATAGAACTAATGGAATAACTGCTGGAAGCTCGAATAATGCTATTTCTATTTTAGTTAATGTGATGAACTACTATTATCTTTCACAGCAAAAATATAGGTATTATAAGAATCAAAAACTTAGATGCCAGTAATTTTGTATATACTATAATACAGACAAAATACTAATACTTGTATACATTGTCTGAGTTTTATTATTCAACAAAGTTATTATTATCCACAGTTTGTAAATGAGGTGACAGAGGCAGAAAGTGATTAAGTAACTTCTAGGCCAAGTTCACAAGACTCTAAGTGATAGTGTTAGAAAGTTCAGGTTTGCTTGATGTTGTCCAAAATTTAAAGTTAAACACTTGAATGAGTTTAAGGTTGTATTTTGCATTCAGTTCTTTGAATAGAAATACCTGCCTTATGGAAAAGGCATTCACCATTCTGTTCATGATTTTCATTGGCCATATGTTGAATTGTATTCTAAGAGAATTAACAAATTGAGGTATATAAATATTATGTTAATAATCCTAAATTTTGAGTTTTATGTGCTAATCGTGAATATAATTTCAATTTATTTTAATACACCTTTATCATGATACACTTACTAGTTTTTATATACCCTAAAAGGTAAATGCAGCCTGTCTCCAATTTGTAACAAACTTCTTTTTTGAAAGTTGTTTTTTTCCCTTAAATGGGTTGTTTGGAAAATAGAATTTGTATGAACAGACCAGTCCCACAAAAGCCCATATTCTCTTCGAAGTCTAATATTAGGGCTATTTAACAATTTCTTAACAGCAACCATTATTCAGTAGGACATAACATGAATTTTATTTTCGTAGAAATTGCCAGGAATACCAAGAATATGCCCACTATGGTTTTGGGGAGCTCATCTTCCCTTGGAAAAGATAAAAGTTTAAGCCTGGTAGAGATTCCTAGATACCAGTAATACATTAACTTGTTTTTTGTAAAAGAAAAAACTTGTTTGTTATAGTTACTTCCAGGTATTCTGAATTAGATAACAAAGAGCATTTGCTGCCTTCCCCAAACTTGGGCCTTCCTTTGTAGGTTAGGGATTATCTATTTGTAATCTCCGCTTCTTAAGTATTTTACATCATTAGAGGTAATTTTGCCTTGCCTTTTCTTAGCTTACATTTTCAGTAGTAATACATATATTATTCATTGTTGAACCATTTAAAATTAAATGTTGTTGGTAAGCACAGGCCTCAGGAAAAAAGTGTAAGCTAAGTTGCAAATATGTTTTTTATTTTTAATCAGTGTGTTAAATGTATAGTATATGATGTTTAAACATGCTTTTCTTTTAATTTTGCAGGAGGTCCTAGGTTATAAAATTGACCACCAGGTTTCTGTTTACATAGTAGCAGTCTTAGAATACATTTCTGCAGACATTTTAAAGCTGGTTGGGAATTATGTAAGAAATATACGGCATTATGAAATTACAAAACAAGATATTAAAGTGGCAATGTGTGCTGACAAGGTAGGAAACTGAGCTTTTATATTTTTTTCTTAAGTTTCTTTTTATGACTTATTAGATGCTAACATACTATTCATATAGAATAAAATTGTATTATGTGTTGGGGAGTATCTCCAGTAACCTAATAGGGATTCAAGATACCACTTTATAGAAATAAGATATTAGATATCTAATATTAAAATGTGTTTAAATATGTCATGCAGTTTTTTTCTTCTGTGCTGTTGCAAATAGGGTTAATTAATCTCTTAATAGTTAATTTCTTTTCTTCTTCTTTTTTTTTTTTTTTGAGACAGAATCTCGCTCTGTCGCCCAGGCTGGAGTGCAGTGGCACAGTCTTGGCTCACTGCAACCTCCACCTCCTGGATTCAAGTGACTGTCCTGCCTCAGCCTCCTGAGTAGCTGG
The DNA here is from genome assembly GCF_028878055.3 of Symphalangus syndactylus. Taxonomy (NCBI): domain Eukaryota; kingdom Metazoa; phylum Chordata; class Mammalia; order Primates; family Hylobatidae; genus Symphalangus; species Symphalangus syndactylus. Next base: position 102,010,711 of record NC_072436.2, read on the forward strand.
AATTACAGGCACACACCACCATGCCCGGCTAATTTTTTTGTATTTTTAGTAGCGACAGGGTTTCACCATGTTGGTCAGGCTGGTCTCAAACTCCTGACCGCCTTGGCCTCCCAAAGTGCTGGAATTACAGGCATGAGCCACCGCACCTGGCTAATAGTTAATTTCTTAAAATTTATTTGGATTGAAAGATTTATAAGGTTATGGATTTACTTAAAAACAATTTTTCAAAATGTAAAACCACAAAACGATAGTTTTACTTTAGCACCTGGCTTTCTTCAGATACTACTTTGTGGTTTTACAATAATACTAATAAGAGCACTTATTGAAGGTTAAGCATATATGTGGCTTATCTCCGTTGGTCCTTATGATAGTCCTCTAAGGTAAGTGATCTTATCTACATTTTATAAAAGAGAGACTGAAATTCACAGGGATAAAGAAATTGGTCCAGAATTTTCTGAGAAGTGTCAAAGCCTAGGCTTGAACTCCAGGTCTCTCTGAGTCTAAAGCTTTTAGTCATTACCTAAGGATGTTCATTTTATGAAAACAACTGCAGAAAGGAAAATGTTTTCTGATGAAGCATTTCATTCCATTTTCCTCATTATACTCTTACTGATTTGGAATATTATTTCTGATTACTGATTCCACTAAATTATGTTTTAGTATTTATTTGTTCTTTGAGAATGTGGCCATATAGAGTGAAAAAACCCACCTGATTTTAAGAAGAATTTGAAATGTTTGGGTATTTTTAAATGAAGACACGAATGTGAAATACTTGATTCTTTTTAATGAATCAGATAAAATATTTTTGAGTACCTACTACATGTTTACACAGGGAGGAGATGCAAGATAAGTATATATAAAACAAGGCTCCAGAGTTGATGAAGGTATACTTATATTCATGAAACAATCAGAAAGCATACAAGATAAAATATTTTATTGTGTTATAGAGGTATGATGCTGTAGAAGTTCTCAAGAAGGGGAAAGATGTGTTCTAGCAAGAGTAGTAACAGTAGACTTCTTGCAGAAAATAAAAGCTTATTTTGACCTATTCCCAACAAATGTAGGAAAATAGGCCAAATAGAAGGCTATAAACATTTAAATATGAGATACTGAGGCCATGGAATAAAGTGATGATGGCAGGGTATAAAACAGAGAAAACCAACTCAGAGAAATTAAAGACAGGATCTGGAAACAAATTGGAAGTAATGGGTTAACGAGAGACAGACAGATAAATACTAGTAGTGATAGAGAACTTTGGAGGAGTGTAGTAAGTGGTATCAGATGTCGAATTCTGTTTTAGAGAAGCTGTGGAAGGATGCTGGCAATATATCCAAGAAGAGAAATGTGCTTGTCTGCTTTTTCTATCATTTAAGAACTTTATTCAGAGAACTTAGAGCATTTCACATCAAATTTGATGAAAGCTTCATATTTTATTATACTTTTTTATATCTCTGACTGTATAGGTATTGATGGATATGTTTCATCAAGATGTAGAAGATATTAATATATTATCTTTAACTGATGAAGAGCCTTCCACCTCAGGAGAACAAACTTACTATGATTTGGTAAAAGCATTTATGGCAGAAATTCGACAATATATAAGGGAACTAAATCTAATTATAAAAGTTTTTAGAGAGCCCTTTGTCTCCAATTCAAAACTGTTTTCAGCTAATGTAAGTATCATTGTATATATGCCTATCATTGCATGTGTTGTGAAATTTGCATGACCACTTCAAATTTGAAGTTGTGTAGTTCATGATTACTAATTTGTTAATTTTTTTAAGTTATGGGACTTAATTCATGATCACAAAGTGCTATGACAGTTTCAAGAGATTTAACATCAGAAATTAAGAGACAAAATACAAAGTAGACTGATTATGTAAGTGAAAATGAATTCACAGAATTGTCTATGTACTCCTAAGGATAAAGCTTCTTGTTTAGGTGGAAGATATTCTTGTTTGAGTCATTTGAATCATTTAACCTACACTTCATCAATGCCAACTGTATTGTCAGGTACCATGCTTGGCAGCAGGGATTCAAAGATGAATAAGAAACAGTTCCGCTGGGCGCGGTGGCTCACACCTGTAATCCCAGCACTTTGGGAGGCCGAGGCGGGCAGATCACGAGATCAGGAGATGGAGACCATCCTGGCTAACACGGTGAAATCCTGTCTCTACTAAAAATACAAAAAATTAGCCAGGCGTGGTGGCAGGCACCTGTAATCCCAGCTACTCAGGAGGCTGAGGCAGGAGAATGGCATGAACTTAGGAGACGGAGCTTGCAGTGAGCCAAGATCGCGCCACTGCACTCCAGCCTGGGCGACAGAGTGAGACTCCGTCTCAGAAAAAAAAAAAAAAAAAAAAAAAAATTCCTTTCCTTAAGTTTAGTCTAGTCAAGACAGAGATATAAACTATAAATTGAAATAAAATATGGTAATTACCATATTAGAAGTATGACAGTAGTAGTATTGGGAGCACAAAGGAAGGGGCCAGTAACATTGAAACTTAGACAAAGGATTACTGATCTTACAGTAGTAGTCAAGCTAACCTAATTGGGTCCTGAAGAAATGCTGAATGAGAACAGGTGAGACTGTCATAGGAGTTACACACTGGTAATTCCTGGAACTGTAGCCACACAGCCATAAATGACTGATAGAGAAACAGTGCTCACTACAGAGGCTGGGATTGGGCTCAAGCTATGGCAATGTGTGAACATTAAAAAATAAAGGAGTAGATTATGGTGATGGTTGTACAAATCTATAAATATATTAAAGACCATTAAATTACTTTAAATGGATACACTGCATGATTTCTAAATAATGTTTCAATAAAGTTGCTTTAAAAAAAGAGTAAAGAAGAGGCAAAGGTTTCTGAGGACACAAAAATCAAGAACCAAAATGGCCAAAAAGCACATCAAAAGGTGTTCAGCATCACTAATCATTAGAGAAATGCAAATTAAAACCATGACATACTACTACATACTCATTTGAAAGACTAAAATGTAAATGACTTATAATACCAAAAGTTGAAATGTGTATGGAACAACTGCTTGTGGGAATATAAAATTCCCACATTACTTGAGGAAGTAAACTAGTATATTTTGGAAAACAGTTCGGTAGTTCTGTCTCTTTTTTTTTCTTGGGACGTAGTCTCACTCTGTTGCCCAGGCTGGAGTGCAGGGCCGTGATCTTGGCTCACTGTAACCTCTGCCTCCCAGGTTCAAGCGATTCTCCTGCCTCAGCCTCCCATGTAGCTGGGATTACAGGTGTGTGCCACCAAGCCTGGCTAATTTTTGTATTTTTACTAGAGGCGGGGTTTCACCATGTTGACCAGGCTGGTCCCGAACTCCTGACCTTAAGTGATCCGCCAGCCTCGGCCTCCCAAAATGCTGGGATTACAGGTGTAAGCCACCATGTCTGGCCAGTTTGGCAGTTCTTTATAACAATAAACATAAACTAACCATATTGCCCAGCAATTCTACTCCTAGGTTTTTACCCAGAAGAAATGAAAACATGTCCATGCAAAAAACTGGTTCATGAATGTTCATAGCAGCTTTATTTGTAATAGCCCCAAACTGGAAACAACCCAAATGTCCATCAGCAGGTGAATGTATAAACAAACTGTGGTATGACCATACAGTGGAATGCTACTCAGGAATAAAAAGAAATGAAATAGTTATGCGTGCAACAGCATGGGTGCATCTCAGAAATATAAGCAAAAAACTAGGCACAAAAGACAATATATGATTCCATTTATTTAATATTCTAGAAAAGACATGTCTATAGAGACAAAAAGGAGATCACAGGTTTCCTGGGAGTGAGGCATAGTAAGGGTTGATGGAAATGGGGACAAGAAAACTTCTTAAGATGATGAAAAGGTTCTGTATCTTGATTGTGTTGATGGTTAGAAGGGTGAATAACTACACAAAATCTCACCAAAAGAACATTTAAAATAGGAGTTTCTTATATAAACTATGCCTCAAAGTTGACTTGATAAATATAGTCACTGATAAAAAAAAGAAATCAAATAATAGTAACCAATTTTAATTTAAATACAAAATGGATATGGTTGCAGATTCTACATTGCAACTAACCCTTAAGAAACTACCATTTGTTGAATTTTAGTATAGTACCATAAAAGGATAGTCACTCTATTTATATGGAAAGTCTAGAATAGGCAAATCCATAGAGACAAAGTAGATTAGTGGTTGCCAGGCACTGGGGAGAGGAAAGGAATGGAGAGTGACTGTACTGGGTATTTAGATAGCCACCTTCCAGAAAAATCATAGGGTTTCTTCTTGTGGTAATGAAATGTTCTAGAATTTGATACTGGTGATGACTGCACAACCAATATTGAAAACCATTGATTAGTAACTACGCTTTTAACAAGTGAATTTTATGGTATGTGAGTTTTATCTCAATAAAATTTACACAGAGAAGCTAGATTTTTCGTATACTTCGAAATAATGTAGCACAACAGATTGTATGCAGGAATAGATATGAAAATCCTGCTGTCTTCTAGTACGTTATGTTAGAGATTTGCAAATGTAAAACATTGCCATTCTTCTACTAAATGTTTTTTGTTATGGCTTAAAAAAAATTTGGTTACTTTTTATAAAAGTGCTATTTATGTTAACACATAATGGGTTTATTATTTTTAATGAATTTTTTTTTGAAATTTTTGGTTTTAACTTCTAATATGGTAAACATTGAAATACATAGTTATAAACGAAAGGTTTTTAGAATCTTCAATAATTTTTAAGAGTGTGAAGGAGTCCTGAGACCAGAAAGTTACAAGACCACTGACCTAGAGAAATGTATTTGCAAATTGTACATCTTTGCAGAAGGAATTCTTGAATTGTCCTTTATTCATATTTGTAAGTCATTAAAATTTTTCACTGTGTCTGACATGTTAAATTTTGTGATTATAAAATGACTTATTGGCTCAAAATTTGTTTAATATTATAATAATACAGCCTCATTGAATTAATGTGTTTTCCCCCAAACAGGATGTAGAAAATATATTTAGTCGCATAGTAGATATACATGAACTTAGCGTAAAGTTACTGGGCCATATAGAAGATACAGTAGAAATGACAGATGAAGGCAGTCCCCATCCTCTAGTAGGAAGCTGCTTTGAAGACTTAGCAGAGGTAAGTACTTCAATTATATACCCGAAAAGTCTGCATAAAAGCCTACATTTACATTAAAATTGAGAGTCTTACTTCTTTCCAGCTAAAGTCATAGATACTAATTGTTGACTATCTGTTATTGCTCCTTTTTCATAGGGTCATTGTCGGCATATGTTTCTGTTATCTTACCAAACAGAAAAAGTGGTCTCTTGTTAATTATAGAAAGACAGATACCGCCAAGGGGAGGTATTACAGCTGTCACCCAACGGCCTACTGTAAAAGGTTAAGAAATGGCCGGGCGCGGTGGCTCACGCTTGTAATCCCAGCACTTTGGGAGGCCGAGGCGGGCGGATCACGAGGTCAGGAGATCGAGACCACGGTGAAACCCCGTCGCTACTAAAAGTACAAAAAAAAAAATTAGCCGGGCGTGGTGGCGGGCGCCTGTAGTCCCAGCTACGCGGGAGGCTGAGGCAGGAGAATGGCGTGAACCCAGGAGGCGGAGCTTGCAGTGAGCCGAGATCGCGCCACTGCACTCCAGCCTGGGCGACAGTGGGAGACTCCGCCTCAAAAAAAACAAAAAACCAAAAAAAAGAAATGTCAATGAATGACTATTAAGTAAGAGACCACAGAACTTGCACCTGAGGTCAGATTACTTGTGTTCCAGTCTAAGCTCTGCTGCTTATTAGTTGTGTGACCAGTGGCAAGTTATTTCATTTCTTTAAACCTCCATATCTTTTATTTGTAAAATAAGAATGATAATACAGGTTGAGTATTTCTAATCCAAAAATCCCAAATCTGAAATGCTCCAAAATCTGAAACTATTCCAACATGATGCTCAAAGGAAATGCTCATTGGAGCATTTCAGATTTGGGATTTTCAGACTCGGGATGCTGAAGCAGTAGGTATAATACAAATAATCCAAAATCTGAAATCTTAAACACTTCATTTTGAGTAAGAAATACTCGATCTGTAATCTCAGGATTTTTGTGAAAAATTAAATAACCTATCTGAAGTATTTACCTATCTACCTTCACATAGTAAGCTTACTCAGTATGTGATAACTGCATTATTATTTAGAATAGGAATGAGGTAAATAAGATAATAAGGTCCAGGACCTGGGTGATTCAGATACCACGAGATAGAAAGACAGGTAATAACTCCTCAGATATTTCAAATGCTAAAATACATGAGTCAGTCCTAATAAGTTAGTATTAAGAGTCATTCTGAGGTTTCTAGCATTTGCTGTGTTGTCACTCTAAAATCCACTCATTATGATACAGCATTGAGCTTGTAAAATATTTTTTTAATTAAGACTTTCAGGCAAAATAGAACGGTAAGTTCAAGCATCACCACAGCCCTTCCATTCCTGCTCCAAACACATATAAGTAATAAAGTATAAAAAGAAAAATGTGGAATATATATAACTAGACTTGAAAACAAGATCAGGAATGGAATAGACATTCAAGGTAGTGAGCTCTGGTATCTGGGTGTTTAGGCTCTTAAGGACAATGAATTGTTTCAAATGTGTTCCATGAAAGCCAGAGCAAGATTTCTTGCTCAAGTCCTTCCTTATAATAGGATGCTGCGAAAGTCTGCCAACCTGGTATCTACAGTAAAGTTTTCTAAAAAGTTGTGGACTTGACGTGGGGAGACAAAAACGTTGCCTTACAATAATAACAAAGTTTCCCACAACATTAAGCCAATATGAAGCCTGAACCCCTAAAGTCATTTTAAGAGCAGGTTCTAGTTTGGAAGAGTGATCATAAAGGAATGGGAGAAAAAAAGGAAACAAAACATTAAGTCTCCCACTAAGAAGCATATAATACAAAATTCCAAAAAACAAGGCAAATTCTGATTCTCAGAATGATAATTAATAAAATCAACAATTGCAACATGAATTTATTCCAGATGAAATTGATTTTGTATAACAGACATACAAAAAGTTTAAAAGAAGTTTAGGATGCTGAAAGAGATAAGTGAAGGAATATGATCCCTTTATAAAGAAGATATTGTGAAACAAAAATAGGTGGAAAGGAAATGAGCAGATTTCTAGATATCAAAAGACAGAGATTTCGAGAATTAAATATACAAGCATTGAAATAACTCATGTAGTATAACATTTGCTGGACCCAGTTCAAGGATAAAATTAGTAAATTGGAAGATGGAATTGAGGATTTCACTGAGAATGTGACACACAGACCAAGATAAGAAATACGAAAGGCCAATTGAAAGTAATAAGGATAGCCGGGCATGGTGGCTCACGCCTGTAATCCCAGCACTTTGGGAGGCCAAAGCAGGCAGATCACCTGAGGTCAGGAGTTCAAGACCAGCCTGGCCAATACGGTGAAACCCCATCTCTACTAAAAATACAAAAATTAGCCGGGCATGGTGGTACATGTCTGTAATCCCAGCTACTCGGGATGCTGAGGCAGGAGAATCACCTGAACCCAGGAGGTGGAGGTTGCAGTGAGCCGAGATCGCACCACTGCAGTCCAGTGACAGAGTAAGACTCCATCTCAAAAAAAAGTACTAAGGATGCACTGAGAGGCTTAGTATACATCTAATAGGAGTTCCAGACAAAGAGTGATGGAGAAACAATATTTGAAAAGATAAAAATGGAAAATTTTCAAGAAATGAGGACATTAGTTCCCAGATCAAAAGTGAATTCCAAATATCATTCAGGATAAATAAAAATAAACACACAGCTAAAAACATGGCAGTGAAACTATAGAACATCAAAGATAAAGAGAAAATCTTGGATTGGGCTCAGTGGCTGATGCCTGTAATCCCAGCACTTTGGGAGACTGAGGTGGGTGGATTGCTTGAAGTCAGGAGTTCAAGACCAGCCTGGCCAACGTGGTGAAACCCCATCTCTACTAAAAAATACAAAAATTAGCCAGGCATGGTGGTGGGAGCCTGTAATCCCAGCTACTCAGGAGGCTGAGACATGAGAATTGCTTGAACCTGGGAGGCGGAGGTTGCAGTGAGCTAAGTTCGCGCCACTGTACTCCAGACTGGGTGACAGAGCAAGACTCTGTCTTAAAGAAAAAAAAAAAGAAAATCTTAAAAGCTGTTAAGACAAGATATTTTGCGAAGGAACTATAATTAGAATGGCAGCACATTTCTCTTTAACAACAGAGGTTAACAGTCTGTTGAATAATATCTTTAAAGTACTAAGGTAAAATAGGATTTTCTACCCAACTACAGTATTATTCAAGAATGAGGACAAATTTTAAAATAATAAAGTTTGTAGAAGAAAGCATAAGTGTTCTTCATGACCTGTGAAATACACAAAGATTTCTTAAACAGGACACAAAAGCACTAACCATGAAAGAAAATAATTGATAAACTGGACTTCATTAGATGTAAGAATATCCATTCATCAAAAGACAAAATTAATAGAATGAAAAGGCAAGCTATAGACTGGAAGATAATATTTGTAATATACATAGCCAATGAAAGACTCATATCTGGGGTATATTAAGAACTCCTGGCTGGGCACGGTAGCTCATGCCTGTAATCCCAGCACTTTGGGAGGCTGAGGTCAGTGGATCACTTGAGGTCAGGAGTTTGAGATGAGCCTGGCCAACATGGTGAAACACTGTCTCTACTAAAAATACAAAATTAGGCGGGCATAGTGGTGCGTGCCTGTCCCGGTTACTCGGGAATCTGAGGCAGGAGAATTACTTGAACTCGGGAGGTAGAGGTTGCAGTGAGCCAAGAGCACACCAGTGTACTCCAGCCTGGGCGACAGAGCGAGACTCTGTCTGGAAAAGAAAACAAATGAAAAACCCAAAAACAAAATAACTCCTACATGCCTACAAATCAATAACTAAAACTTCAGGGTTTTTTTTATTTTGTTTTTTAGAAAATAGGCAAAAGACTTAAGTAGGTACTTCACACACACAAAAGATGCTCAACATTGTTATTCATCAAGGAAATGCATTTTGAAACCATGGAGCAGTTGGAAGTCTACTTGCTGGTGGGGGCTAGGGTGTAATTTGGTACAGCCACTTTGGAAAACTGTTTGGTATATCTACTAGAGCTAAGCATACAATGTACCCTGTGACCCAGCATTTTAACTCTTGGGCATATACCAAACAAAAATGAGTGCTTATGTTAACTGAAAGACATATTTAAGAATGTTCACAGTAGGTTTATTCATAATGGATAATTAGTGGTATATTCATACGAGAAAATGCTATCTGGCAATAAAAAAGAATAACTGCTGATAAAAGCAGCAACATAATATTGAGTATAATAAGACTCAAAGTACATACTATATTGATATATAGGAAGTTCAGAAACGTATCTTTGGAAACAGATTATTAGAATAGTGGTTGACTGGGAAACATGAAGATTTCTGAGGTGCTAGAAATGTTCGATTTCTTTATCTGGGTGGTGGTTACAGAAATGCATTGTATACATATATTAAAAGTCATCAAATTACAGACTTTATGTAAAGTTATTCCTGAATTTATCAAAAATGAGGAAAAAGTGAGGAATAAATAAAAACCATTTCAAACATACAATGACCAAGAGCGTTTACTACTTATAGACACTCATTATAAGATGCATTGGATGGTGTTCTTTAGCAAGAAGGAAAGTTTTACTCAAAGGGAAGTCAAGAAATACAGGAACTAATGGTGAAAAAGAAATTGGTAGATGTAGGCCGGTGGCTTGCACCTGTAATCCCAGCACTTTGGGAGGCCAAGGTGGGCAGATCACTTGAGCTCAGGAGTTCAAGACCAGCCTGGGCAATATGGTGAAACCCCATCTCTACAAAACACCAAAATTACCCAGGTGTGGTGGTGCGCACCTGTAGTCCCAGCTACTCTGGAGACTGAGGTAGGAGGATCACTTGTGCCCAGGAGGTTGAGATTTTAGTGAGCCAAATCATGCTACTGTTCTCCAGCCTGGGTGACAGACTGAGACACTGTCTCAAAATAAATAAATAAATTAAAAATTAGAAAATGTGTTGATAAATTTAAAGAATTGCTGAATAGTTTTAAAAGTAAGTTTAAAGTTTTTCATCTTGGAAAGACTAAACTGTATTCCTATGTATTAGTAACAAAATATACAGTATGTAAAGTGGACTTGTGTTTATGATAGAAGAATAACTTGAAAAATTTATAGATAACTGTATTTATTTTTAAAAACGTTTAGGAAGATCACCAAAAGAACAGAAATACTACCTGTAGCTTATAATGTACAGATAGGGAAAAAGGAACTATAGTAATTTTTTTTAATCATTTTCACTGATAATAGGAAAGAATGAATGAAGCAAACAAAAACAATGATAATGAAGATAAAATGATATGATATTAAAAAATCCAACTACATTAGTAACTCAGTATATACAAACTGATGAAACTCAGCCTATTTAAAGAGAGTAATTATATTTGATTTTTAAAAATTCACTTTAGGCCTGGCGCAGTGGCTCATGCCTGTAATCCCAGCACTTTGGGAGGCTGAGGCGGGTGGATCACAAGGTCAGGAGTTTGAGACCAGCCTGGCCAACATGGTGAAACCCGGTCTCTACTAAAAAAAAAATACAAAAATTAGCTGGGCATGGTGGTGTGCACCTGTAATCCCAGATACGAAGGAGGCTAAGGAAGGAGAATTTCTTGAACCCAGGAGGCGGAGGTTGCGGTGAGCCTAGATCATGCCACTGCACTCCAGCCTGGGCGACAGAGCAAGACTCTGTCTCAAAAAAATAAATAATAAATAAAAATAAAATCCACTTTATGCAGCTTATAAAAGATGTTCTTAAAACAGAACCACAGAAATATTTTAAGATAAAGGGATGAAAAATCATAACATATAAAAACTAATCAAACCTGTATACCAATATTAATTCAAATTAACTGATAAAATTACACAAAATAAGCACTGAGGAGGAAAAAAGAGAAACACTTCCTAATAGTAAAAGGGATACTATCATGAAGATACAGCAACCATTACTGTGTAGCACCTCATTATAAAGCCTCAAAATATAATAAGTAGAAACTGACAGAATTATAAGAAATGAAAAAAAATTGCTATCATAGGAAATTTTAACAGGTCTCCATCAGAAATTAACAGATCAAACAGAAAAAAGATTAGGCTACAGAAGATTAGACTAACACATTTGATTTTACAGACACACACACTCTCTCTCTCTCTCTCTCTCATTCACTCACACTCAATTAGCCCTCCATATCCATGGCTTCCGCATCTGTGGATTCAACCGACTGTGGATTGAAAATATTTTTGGGGAAAACATAATTTTATCTGTACTAACATAATGTTGAGCACATTACAATACATTACATGAGGGTACATTACAATACCCTAAACAATACAGTATAACAACTCTTTACATAACGTACATTATATTAGGTAGAAGTAATATAGGGAATCCTCTGAAGGTTATATGCAAATACACCATTTTATATCAGGGACTTGAGCATCCCTAGATTTTGGTATCTGCATGGGATCCTGTAATCAATCTCTCACCGATAAAAGGGACAACAGAGTGTGTGTGTGTGCATTTGTGTGTACACAGTCATCCCTCAGTATATGTGGGGAATTGGTTCTAGGACTTCCTGCAGATACCCAAATCCACATATGCTCAAGTGCCACATCAGCCCTGCAAAACTTGCATAGGCCCTGTGGAACCCATATATATGAAAAGCCAGCCCTCAGTATACAAGGGTTTCTCATCCCACAAATACTGTATTTTTGATCCTCATTTGGTTGAAAAAAATCTGCATATAAGTGGATCTGTGCAGGTCTAACCCACGGGTTGTTCAAAGGTCAACTGTATATATCTTAATACTGTTGCCTTGAGGATTAAGTTTCAACTATAAAGTTTGCCGAGAGAAGTTTACAGTTTTACACATTTTTTGAAAAAGGAATAATTAAAAATGAATGAGTTAAGCTTTCAACCCAAGAAACAAGAAAGATAACAGGATACACCTAAGAGAATAATATGTAAGGAAGTAACGGAACAGAATTAATGAATTAGAAATTGATATAACAAAAGTTCTCATGGCTGATCAACGGGAAAAGGAAACACAAATACTAGATGTGATCTCGGCTCACTGCAACCTCCGCCTCCCAGGTTCAAGCAATTCTCATGCCTCAGCCACCCCAGTAGTTGAGATTACTGTGCCACCACTTTCGGCTAATCTTCGTATTTTTAGTAGAGACAGGGTTTTGCCATGATGGCTAGGCTGGTCTCCAACTCTTGGCCTCAAGTGATCTACCTGCCTCGGCCTCCCAAAGTGCTGGGATTGCATACGTGAGCCACCGTACCAGGCCTGTTTTTTAAATCATGGAAGAACACTAATATCCACTTCAAAATGTTTTAGAACTGTAATGAAATAACCTTTAAAATATGTGAAAGAGCAGCATCAATGTCCTAAGTTAAAAAACATTAAAAAATGAATAGTCAAAAGTGTATTTTAACAAATGACTTGCGGCATAGACCAGGTGTTGTGAATGCTATGGTTTGAATGTGTCCCCATATTTAATGTATTGGAAGTTTAATCTGTATATATTGATTGGAGGTGGGGCCTGTGGAGGTAATTAGGATTAGATAAGGTCATCAGGGTGGGGCCCCCGTGATGGCAGGCCTGTTTTTATAAAAAAAGGAAGAGACCTGAGCTGACATGCTGTAGTCCCCTTGCCATGTGATGCCCTGCACTGCCTCAGGACTCTGCAGAGTCCCTACCAGCAAGAAAGCCCTCACCAGATGCACCTGCCTGTCTTGACCTTCTAGCCTCCAAAACTGCGGTAAATAAATTTCTTTATGAATTACCCAGTCTCAGGTATTTATTTATAGCAACAGAAAACAGCATGTGACAATGAGTTTTGCCAATCTTCAGGAAACAGTTAATCTTACGCTTTTGCAAATTGTTCCAGCGAATAGAGACATGAAGGGTAACTTATCAGGATTGTATGAATACATTATCAAAACTAGATAACGACAATACAAGAAAAAACTATGAGACATTCTCAGATACCAACGAAATGGCAATGAAAAATCAGTTTATGATACAATAAAACATATTCTAAATATATATCTTATGATGTTTACTCTTATGTGGTTTGACATTTTAAAAAGTTTTAATATAGTATTCTACTTTAGTAGGTTAAAATCTCAAGAAAAAGAGTTTCATAAAATTAAACATTCATGAACTTCTTTAAAATGTTGGGCAAACAAGGAATAGAAGGGAACTTTCTTAACCTAATAAAGGACATTTACTAAAAATCTGTAAGAGATATAATAGTGGTTAAACTATAGCAAAACTAAGAAACTAGAAAAGAATACCACCATCACCACTTCTGTTCAGCACTCTAATAGCACTACCCAATACAAAAAGACAGAAAAGGAATAGACAAGACAAAGTTGTCCTATTTGTAGTCAATATAATTATCTATATAGCAAACTCAAGAAAATTTATATAATATTAAACTAGTTGGCAAGTTCATTATAGTTGTTGGATAAAAGATCAGCCTGTAAAAATTGGTAGCATTACTGTGCTCAGTTATAGTCCATTGAATATATAATATTTTTGAAGACCGCATTCACTATAGAAATCAGACCATAAAGTACCTGGAAGTAAACCTGACTAAAGATACACAGGACCTTTGTTTAAAAAAAAAAAAATCATAAAATTAGCCGGGCATGGTGGCTCACTCCTGTAATCCCAGCACTTTTGGAGGCTGAGGCGGGCGAATCACAACGTCAGGAGTTTGAGACCAGTCTGGCCAACATGATGAAACCCCATCTCTACTAAAAGTACAAAAAATTAGCTGGGCATAGTGGCGGGCACCTGTGGTCTCAGCTACTCAGGAGGTTGAGGCAGGAGAATCACTTGAACCCGGGAGGCGGAGGTTGCAGTGAGCCGAGATTGTGCCACTGCACTCCAGCCCGGGTGACAGAGTGAGACTTCATCTCAAAAAATAAATAAAATTAGATTCATAAGGACTATCTGAATAAATGGACACATATACTATGTTCATAGATGGAAAGACTCAGTACTGTAATGATACCAGTTGTCCCCCAGATAATCTACAAATTTAGTGCATAGCAAGCTGATCCTAAAATTCACATGTTAAGAATGAGGAGCAAAAATAACAATTTTGAGGAAGAACAAGTTGAGCGGACTTGTTCTTGTCCCCTCAAGTACTTGTTAGGTAAAGTAACCGTCAGATAAAGTATTGCCATATATTAAAACTTACTATGACGCCAGAGTAAACAAGATTGTAGTATTGGTGCAGGTAACAATTAGGTAGCAGAACAGAATAAAGAGCCCTGAAAAAAATATATACCTAGATATTCCTCCTGATGTGTGACAGATATTACATTAATCAGTAGAGAAAGAATGAACTCATTAATAAATGATACTGGGTCATACCTGGTTAAATGGAAAAAAATTCATTCCATAACACATATAATTCACAGAACGTACTCAACAGATTAAAAATCTAAAAATGAAGAGTAGAACTTCAAAAGAAAATATAGGAGAACATATTTATGACTTTGACATAGGAAGATTTCGTAACACATAGAGTAAACCAGAAAGGAAGAGATTAAGTTTTAAAACTTCTGTTCAAGAAAAGACACCATAGTTAAAAGGGAAGCACAAATGAAGTTGGAACCGTGTACCATATCCGAAAATTAATTCAAAATGGATCAAAGACAATGTTAAGATCTAAAGCTATAAAACTCTTGGAAGAAAACAGGTCTGAATCTTCGATTTGGCAAAGGATACTTAGATAATGCCAAAAGCGCAAGCTATAAAAGAAAAAGTAGATAATTTGGACTTCTTAAAAATTAAAAACTCTGTGTTTTAAAGGACACCATCAAGAAAGCAAAAGACAGCCTACAGAAAGGGAAAAAATATTTGCGAATGATATTTCTGATAAGAGTTGTATTCAGTGTATATAACAAAAAAAACCCAATTTAAAAATGGGCAAGGGGGCCGGGCACGGTGGCTCACGCTTGTAATCCCAGCACTTTGGGAGGCCGAGGCGGGCGGATCACGAAGTCAAGAGATCGAGACCACGGTGAAACCCCGTCTCTACTAAAAATACAAAAAATTAGCCGGGCGTGGTGGCGGGCGCCTGTAGTCCCAGCTACTTGGAGAGACTGAGGCAGGAGAATGGCGTGAACCCGGGAGGCGGAGCTTGCAGTGAGCCGAGATCGCACCACTGCACTCCAGCCTGGGTGACAGAGCAAGACTCCGTCTCAAAAAAAAAAAAAAAAAAAAAAATGGGCAAAGGATTTGAATAGATGTTTCTCCAAGGAAGATATATAAATGGCCAACATGGTACATTAAAAAAAGCTCAACATCATTAGAAATTAGGGAAATGCAAATCAAAACCACTATGAAGCCTGAGCAACATAGTGAGACCCTGTCTTTACAAAATTAGAAAATTTGCCCAGGATGGTGGTGTGCACCTGTGGTCCCAGCTACTCGGTGTCAGGGTGGGAGGATTGCTTGAGCCCAGGAGGTTGAGGCTGCAGTGAGCCATGATCACATGATTGCACTCCAGCCTGGGTGACAAGGTTAGACTCCATCTCTAAAAGAAAAAACATTATGCAGTACCACTTCGCATCTACTAAGATGGCTAAAATTTAAATAAAGGGAAAGTAACGTGTTCATGAAGATGTGGAGAAATTGAGACCTTCGTATTTTGCTGATAGAGATATAAAACAGAGCAACTGCTTGGAAAACAGTTTGCTGGTTTCTCAAAAAGTTAAACAATTACCATATGATCCAGAAATTTCACTCCTAGGTATATACCCAAAAGAATTAAAAGCAGAGGTTCAATCATGTACTTGTATGCCAACATTCATAGCAGCAGCATTCACAATAGCCAAAAGCTGGGAACAACCCACATGTCCATCAACAGATGAATGGTTAAGTTAAATGTATATGGTAAATACATTACAGTAGAATATACAGTGGAATATAATTCAGCTTAAAAAGGGATAAAATTCCAATATATGCTACAACATGGATGAACCTTGGAAACCTTATGCTAATAAAATAAGCCAGACACAAAAGGACAAATGTTGTATGTTTCCACTAATATGAGGTAACTGGAGTAGTCAAATTTATAGACAGAAAATAGAAGTTACCAAGGGTTACGGGGAAGAGGCAATCATCAGTTACTGTTTAATGGATACAGAGTTTCAGTTTGGGATGATAGAATAGTTCAGATCTGGAAATGGACAGTTGCACATTGTCTATTAATGTCACTTAATTGTACACTTAAAAATGGCTAAAATGGAAATTTTCATATGTATATTTTACCACAATATAAAAAAATTAAAAGGGAGTGTGAAGCATGCTACAACATGGATGAACTTTGAAAATGTAATGCTGAACGCAAGAAGCCAGTCACAAAAGACTACATATTGTATGATTCCATTTACATGTAATATCCAGAATAGGCAAATCCATGGAGACAAAAAGTAGATTCATGGTTGCCTAGGGCTAAGGGGGTTTAGGGGATTGGGAGGTAATAGCTGAAGGGTGTGTGATTTCTTTGAGGAGGTGATAAAAATATTCCAAAATAGATTATGATGATAGTTGCACAATTCTGTTAAACTAAAAATCATCTAATTTTGCCCATTAAATGGGTGAACTGAATGTATATGAATTATATCTCAAAGCTATTTTTAAAAACTATCAATTTAACATGTAAAGTCAAGCTAATAAAAATGGTCAAAAGCTATTAATAAACAATTCTCAGAAGAGAAGATACAAATAAATGGCCCACAACCATAAAAGTAGATTCTCAACCTTACTAGTAATCAGGGAAATACATATAAAAATAACACTGGCATAGTCTCACAACATCAGGCTAACAAATTTTAAGTCTGATAGTATCAAATGTTGACAAGGAAGTGAACAACTGGGAAAAATCACCTCTGCTAAGTATATAAATTGATATAATCACTTTGGAAAGCAACTTCCCCTTCTAGTTTACATGCTCTAAAAAATATTCATGCATATGTGCACACTAAGTTATACAGGCATACCTAAGAGCGTGGCTTAGGTTTCAGACTACTGCAATAAAGTGAATATCACAATAAAGCAAGTCACTATTTTTTTGGCTTACAGTGCATATAAAAGTTATGTTTACACTATCCTGTGGTCTAGTAAGCATGCAATAGCATTATGTCTAAAACAACATACATACCTAAATTTAGAAATACGGCTAAAAAATGCTAACGATCATTTCAGCCTTCAGTGGGTCATAATCTTTTTGCTGGTGAAGGGTCTTGCCTTGATGTTGATGGCTGCTGAAGGTTGGGGTGACTGGCAGTTTAAAATATAAGCAACAATGGAGTTTGACACAACTGTTGGCTCTTTCTTTTATGAAAGATTTCTGTGTAGCTGGTGATATTGTTTGATAGCACTTTACCCACAGTAGAAATTCTTTCAGTATTGGAGTCAATCCTCTCAAACTCTGCCACCGCTTTATCAACTAAGTTGATGTAATATTCTAAGTCCTTTGTTGTCATAAAATTGTTCATAGTATTTTCACCAGGAGTAAGTTCCATCTGAAGAAACAACTTTTTTTTTTTTTTTTTTTTTTTTTTTTTTGAGACAGAGTCTCATTTTGTTGCCAGGCTGGAGTGCAGTGGTGTGATCTCGGCTCACTGCAACCTCTCCCTCCCGGGTTCTAGCGATTCTCCTGCCTCAGCCTCCCGAGTAGCTAGGACTACAGGCGTGTGCCACCATGCCCAGCTAATTTTTGTATTTTTAGTAGAGACAGGGTTTCACCAAGTTGGCCAGGATGATCTCGATCTCTTGACCTCGTGATCTGCCCGTGTTGGCCTCCCAAAATGCTGGGATTACAGGCGTGAGCCACCACGCCCAGCCAAGAAACCACTTTCTTTGTTCATCCATAAGAAGCAAATTCTCCAAGTTTTATCATAAACTTGCAGCAATTCAAGTCACATCATCAGGCTCCACTTCTAATCCTATTTCTCTTGATATTTCCACCACATCTGCAGTTACTTCCTCCAACTGAAGTCTTGAACTCTTCAAAGCCATCCATGAGAGTTGGAATCAACTTCTTCCAAACTCCTGTTAATGTGGATATTTTGACCTTTCCCATAAATAACGAATGTTCTTAGTGGCATCTAGAATGGTGAATCCTTTCCAGAGGGTTTTCAGTTTATTTTATCCAGCTACAACAGAGGAATCACTATCTATGGCAGTTACAGCCTTATGAAACATATTTGTGAAATAATAAAACTTGAAGGTCAAAATTATTCCTTGATCCAAGGGCTGCAGAATGGATGTTGTGTTAAGAGACTTGAAAACAACAAATCTCCTTGTATATCTCCATCAGAGCTCTCAGGTGTCTAGGTGCAATGTCAATATTTTGAAAGAAAAAATTTTTTTTTTCTGAGCAGTTGCTCTCAATAGTGGGCTTAAAATATTCAGTAAACCATGTTGTAAACAGTTGTACTATCATCCAGGCTTTGCTGTTCCATTTATAGGGCACAGCCAGAGTAGATTTAGCATAATTCTTTTTTTTTTTTTTTTTTGAGGTTTTTCTTTTTTTTTTTTTTTTTTTTTATTATACTTTAGGGTTTTAGGGTACATGTGCACAATGTGCAGTTTTGTTACATATGTATCCATGTGCCATGTTGATTTCCTGCACCCATTAACTTGTCATTTAGCATTAGGTGTATCTCCTAATGCTGTCCCTCCCCCCTCCCCCACCCCACAACAGTCCCCGGAGTGTGATGTTCCCCTTCCTGTGTCCATGAGTTCTCATTGTTCAATTCCCACCTATGAGTGAGAACATGCGGTGTTTGGTTTTTTGTCCTTGTGATAGTTTACTGAGAATGATGTTTTCCAGTTTCATCCATGTCCCTACAAAGGACACGAACTCATCATTTTTTATGGCTGCATAGTATTCCATGGTGTATATGTGCCACATTTTCTTAATCCAGTCTATCGTTGTTGGACATTTGGGTTGGTTCCAACTCTTTGCTATTGTGAATAGTGCCGCAATAAACATACGTGTGCATGTGTCTTTATAGCAGCATGATTTATAGTCCTTTGGGTATATACCCAGTAATGGGATGGCTGGGTCAAATGGTATTTCTAGTTCTAGATCCCTGAGGAATCGCCACACTGACTTCCACAATGGTTGAACTAGTTTACAGTCCCACCAACAGTGTAAAAGTGTTCCTATTTCTCCACATCCTCTCCAGCACCTGTTGTTTCCTGATTTTTTAATGATGGCCATTCTAACTGGTGTGAGATGGTATCTCACTGTGGTTTTGATTTGCATTTCTCTGATGGCCAGTGATGAGGAGCATTTCTTCATGTGTTTTTTGGCTGCATAAATGTCTTCTTTTGAGAAGTGTCTGTTCATGTCCTCTGCCCACTTTTTGATGGGGTTGTTTGTTTTTTTCTTGTAAATTTGTTTGAGTTCATTGTAGATTCTGGATATTAGCCCTTTGTCAGATGAGTAGGTTGCAAAAATTTTCTCCCATTGTGTAGGTTGCCTGTTCACTCTGATGATAGTTTCTTTTGCTGTGCAGAAGCTCTTTAGTTTAATGAGATCCCATTTGTCGATTTTGGCTTTTGTTGCCATTGCTTTTGGTGTTTTAGACATGAAGTCCTTGCCCACGCCTATGACCTGAATGGTATTGCCTAGGTTTTCTTGTAGGATTTTAATGGTTTTAGGTCTAACATATAAATCTTTAATCCATCTTGAATTAATTTTTGTATAAGGTGTAAGGAAGGGATCCAGTTGCAGCTTTCTGCATATGGCTAGCCAGTTTTCCCAGCACCATTTATTAAATAGGGAATCCTTTCCCCATTTCTTGTTTTTGTCAGGTTTGTCAAAGATCAGATAGTTGTAGCTATGCGGCATCATTTCTGAGGGCTCTGTTCTGTTCCATTGATCTATGTCTCTGTTGTGGTACCAGTACCATGCTGTTTTGGTTACTGTAGCCTTGTAGTATAGTTTAAAGTCAGGTAGCGTGATGCCTCCAGCTTTGTTCTTTTGGCTTAGGATTGACTTGGCGATGCGGGCTCTTTTTTGGTTCCATATGAACTTTAAAGTAGTTTTTTCCAATTCTGTGAAGAAAGTCATTGGTAGCTTGATGGGGATGGCATTGAATCTATAAATTACCTTGGGCAGTATGGCCATTTTCACAATATTGATTCTTCCAACCCATGAGCATGGAATGTTCTTCCATTTGTTTGTATCCTCTTTTATTTCATTGAGCAGTGGTTTGTAGTTCTCCTTGAAGAGGTCCTTCACATCCCTTGTAAGTTGGATTCCTAGGTATTTTATTCTCTTTGAAGCAATTGTGAATGGGAGTTCACTCATGATTTGGCTCTCTGTTTGTCTGTTATTGGTGTACAAGAATGCTTGTGATTTTTGTACATTAATTTTGTATCCTGAGACTTTGCTGAAGTTGCTAATCAGCTTAAGGAGATTTTGGGCTGAGACAATGGGGTTTTCTAGATATACAATCATGTCATCTGCAAACAGGGACAATTTGACTTCCTCTTTTCCTAATTGAATACCCTTTATTTCCTTCTCCTGCCTGATTGCTCTGGCCAGAACTTCCAGCACTATGTTGAATAGTAGCGGTGAGAGAGGGCATCCCTGTCTTGTGCCAGTTTTCAGAGGGAATGCTTCCAGTTTTTGCCCATTCAGTATGATATTGGCTGTGGGTTTGTCGTAGATAGCTCTTATTATTTTGAGATACGTCCCATCAATACCTAATTTATTGAGAGTTTTTACCATGAAGGGTTGTTGAATTTTGTCAAAGGCCTTTTCTGCATCTATTGAGATAATCATGTGGTTTTTGTCTTTGGTTCTGTTTATATGCTGGATTACATTTATTGATTTGCGTATGTTGAACCAGCCTTGCATCCCAGGGATGAAGCCCACTTGATCATGGTGGATAAGCTTTTTGATGTGCTGCTGGATTCGGTTTGCCAGTATTTTATTGAGGATTTTTGCATCAATGTTCATCAAGGATATTGGTCTGAAATTCTCTTTTTTGGTTAAGTCTCTGCCAGGTTTTGGTATCAGGACGATGCTGGCTTCGTAAAATGTGTTAGGGAGGATTCCCTCTTTTTCTATCGATTGGAATAGTTTCAGAAGGAATGGTACCAGTTCCTCCTTGTACCTCTGGTAGAATTCAGCTGTGAATCCATCAGGTCCTGGACTCTTTTTGGTTGGTAAGCTATTGATTATTGCCACAATTTCAGAACCTGTTATTGGTCTATTCAGAGATTCAACTTCTTCCTGGTTTAGTCTTGGGAGGGTGTATTTGTCGAGGAATTTATCCATTTCTTCTAGATTTTCTAGTTTATTTGCATAGAGGTGTTTGTAGTATTCTCTGATGGTAGATTGTATTTCTGTGGGATCGGTGGTGATATCCCCTTTTTCGTTTTTTATTGCATCTATTTGATTCTTCTCTCTTTTCTTCATTAGTCTTGCTAGCGGTCCATCAATTTTGTTATCTTTTCAAAAAACCAGCTCCTGGATTCATTAATTTTTTGAAGTGTTTTTTGTGTCTCTATTTCCTTCAGTTCTGCTCTGATTTTAGTTATTTCTAGCCTTCTGCTAGCTTTTGAATGTGTTTGCTCTTGCTTTTCTAGTTCTTTTAATTGTGATGTTAGGGTGTCAATTTTGGATCTTTCCTGCTTTCTCTTGTGGGCATTTAGTGCTATAAATTTCCCTCTACACACTGCTTTGAACGTGTCCCAGAGATTCTGGTATGTTGTGTCTTTGTTCTCGTTGGTTTCAAAGAACATCTTTATTTCTGCCTTCATTTCATTATGTACCCAATAGTCATTCAGGAGCAGGTTGTTCAGTTTCCATGTAGTTGAGCGGTTTTGAGTGAGTTTCTTAATCCTGAGTTCTAGTTTGATTGCACTGTGGTCTGAGAGACAGTTTGTTATAATCTCTGTTCTTTTACATTTGCTGAGAAGAGCTTTACTTCCAACTATGTGGTCAATTTTGGAATAGGTGCGGTGTGGTGCTGAAAAAAATGTATATTCTGTTGATTTGGGGTGGAGAGTTCTGTAGATGTCTATTAGGTCCACTTTATGTAGAGCTGAGTTCAATTCCTGGATATCCTTGTTAACTTTCTGTCTCGTTGATCTGTCTAATGCTGACAGTGGGGTGTTAAAATCTCCCATTATTATTGTGTGGGAGTTTAAGTCCCTTTGTAGGTCACTGAGGACTTGCTTTATGAATCTGGGTGCTCCTGTGTTGGGTGCATATATATTTAGGATAGTTAGCTCTTCTTGTTGAATTGATCCCTTTACCATTATGTAATGGCTTTCTTTGTCTCTTTTGATCTTTGTTGGTTTAAAGTCTATTTTATCAGAGACTAGGATTGCAACCCCTGCCTTTTTTTGTTTTCCAGTTGCTTGATAGATCTTCCTCCATCCCTTTATTTTGAGTCTATGTGTGTCTCTGCACGTGAGATGGGTTTCCTGAATACAGCACACTGATGGGTCCTGACTCCTTATCCAGTTTGCCAGTCTGTGTCTTTTGATTGGAGCATTTAGCCCATTTACATTTAACGTGAATATTGTTATGTGTGAATCTGATCCTGTCATTATGATGTTAGTTGGTTATTTTGCTCGTTAGTTGCTATAGTTTCTTCCTAGCCTCGATGGTCTTTACAATTTGGCATGTTTTTGCAGGGGCTGGTACCGGTTGTTCCTTTCCATGTTTAGTGCTTCCTTCAGGAGCTCTTTTAGGGCAGGCCTGGTGGTGACAAAATCACTCAGCGTTTGCTTGTCTGTAAAGTATTTTATTTCTCCTTCACTTATGAAGCTTAGTTTGGCGGGATAGGAAATTCTGGGCTGAAAATTCTTTTCTTTAAGAATGTTGAATATCGGCCCCCACTCTCTTCTGGCTTGTAGAGTTTCTGCTGAGAGATCAGCTGTTAGTCTGATGGGCTTCCCTTTGTGGGTAACCCGACCTTTCTCTCTGGCTGCCCTTAACATTTTTTCCTTCATTTCAACTTTGGTGAATCTGACAATTATGTGTCTTGGAGTTGCCCTTCTCGAGGAGTATCTTTGTGGCGTTCTCTGTATTTCCTGAATCTGAATGCTGGCCTGCCTTGCTAGATTGGGGAAGTTCTCCTGGATAATATCTTGCAGAGTGTTTTCCAACTTGGTTCCATTCTCCCCATCATTTTCAGGTACACCAATCAGACGTAGGTTTGGTCTTTTCACATAGTCCCAAATTTCTTGGAGGCTTTGTTCATTTCTTTTTATTCTTTTTTCTCTAAACTTCCCTTCTCTCTTCATTTCATTCATTTCATCTTCTATCAGCGATACCCTTTCTTCCAGTTGATCACATCTGCTACTGAGGCTTCTGCATTCTTCGCATAGTTCTCGAAACTTGGCTTTCAGCTCCATCATCTCCTTGAAGCCCTTCTCTCCATTGGTTATTCTAGTTATCCATTCTTCTAATTTTTTTTCAAAGTTTTTAACTTCTTTGCTATTGTTTTGAATTTCCTCTCGTAGCTCAGAGTAGTTTGATCGTCTGAAGCCTTCTTCTCTCAACTCATCAAAGTCATCCTCCATCCAGCTTTGTTCCGTTGCTGGTGAGGAACTGCGTTCCTTTGGAGGAGGAGAGGTGCTCTGTTTTTTAGAGTTTCCAGTTTTTTTGGTCTGTTTTTTCCCCATCTTTGTGGTTTTGTCTACTTTTTGTCTTCGATGATGGTGATGTACAGATGGGTTTTTGGTGTGGATGTCCTTTCTGTTTGTTAATTTTCCTTCTACCAAACAAGACCCTCAGTTGCAGGTCTGTTGGAGTTTACTAGAGGTCCACTCCAGACCCTGTTTGGCTGGGTGTCAGCACTGGTGGCTGCAGAACAGTGGATTTTCGTGAGACCACAAATTCAGCTGTCTGATAGTTCCTCTGAAAGTTTTGTCTCAGAGGAGTACCCGGTTGAATGAGGTGTCAGTCTGTCCCTACTGGGGGGGTGCCTCCCAGTTAGGCTGCTCAGGGGTGAGGGACCCACTTTAGGAGGCAGTCTGTCCGTTCTCAGATCTCCAGCTGCGTGCTGGGAGAACCACTACTCTCTTCAAAGCTGTCAGTCAGACAGGGACATTTAAGGCTGTGGAGGTTCTCGCTGAGTTTTTGGTTGTCTGTGCCCTGCCCCCAGAGGTGGAGCCTACAGAGGCAGGCAGGCCCCCTTGAGCTGTGGTGGGCTCCACCCAGTTCGAGCTTCCTGGCTGCTTTGTTTACCTAAGCAAGCCTGGGCAATGGCGGGCGCCCCTCCCCCAGCCTCGTTGCCGCCTTGCAGCGTGATCTCAGACTGCTGTGCTAGCAATCAGCAAGACTCTGTGGGCATAGGACCCTCCGAGCCAGGTGCGGGACACAATCTCCTAGTGTGCCGTTTTCCAGGCCCGTTGGAAAAGCGCAGTATTAGGACGGGACTGACCCAATATTCCAGGTGCCGTCTGTTTCCCCTTTCTTTGACTAGGAAAGGGAACTCCCTGACCCCTTGCGCTTCCCGAGTGAGGCAATGCCTCGCCCTGCTTCGGCTCACGCACAGTGCGCTTCACCGACTGTCCTGAACCCACTGTTAGGCACTCCCTAGTGAGATGAAACCGGTACCTCAAGCAGAAATGCAGAAATCACCCGTCTTCTGTGTCGCTGGGGCTGGGAGCTGGAGACCGGAGCTGTTCCTATTCGGCCATCTTGGCTCCACCGATTTAGCATAATTCTTAAGGGCCTATAATTCTTAAGGGATTTTCAGAATGTTAAGTGAACACTGGCTCAATAATAATGGTGAAGAAGTTTGAAATATTTCGACACACAGATGAAATTAGCACATGCTGTTGGAAAAATGGGGCCAAAAGACTTGCTTCACACAGGGTTGCCACAAATCTTCAACTTGTTTAAAAAAAAAAAAAAAAGGCAATATCTGCAAAGCATAATAAAGTGAAGCACAATAAAGTGAAGTATACCTGCATACGAAGTGCAAATTACAGAACTTTTTTTAATAATTGTGAAGAACAAGAAACGGTTATCTATCAGTGGAGAATGGATTAGAGAAAACTGATATATTCATACAGTAGAATATTAGAGAGTTAAAATAAACTGAAAGGAACTATAATCAAAATAGATAAATCTTGAAAAAACTTTGAGTATAAAAAGCAACTTATAGATGAATGTATACATTATATTTATATAAAGTTTGAAAGTATGCAAAACAACACGTTGCTTTGTTTCTTGATACATATGTAATTATGATATAAAAATGTACATGGGAAGGAAAAGATTCAGATTCAAGGTAATGACTACCTCTGCTGATCAGCCGGAGATAAGCTTATGAAAGGGAGCCTAGAGGAGTTAATTACATCTATATTGTTTTATTTCTTTTCTAAAAAGCTGAGGCAGATATTATAAAATGTTGAGCTTTTTTGAGTTCGATGGTGGGTATAATTAGGTTAGGCTGTTCTGTACTTTTCTGTCAATTATGTGCATTGACAATTAAATTTTATATTTCCTATGAATATTGTTACATTTTAGCCAATGAACCTATCATAAAATCATCTATTAACTCATACCAACTCTCAGAATTGCTTACCATTCTAAAAATTTGTCTTCAAGAATAAAACTTTGTGAAGAGAGTTTGGATTCTTTGTTAATGGTTGATTTTTTTTTTCTCTTGAGATTAGCTATTTCAAAATGATAGTACTAGCTGCTACCATTTATGCAGTGCTTACTCTGTGCCAGACACTATTAAAAAGCACTTTACTTATATCTCATTTAGTTCTGTAAACAACCCTGTGAAATAATTATTATTCACATTTGCAGTGGGAAACAGGCTTAGAGAAAGTACGTAGTTCATCAAAGGTTACACAGCTAATAAATAGTAGGGTTAGAATTGGAATGTGCATCTCTATGACTCCAAAACCCATGCTTTTAAGCCACATTGTAAAGCCTTTTCTTTACCTGTAGTTATGAAAATTGTATAATAAATTAGCGCTTATTGAAAGGGGAGGAGGGCAAACATGTCTGTGGCATATGATCATTTCTGAATTGGAAGAGACCTAAGCTATAAGCATCTCTTCACATTTTTAGTCTTCTCTCCCATCCACTGTATTCATGCCTGACTCCATCCTCTTGTTATTTTTGAAACTTTACTATCAATTTCTTTAAAACATAATAGACTCCAATTTCTCGTGTTATATTATGGTAGCAATTTTTAGTTGAGAAGAAAGTTGAAGGAGTTAAAAATTGGGAAGTCACCTAGGAGCCAGCTCAAGGAATCCAGTATGACTTGGAAGTATACATGCCATATTGCAAAATGCAACAACCAGAACTCACATCTTCTGATTTCTGATCTGGTGGTATTACTATTCAATCATTTCTTAAAAAGCAATCTGAGGCCAGGCGCAGTGGCTCACACCTGTAATCCCAGCACTTTGGGAGGCTGAGGTAGGAGGATCACTTGAGTCCAGCAGATCAAGACCAGCCTGGTCAGGCCGGGCGCGGTGGCTCACACCTGTAATCCCAGCACTTTGGGAGGCCGAGGCGGGCGGATCACGAGGCCAGGAGATCAAGACCATCCTGGCTAACGTGGTGAAACCCTGTCTCTACTAAAAATACAAAAAAAATAGCCAGACGTGGTGGCGGGTGCCTGTAATCCCAGCTACTCTGGAGGGTGAGGCAGGAGAATGGCGTGAACCTGGGAGGCGGAGCTTGCAATGAGCCTAGATTGCGCCACTGCACTCCAGCCTGGCCGACAGAGGGAGACTCCATCTCAAAAAGAAAAAAAAACCGACCAGGGTGGTTAACATGGCAGAAACCCTGTCCCTACAAAGTACACAAAAAATATAACCAGGCACTGTGGGGTGTGTTCCTGTGGTCCCAGATACTCAGGAGACTGAGGTGGGAGGATTGTTTGAGTCCAGGGGCAGAGGTTGTAGTGAGCCAAGACTGCACCACTGCACTCTAGCCTGGGTGACAGAGTAAGACCAAGACCCTGTTTCAAAAATAAAAGCAATCTGAAAAATAACATTAAGGGTGATTTAATTCATAACCACCTTTCATTGTTTCATTCCCTTGTGCCTTTTTCTATTATGCTCCTCCACTAGATGTCCTATTCCTCTTGCTAGAATTACCCTTTATGGAAATGAGCTCATGCTAGAATCTAGAGCACCATTTTCATAATAGTTTTATGCCAGGAATAGAGCACAAGATAGAAGAGTAGCGACTCTGTTTCTCCTGCTCAAATCAAGATACCTACTCTCTTTTTCCACAGTAATCTTCAAAACCAGCAGATTCTGGTGTTTTTAACTGAGCCATTAGAATTTAGTTTATTGATTGGTGACATTAATGATGGCAAAATTTTGGGCAGTTCGGATTTTGTTTAATTGTTTTGTGAAATTATCACAATGAATTTTAGATGACAT
This sequence comes from Symphalangus syndactylus, assembly GCF_028878055.3. Classification (NCBI taxonomy): domain Eukaryota; kingdom Metazoa; phylum Chordata; class Mammalia; order Primates; family Hylobatidae; genus Symphalangus; species Symphalangus syndactylus. Next base: position 102,038,289 of record NC_072436.2, read on the forward strand.
GAACTGTTACTTCTGGTTTATAGAATATGAAAGTACATGTCCACCACTGAGAACTATAAAAACATGTCTGGCTTCAGTATTCTAAATGTTTATACCTTACCTAGTTGTACATATCTATATTCTTTGTTGTTCAAGTTAAGCTTTGTTTTCTAGAACCAGAAGTCTGCCCACTCTTATGGCCATGTTTATTGATAATACTCTACTGGAAACCTTTAATGAGAGCTGTTATATAAGGATTCTATTATTCATCAGAAATAACTGATTTACCCTCTTACTTGAGAATATTGGGACCTTTTCTATTAAAATCATAATTAGTAGTCATATAATTTTTGTTTAGAGACTTTCAAAGAAATACATAATTGTGCTTGCATAGTCGTGCCCCATAATTAAATCTTTCTGTCTTTGTAATGGTAGATTATTTATGTTTTACCTTCTTTATTTTCTAAGGAACTGGCATTTGATCCATATGAATCGTATGCTCGAGATATTTTGCGACCTGGTTTTCATGATCGTTTCCTTAGTCAGTTATCAAAGCCTGGGGCAGCACTTTATTTGCAGGTATAGTAATTTTTAAATCAAGATGTACAATGTCTGAAAAGTAAACTTAAAAAAAAAATTAAATCACTTTTTTTTCTAGTCAATAGGCGAAGGTTTCAAAGAAGCTGTTCAATATGTTTTACCCAGGCTGCTTCTGGCCCCTGTTTACCACTGTCTCCATTACTTTGAACTTTTGAAGGTAAGAAAACTCTTTATTGTTATTTATAACATATTCAAGTATGAATTTTTTTTGCTACTTCATTTGTAAATTATTATGTGAGTACCCTGCACATTAGTGTGTTTCTGTTTTCTTTTTCCAGTTAAGAAGCAAATGGAAATCAGTCTGCAAAAGGGTAGCATATTTTCTCGTTCTAGTAGTGAATTTTATTTTTGTTGTTTTTTAATTTTTTGTTTTTTCTTTTTTCTTTTTATTTTTGGTTTTTGTAGTGAATGTTAAAGCAATTGTCAGATATTTTTATCTTGTACCTTTACTTTTTGTTTACATGGCTGATTCTTTGAAAACAACCTTGGATTTATGCATCGCAGTTTCCATTTGGGGACCTCAGCAGACTCAGGGACTCAGTGTGAGGATAAGGGAGCCAGTGTGAGGATAAGGCCAAAGTAATGGGGAAGGTTAGTTTACCTGACTTTCATAGCTCAAGTTTGCAACTATCTGTATTAAACTGTTTATCATTACTTTAGAAACAATAAATTTATATAATCTCAGCAAAAATTGCCCATTTGATCACAGTTCAAAATATTAAGCACTGACTGAAAGGAAAGGGGTTGTCTCTTTTTTCTTTTCCTATTATATACTGAAATTAAATAAAAGTCTGTATAAATTATAATTCAGTAGTGTAGCTCAAAGTGATATTCTCTCTACCTTTAATGGACTAGCCTTGTAAAGACAAAAGAAGACATGCATCAATAGCATTATTATTTCTTTAGCTTTCAAATGAGTATTTGTTTCATCAAAGAAAACTTCTGTTTAGTATCATGATTCTTTTATGGAGAATATATTACTGGAAATCATATAGTTTGCAGATGATAAAATAGGTTCTCTGTGATGAATCAATGAATGAATAGAAGGTCTGTGAATTTATTAACAGTAAACTGGAGGAACTTTCATCCTTACATTTTCTCAGGTCTCTGCACTGCATAGTAGTCATTTGGAATTCAGTTTGATTTCTCAATTAGGAATGTTTACATTGAGAAAGGACTAAGGGAGTTAAAAGGTATTTTTAATCACTAGGCAGAAATGACAAAGCTCTTAGCAATAGCATACCATTTAAGTTCTTTGGAAATACAGGGTGAGTATCTTAAGAGGATAATCAAGAGAGGAAGCATTTAGTATGTAAAATCTTTAGAAAGAATTCATTATTACTAACTATAGTTATAATGGGACATTTACACACTGTTTTGATATATAGAATTTTTCTTTGTAATGGTTTCTCTAATAATGGGATTTTTTTTTTTTTTACCTGAGCCTGTAATGAAATTCAGAAAGATTCAAAGGCCATATAAAATCTTAAGGCTGTTATCAATTTATAAATAAAAACAAGAAGGCCAGGTGTGGTGGCTCACGCCTGTGGTCCCAGCACTTTGGGAGGCTGAGGCAGGAGGATTGCTTGAGCCCAGGAGTTCAAGACCAGCTTGGGCAACATGGCAAGACCCTGTCTCTACAAAAATAAAAATAAAATTAGCTGGGAATGGTGGTGCACACCTGTGGTTCCAGCTACTCAAAAGGCTGGGCAGGAGGAACACTTGAGCTCGGGAGGTGGAGGCTGCAGTGAGCCATGATCATGCCTCTGTACTCCAGCCTGAGAAACAGAGCAAGCCCCTGTCTCAAAAAAACAAAACAAAACAACCTCCCCCCTCCAAATGAACCCAAGAAGCTTTGATGAAAGTTCAGAAGGCTATAAAACCCAATCATCTTAATAATATAAAAGAAATTTTTACTCCTTCAAGTGTAGGCAATTAAAATTTCTAAAATTATAACTTACATTAATAAAATTTTAATAAGTGCATCATTTAGCAATATAAGATTTCTACTGATTTAAGCATGTGTATCCCTGGTTCATATTACTGCCTAAGTTATATTGCAAAGTTAGCAGTATATTGGGCAGGAAATTTTGCCTAATTAGTCCACAAGGCTTTCATCACTTTTTTTTTTTTTTCTGTGCACCTATAATCCCAGATACTCAGGAGGCTGAGGCAGGAGAATCACCTGAACCTGGGAGGCGAAGGTTGCAGTGAGCCAAGATCACGCCATTGCACTTCAGCCTGGGCAAAAAGAGCAAAACTCCATCTCGGAAAAAAAAAAAAAAGAAAAGAAAGAAAAGAATTTCCTAGCAGCCCTGGATATGCCAAATGTGTTCAGGGTTCCATGGGTATCCCGGTTCATATTACTGCCTCTTCGCTTGTCCTTTTTTCCCATTTATCTAGAATTCCTCTTCTACCCTCTCCAGGCTGGAGTGCAGTGGCGTGATCTCAGCTCACTGCAACCTCTGCCTCCCAGCGTCAAGCGATTCTCCTGCCTCAGCTTTCCAAGCAGCTGGGATTAATTACAGGTGTGTGCCACCACACCCGACTAATTTTGTATTTTTAGTAGAGACAGGGTTTCACCATGTAGGCCAGGCTGGTCTCGAACTCTTGACCTCAGGTGATCTGCCCACCTTGGCCTCCCAAAAGTGCTGGATTTCAGGTGTGAGTCATCATGCCCAGAGTGAGTTCCTTCCTTTCTTTACATACATCTCTTTTGAGAACTTGTCCCGTTTTTATTGTCTGCCTTATCATTCAACTGTTTGCTCTGTGAAGAATGGAGCCCTGTTATCTTTGAATTCTCATACCTATTACAGTGTCTGGCATTTAGGCATTCAATAAATGCTTGTTAAAAAATGAATGGCAAAAAATATATATACATTTTCCTTTAAATTCTTATGTCTTATATTTTAAAGAAAATTTAATTGTAAATTTTATATAATTACATTTATTTTGGAAACAGGTAGAATGCCTTAAACTTTATAAAGTCAAAAGATAAGTTTAGCTATTAATAGTATAAGACTTTTGAACACAAACAATAAAATGGTGGTTACCAGAGGCTGGAGGGTAGGGGAGTAGGGAGATACTGGTCAAATGACACAAATTTCAGTTAGGTGTAAATTCAAGAGATCTTTGTACATCATGGTAACTACAGTTAATAACAATACATTGCATATTTGAAAACTGATAAGAAAGTAGATATTGTTTTCTCACCACAAAAAAAGTATGTGTTAATGCACATGTTTTAAGTAGCTTGATGTGGCCATTCCAGATTATATACATCTATCAAAAGATCCTATTATATACCATAAACATAGGATTTTTACTTGTTGATTAAAAAATAAATTAAAAATAGTATGACTTTAATGCTACTAAAACTGAAAAAATACTCTTTCCTTCAGCAGTTAAAGATAGCAGTCAAGTCTTCAGACTCTTTAACTTGAAAAGTTAAAGTTAATTTTTTTTATGAAGTAAAAAAACTTCCTTTGTGCCCTTTTGAAAACCATATTGCTTCAATAATGTGATTTTTGTATGTGAATTAAACAAATTTAGATTTCTTTCTTGGGGCTAAGTAAATATATTGACCAGTATTTTATTTTATTTTTATTTTATTTTGAGACAGAGTCTCACTCTGTCACCCAGGCTGGAGTGCAGTGGCACGATCTTGGCTCACTGCAAACTCTGCCTCGCAGGCTGAAGTGATTCTCCTGCCTCCCAAGTAGCTGGAATTACAGACGCCCACCACTATGCCTGGCTAATTTTTGTATTTTTAGTAGACACAGGGTTTTGCCATGTTGGCCAGGCTGGTCACGAACTCATGACCTCAAGTGATCTGCCCACCTCGGCCTCCCAAAGTGCTGGGATTATAGGTGCGAGCCCCCACACCTGGCCTGACCAATATTTTAAAGATTCGCAAATCAGTACATGTCTGGTTCCACAAAAGTATTAACTTTTTCTTTGTTCCTTAGACATAGGATTTTATCTCCCTCTCCCCAAGATGCACCCAAACAAACCTTAGAAAAAAACATCCAGGATGACTTTGAATTCCCTAGAGAATTGCCTATTCTTTTTCTTGTATGCTGGGTCCTTGTAACCTAGGGGAAAGTAAGTTTCCCTCTATTTTAAAATTCAGGTTGAAGTCTGTGTTGTTATGTGTACATGAGTGTATTTGGTTTCGTAAGGCTGCCACAGCAAAGTACCACAAACTCAGAGGCTTATATAAACAACAGAAATTTATTCTTTCACAGTTCTGGAGGTGAGGAATCTGAAATCAGGGTGTGGGCAGGGCCACACTTCCTCTAAAGGCTCTAAGGAAGAATCCCTGCTGCCTCTGCCTAGCTTTCGGTGGACCCCAGCAATTCTTGGTGGTCCTTGGCTTATAGATGCCATCATTCCCGTCTTTGCCTCCATCTGCACATCAAGTTCTTTACAGCTTCACGTTCTTCTCTATGTGTCTGCATCCAAATCTCCCTTTCCTTTCTCTTACAAAGACACCAAGTCAGTGGATTTAGGGCTCACTCTTACCCAAGATGATCTCATCTCAACTTGGCTTCCCCTTAACACCCCCATCCCTCTTTTTTAGAGATAGGTCTCGCTCTGTCACCCAGGCTGGAGCGCAGTGGTGTGATCATAGCTTGCTGCAGCCTGGAACTTCTGGGCTCAAATAGTCTTCTCACCTCAGCCTCCCAAGTAACTGAGACTACAGGCATGCACCACCATGCCCAGCTAATTTTTTAAAATTATTTTTTGGTAGAGACAAGGTCCCATTTTGTTGCCCAGGCTGGTCTCAAACTCCTGGCCTCCGAACGTGCTAGGGTTAATGGCATGAGCCACTGCACCCAGCCTTTTTTTTTTTCCCCTCTTTCGCTTTTTTTTTTCTGTTTTCTTTTTTTGCATTAGGCCAATTAATCATTTCATCCTGATCTTAGATTTTTTTATTTTTATTTATTTATTTATTGAGATGGAGTCTTGTTCTGTCACCCAGGCTGGATTGCAGTGGTGCTATCACAGCTCACTGTAACCTCGACCACCTGGGCTCAAGTGATTCCTCAGCCTCACAAGTAGCTGGGACCACAGGCACATGCCACCACGCCTGGCAAATTTTTTAAAATTATTATTTGTAGAGATGAGATGTCACTCTGTTGCCCAGGGTGGTCTCAAACTTCTGGGCTCAAGGGCTTCTCCCACCTGGACCTCCCAAAGTACAGGGATTATAGGCGTAAGCCACCGAGTCTGGCGGAGAACCAATGGAGGTTCTCTCTAGTGTACATTCCCTTAAACCAGCTTTCTAAATTTAGAAATTCTTATCTAGAAACCATGGGCTCAAAGCTACATGGTATTGGAGCTGACCACAAATGTTGAATGTCTAAAGTTAAACATAGGATAGTGTACCACAGGAGCCATTGTAAACAAACAGCTAACTATTGTATTACTCAAATTTTTAATTTAATTTTTTGGTTTTGGTGTTTGGGGTTTTTTGTTTTGTTTTGTTTTGTTTTGTTTTTGAGACAGGGTCTCACTCTGTCACCCAGGCTGGAGTGCAGTGGTACAGTCACTGCTCACTGCATCCTCAACCTCCCAGGCTCAATTAATCCACCTACCTCAGCCTCCTGAGTAGCTGGGACTCCGGTTGTGCGCCACCATGCCTGGCTAATTTTATTTTCTGGTAGAGACGGCATCTGGCTATGTCGTCCAGGCTAGTCTTGAACTCCTGGGTTCAAGTGATCTGCCCACCTCAGCCTCCCAAAATGCTGGGATTACAGGCATGAGCCACTATACCTGGCCAATTTTTAATTTTAAATAAACTTGACTGCTGTGAGGTGCATTTGTAGTTAGTGATGTTTTCTCTGATTAGAACAGAGAGATGGTTTTAAAAGGTGTATTTTCATAAATGACATATCCTAACATTTTTTAGGGTTGATTGCCTGTTCAATGTTTGGAATTGAAATCTCGTTTTAATTAAGAATTTCATCTTCTCCACCCATACCTTTTAGGTGTGCTGGTACCATAAAATAATAATTTATTTGAGTGTCATGACCTTTCTTTCCCTCAGCCTTTAGTGGAATGTTTAAAATGATGTCATGGCAAACAGGAGCAAAAGGCTTGAATTACTCAGCAGTTAGTTAATTTGTTCTGGAATAATTTGGATAATATTTCATAAATTTGCCAAGAGGGCTAGTAAATCAAGTGTTACTCTTTACATTTTCTATGTTGTAATCCACCGTGGTCTCATCAAATGGTATACAAATAACATTCCAAAATCAAAATAACCTAGTCTTTGCTTGTGTTCTCTTACGTTGTGATGAGCTCTATGTATATAATATTTAAAATAAATGGAAATCTTTATTTTTATATCTCAAATGTTAGACAATTATAATGTATATTTCTTGGCTGTATACTTTGTCATTCTTGTGCATTGCAATTTACCTGTTTGATGGAATAGGTTTTATTTAGTGAATATTGAGGTTTTTCAAAGTCATTTCAGTTATTTGGGTACCTATTATAGTGAAAAGTCACGGGACTGAAAGTCAAGAATTGTGGGTCCTGGACCTGCCTGTTAGTGCCTTCAAGTAAATGGTAGTTCCTTCATTGTATACAATGCCACGTTGGAGAAAATTAATTCCAAGAAATAAAAACGAATTCAAGCATTCCTTTTTTTAATCAAAGGGAAGCCATTATATGATTGTAAGTGAATTGAGCATATAAAATGCATTGGGTACAACAATTTCTTTTTTATATATCAAACAATCTTGAGTTTTATTCTCCTGAATTCTGCTATATTCTTTGTATTCATCGTAGCTTTTTCTTTTGACAGCTCCTTACATTTAATCCCATTTACCTCCCAGGGTTTCCTTTGCACATGCAACACACCATACTGACTATTACCTCTTTACTTATTTCTAAGGGACCAAAAAAATGAGTCACTGGTAAAAGTGGTTTCTTTCTTGTGAAAAGTTAAATTTCATCGTCTCAATAGAGCACATGAGTTTTCATTCTGCTTTAAAATATGATTCCTGGCTGGGCATAGTGGCTCATGCCTGTGATCCCAGCACTTTGGGAGGCCAAAGCTGGTGGATCACCTGAGGTCAGGAGTTCGAGACCAGCCTGGCCAACATGGCAAAACCCCGTCTCTACTAAAAATACAAAAATTTTCTGGGTGCGGTGACACGCACCTGTAATCCCAGCTACTCTGGAGGCTGAGGTAGGAGAATCGCTTGAACCCGGGAGGTGCAGAGGTTGCGGTGAGCTAAGATTGTGCCACTGCATTCTAGCCTGGGAGACAGAACATGACTCCATCTCAAAAACTAATAATAATAATAATAATAATAATAATACTATGATTCCCTAGATTAGTTTAAGTACAATCCCATATGGTAATATAATCTCAGAACTTAGTAATTTTTTTTAACTATTGAAATAAACTGCCTTTGTACAAATGTAATTGTTACTATTGCACATTATTATTAAATAGGCACTCATGAAAAGCATGGTATTGAATATCACTGGTAACAAGAAGATGCTGCTTTGTTGAGTCTCATTTACATACTAATTGCCACTGCTTTGTTTCTGTAGCCACAATAAGCCACCCTTTTGATGGTAGTTAGCTTGAATTATTTTGCACCAGTGCCAAGTTTAAATTAGCTGTGTTAAGTAAAAGAAGCAAAAAATGCTTACAGGAAACGTCATTTATTACACTGAAATTTATTTTAGAGGCTTGCCTAATGCTATAAAGGTAAAAATGACATTTTAAAAGTATTTCATCAGGAAAGTTTTATGGGTTTGAAATGTACTTTGGGTTTGTGGCTTTTAAAATATTAACATTTTTAAGATACCAGAATATTCTGTATGTAAAATGCTACAGTTAAATAGTAGATAAATGATTCCAAAACTTGAAACATTTTTAGGATAGAAAATCAAAGGATGTCCAAATGGATTTTTTCTTTTATAAATATTTTTATGTGTATGAGAATTATATACTTTGTCTAACATTTGGTACCTGAATTAAAAATATAAGAAATTTATCCAGGACAAAATATCAAATGCTCAGCACTCTGCTACCTGTTAGTTATTTAAGACTGAAAAATTGCCTTGTATCTTACTGACTTGAATTTCTCTGGGCTTTACTTTTGAGTGATTAAATTCTCAATCAACTCAGTGAACTAATTCATTGTTCAGTGGTGCTTTCATTACATTTGCCTTTTCTTAAGGTATACAGCAAGCTTGTCTAACCCCCGGCCCAACACAAATTCATAAACTTTCTTAAAACATTATGAGATTTTTTTTTTTGCAATTTTTTAAAAGCTCATCAGCTCTCTTTAGTGTTAGTATATTTTATGTGTGGCCCAAGATAATTCTTCTTCCAGTTTGGCCCAGGGAAGCCAAAATATTGGATACCCCTGGTATATAGCTTTCAATGTTAGATTATCTGCTGCTTTAAAGACTAAACTTGATAAGTTTAATGGTAACCTTTTATTGTCAGAATTCTGCCATGTGAGAGGCAAATAGTTCCAAATGATAGGGATGGAAGGTACTTTGAGAGATTACCTGGATTCCAGCCTTCAGCCTACCAGTAATAACTGTTAAGTAAAAACCTAGTATCTTTCTTTATGAACACCTGGCCATGGCTTTCTTTAATCTAGCTGGCCATATTGAAGAACAATATTATGAATAAAAGATATTTGATTTTTGTATTAATGTGTACACTTTTATAGTCTCTTATCCTTTGGAAAATATCTTTCATTACCCTTTTTATGTTGAGAATTGTTATGAATAAATTTTTCTTTTCTTTTTTTTTTTTTTTTTTTTGAGACGGAGTCTTACTCTGTTGCCCAGGCTGGAGTGCAGTGGCACGATCACGGCTCACTGCAACCTCTGACCGCTGAGTTTAAGCGATTCTTCTGCCTCACCCTCCCAAGTAGCTGGGACTACAGGCGTGTGCCACCACGCCCAGCTAATTTTTGTATTTTTAGTAGAGATGGGGTTTCACCATATTGGCCAGGCTGGTCTCAAACTCCTGACCTCATGATCCCCCCGCCTCAGCCTCCCAAAGTGCTGGGATTACAGGCGTGAACCACCGTGCCCAGCCTAAATTTTTCTTTTACTTAACACAGTTAAGACTGAAAATTTTCCTAAAAATGTAGATTATGCCTCTAGTAGAAAGTATGGTGAGTTTTTAATAATGAATATAAGAAATCTGGATAATAAAAGCTAAGTATTAAACATTACAATATGGTATTATTACTTCTAGAATATTTGAACATTAAAGTATTTTAAGTAAATTTTAATAAAAATGGTTTAGAATATAAGTAAGAAATCTGTTTACTTTTCACAGGTCATGAGTGCATGTGGTATGTGTGTGCGCATGCATGTAACTGATTTTTATCAATTGAAGCAGAAAGGAGTGTGTTGTTGACCTTTAAGGAATACCTGTGAAAAACACAAAATCCTTAAAGTACTAATGTACTAATGAATAATTAAGATAATTAAAAAGTAAACTTCTAGCCAGGCAGGGTGGCTTACGCCTGTAATCCCAGCACTTTGGGAGGCCGAGGCAAGCAGATCACTTGAGGTCAGGAGTTTGAGACCAGCCTGGCTAACATGGTGAAAACCCATCTCTACTAAAAGTAAAAAAAAAAAAAAAAAAAATTAGGCGTGGTGACAGACACCTGTAATCGCAGCTACTCAGGAGGCTGAGGCAGGAGAACTGCTTGAAGCTGGGAGGCAGAGGTTGCAGTGAGCCGAGATGGCACCACTGCACTCTAGCCTGGGGTACAGAGCAAGACTCCATCTAAAAAAAAAAAAAAAGAAAAAAAGCTTCTTTAAAAGTCACTTTGAATATTTCATGATTGTATATCTCAAGTCTTTTCGTTTATGGTAGAGAGTAGGTATTCCTAAATTGTTAGATGAAAACTCTATTGATAAAATGTTATTTTATTTTAATAGACGGTATCTCAAACTCCTAGACTTAAGCGATCCTCCCACCTGGGCCTCCCAAAGTGCTGGGATTATAGGCATAGGCCATTGCAGCCAGCCAACATGTGATTTCTTAACTTTTCCTTTTGGTAACCAGGAACAGGTTTAGATGTGTGAGTGAATTATTGTGACTCATACATCTGTTAATTGCTTGCTTGAATCATAGCCACCTTCCTGTATTGACAATTAGTTATTGATGACTTAGTTCTTGTTAAGTAGAGATGTTCTGTCTGACATAGATATTTGCCAGTAATAGAAAATATGCTTGAGTTTCATAAATACGTATATTACAGCTTCACTCAAAATCTTAATGTAGATATGGACAAAGTTCTTTATTATACTAATGTTAATTCTGTAGTATAATTACAAAGAAAACCATTTACATTTACATTGTGTGTTACCATTTACAAAGTGCTTTGGTTTTTAATAACTCCTAAAAGTAGGCAGGGTAGGCTTCTTATAAGCCTTATTTGGCAAATGGGAAAAGTAAGGCTCAGAGATCAAGTGACTTGCCCCAAGGTCACACAGAAGTAGAGTCAAAATTTGATCCTAGATTTTGTAATTGAGATTCCTTCTACTGTATTGCATCATTCTCTGTATATTTATCTTCCTTATCATCTCAATATTATATAACAATAATATAGGGATCAGAAACCTAAGACCAAATTCCACACTTAAAAAAAAAACCTCGTCTACATGCTTAGTGCTATGCTAACTCCTATGATAATTCAATAGATCGATTATGCTCCCCATTTCTTTTCAGTAGTATGCACCTTGAAAAACTACATACTATTGCCTGTCACAAGATGTAACCCATCTTAACACTGCTAATCTTGGTCTTTTAATGTAGAAAACTTGGTTGTGTATTAATAGTAACACACAAGAAAAACACTTTTTAAAAGAATATTTGATGACACATTTAAAATTTTTATTGTGGTGACAGTTGAATAAATGTTATTTTTATCCTTAAATGAGCTTATTATTATTTTATCCAAAAGTGTACTACTGGTTCAGATTTGTCATTTTGGCTTTACAGCAGTTAGAAGAAAAAAGTGAAGATCAAGAAGACAAGGAATGTTTAAAACAAGCAATAACAGCTTTGCTTAATGTTCAGAGTGGTATGGAAAAAATATGTTCTAAAAGTCTTGCAAAACGAAGACTGAGGTGAATATTTTTACTTTTTAAATTATCCTTCTTTTTACCCTGAATATTGTGGTGTAAATCCAGGGATCCCAGTTCCCTCCTCAAGTAAACAATGAAGAAAATAGTTTTAGTGACAAGCCTGGTCTTTCAGAGGAAGTGACATCAAAGCCAAGAGAATTGTTATTGTTTGAAAAACCTTTCATATTTGTGCATTTTCCTTGCATACTCCCAGACAAGACCTCCTGAGAGTCAACTGGTAAGCTAAAGGAGAGACAGAGTAAAATGTATCGGGTAGATTTATGTTGGCATCATTATTCTGTCAAAGTAAAATTATTAGTGTCCTTTATTTTAGGGATTATATAACTTGAGGCATTAATTCAGATAACATTGCTTCCACTTTCCTAATTATAATATGTGCTACATGTTTTTAGCTTTGGGTCTTGTCCATTTAAACTCTTCTAAATAATTTATTTTAATCTTTCAGATTACTTTTTTTTACTGTATTGGGCTACTTTTTATTATTTGTCATTCTAAATATTTAGTAGCCAAGATAGAAATAATCATTTTGTAGTTACATTTATAGAGTAGAATTTTGTCAGCAATCATTGTGCTTTTTATAACACTGAAAAAAAATTTCTAGGTTGCTTTAATTTTCAAAATTGTGTAATTTTGTAATACTAATCTATTTGGGGAATTAGTGAATACCTTCTCAGTGAGACTTGTAAAAATCTTTTACATTTTCCCTTACTTACATGAACTCTAGGTTTTCTGTCATCTGTGTGCTAATAATGTCTTTTTCTTTATTCCAGTGAATCTGCATGTCGGTTTTATAGTCAGCAAATGAAGGGGAAACAACTAGCAATCAAGAAAATGAACGAGATTCAGAAGAATATTGATGGTTGGGAGGGAAAAGACATTGGACAGTGTTGCAATGAATTTATAATGGAAGGAACTCTTACACGTGTAGGAGCCAAACATGAGAGACACATATTTCTCTTTGATGGCTTAATGATTTGCTGTAAATCAAATCATGGGCAGCCAAGACTTCCTGGTGCTAGCAATGCAGAATATCGTCTTAAAGAAAAGTTTTTTATGCGAAAGGTACAAATTAATGATAAAGATGACACCAATGAATACAAGCATGCTTTTGAAATAATTTTAAAAGATGAAAATAGTGTTATATTTTCTGCCAAGTCAGCTGAAGAGAAAAACAATTGGATGGCAGCATTGATATCTTTACAGTACCGGAGTACACTGGAAAGGATGCTTGATGTAACAATGCTACAGGAAGAGAAAGAGGAGCAGATGAGGCTGCCTAGTGCTGATGTTTATAGATTTGCAGAGCCTGACTCTGAAGAGAATATTATATTTGAAGAGAACATGCAGCCCAAGGCTGGAATTCCAATTATCAAAGCAGGAACTGTTATTAAACTTATAGAGAGGCTTACGTACCATATGTACGCAGGTAAGAAATACGAAGTTGCCTGTCACTTTTGTTTTCTTGCTTCAAACTGATTTTCTTTCCTTCATGGGTTATTGTGCCTAAAATAGAAAAGAAACTAACAACCAAAGACTTCTTTTCTTTGACTAAAAATACCCCAGTTTATTTCTTTGGAATGTTTTACTTTTTCTACTACACTTACATACTTTTTTTAAACCTTACCATCAGTTATAGATGAGAAAATGAGGTCACTTGGCTAAATTTATCCAGTTAGAAAGTGACAGAAACAAGACTAAAGTTAGCAATAAATCATCATTATTGGGATCTAAAAAGTTTTTTACTCCTTTTTCTTTTTTTCTTTCTTCTCTTTCCATTACTGAGATTATAAAGTAAATAAAAATTTTAATATAACAAAATTGTGCTGGTAGTACAAGTATACACAGCATTGCTTTCTTTCAATTTCCACTCCTAAACCTGATTATTTAATATTAAATGTTGCAATCCTGGAAGCCAAGGATTACAGTTTTATTATAATTTTTCACCTAGAAATGTCTATAGTCAGTGTATTTATTTTACTGACCCAAAATTTTAAAAAATCATAGGAAATGTAAATAGGCTGCCTAGATTTTACATGAAAAACAAATAGGTTATTGTCATTTTTTTCCATATAAAGCTGTTTTTTGAGAGGTACAATTTTTCAGTAGTATGACCTGCCAGTTTAGTTGCGCTTCACCAACCTTCCCTATGTTCTTTATGATCTAGACTACAACTATAAAAATGTTTTTTATTCAGTTACCCAAAATTTGTGATTGCAAAATACTTCTTGTCTGCTTAAGGAATTTTTAAGGCTATAAAAGTTCAAATTGCCCTTCTTGCCACATTTTCCTGGTTTTTAAGTCCCCTTAGAGGACTCACAGAATTTTTATAACATAAGCATTCTAAACTTTATCATTTCATTCTAAGTACTTTTGTTTGGGGTTCCTAGACTCGTTTGGAGTAAAATTAATCTTTAGATTTTTATCTGTGTTTGTAAGAACGAAGTTTTAATTTTTTTTTTTTTTCCTGTAGAGCATTGTAAGACTTACTACTAGTGTTTACTGTCACAAGTCAGTGATACTTGGGCAGAAAAACGTTTTCAAATTACAAAATTTTTAATTGTTTCTGTAAGACATGATTGAGTGATAGAAGTTTTCTCTAAATTGCTATATTTCACAAAGTTAATTTATGATTATTAATAAGCAGCTGAAGAACGACAACTATTGTCTGGAGAACTGTCCTTTTTATTTATTTTTTTAAATGAGGACACTTTAAAGCAAAATTAACTGGAACAAGCTGATACTTGTTTTGTAGTCCTGAAAGTCTTCTTTCCTTAATGTGTACAATGTTAGCTAAAGTCCGTGGACATGGTACTTTTGTAATGATGTTTTGTTAGTTATTTCTGTCTGATACTTCTTTTCTATATCAATTTTTAGCTTTGGTATAGAGTAATATTTTGAGTGCTTTTACTTATAATGAATATAAAACACTTAAATTTCAAGATTTATAGAATTTTGCCAAAGTTAAGTGTATTGAAAATTTAAGTTGATGAGATTATTTTACTTAAAAAAAAAGTTTTTAAAAAATTCCTTCCAATAATTTTTTGAGAAATAAAAGGCCAGTGTTGTGGCTAAGTTTTTTGACATTTTTCTTCTCTGTCTTCTTTTGAAGCTTAACTGAATATTTTAATTTATGTCATAAATATATTACTGGTGAAACTGGAGTCTACAAGCAGCTTTCGTGAGTTGTGGTTTACAGTACACACAAATTAGTGTTAACTGTTAGCTTATTCGAGCTATTCTGTAAGGTCTGTTACTGAAGTTATTACTGGCAACATAGAATGGTTTTTAATAAACCATCTATGAACTTGTAAAACTGAAATGGACTTTTAAGGCCTCACTACAATGGTAACAGATCAAGTTACCATTTGTTTTTCAGAACTATTGGTCTGCTCTTCTCCTCTCATCTTTCTTCAGCCTCCCCAAAGAAAAAAGGGATTTGTGATTTGGTTAGTAGGTATGTTTATTGGAGAACATACAGTACAGGTTGTGGCTTACACTGAAACAAAGCTAACATTTAACTTACACATTTTTATTTTATTATATGGAATTGTAATAAAAGACATTGGATATAATACATGAGAAAATTTAATGAATACTATAAGACACCACTTACAGACATCTTTTAGATTATTATAGTTTGGTTAGACATTGTCATAAAAACAGAAGAGAAACTGGTTTAACCTTACTTTATTCAGACTTCACTGTGGTGTCAGCCAACTTTATCCCTCAAATATTTTAACAATAGTGTAAAAAATGGAGCTATAGATCTCTAATGCTAAAAGAGATGTCCAAGCCTTCACTTTGTAGACAAATCCCAAAGCCCCTGACGATTATATGATTTGCCAGTTCTATTACAAGTTAATTCCAGAACAAGTCAAGAATTAGGTTTCTTGACTCTAGATAGAGTATAGTTTCTACCATGTTACATTGACTCATATAAGGTGATTGTTTTCATGAACAGAGTATGTTGTAATTTTTAAATTATATATGTTAATAATTAAGTAAAAGGATCTGGTACAGATGTGAGCTCATAAAAAATAAACAAATAAATTACTTCCTTGGTTTGAACTGCCAATAATATAAATGGCTTGTTCATTTCTGGGCAAACGTGTGTTCTATGAAGATATTGTCAGTAATTTTTTTTTTCTTGAAATAGAATATAGGTAAGCTCTGACTATAGATACACTTCCATTGGAATGCATAGATTTTTTATGTATAGATACTGGTCATTATTATTTTTATTTTTTTACAAAACCCAATCATTAGTCTATTGGTGTAATTTGCTCTCCAAAGGGAAAGCTTTGTGGAAAGAAAAATTTAAATTTAGGTGAATTAGAAAATGGTTAACTTGCTTAAAAGATTGCAGTGGGGTCTTATGTGGAATCTAATTTATAGCTTGTCTCTCAGATTCAGTGTTTCTGGATGTATCATAATTCACTAACTATATCAGAATTTTGGGATTTGTCCCAAAAACTAGGGGAAAAATTATCCAATTGGATGGATCATTCTAAATCTGGCAATGGTATGAAGAGACTATTTCCTTATCCTAAGCAAGAAAGCACAAAGCAATATGCACAAATAAAAAGTTGCGAGTAGGAATTTCACGTCTGTTAGAGTTGTTGTAGGCAACAAAGTACAAGTTAGTTAATGAGACCTAAAACAACATGAGTAGAGAAATGGTAGGTGGTGCTGTGTCCAGTTTGGTAGTCTATTTTAGAAAAATGAGATGACCCTGAAGTAAGGATAATAATTCAGAATTGACATTTTATGGGAAAT
Organism: Symphalangus syndactylus; assembly: GCF_028878055.3. Classification (NCBI taxonomy): domain Eukaryota; kingdom Metazoa; phylum Chordata; class Mammalia; order Primates; family Hylobatidae; genus Symphalangus; species Symphalangus syndactylus. Next base: position 102,054,798 of record NC_072436.2, read on the forward strand.
AAAAGCTTTGCATATTGAAGGGAGGGAAAAGGTGTTTCCCTTGCCTGGGAATTTCTCTTTTACAGAAGATGGTATTGAAAAAACTTAAGCCAGAAGATCGTTTTCTTTAAAGTATTTACTGCTATTTTATACCTTCATATGGAAAAGCCTCAAAAACCTAAATTAGATTTATTTTGAGTTTGTGTCCTATATAAGCTCAGTTTCGGTGTTTTAACTTATTTAAATCTTTTGAACAATTTTTTATCTATAGGGCAGCGCTGTTCTATTTTTATACTCTCTGATTTTTTAAAAAAGTGGTTTGTGCGTCAGCATAGCGTCTGTTTCCTTTTTTAAGGAATTCAAGACTGATTGTTTATAAATCCTTGTTGAGGAGCTTATTGTTTCTTGTAGCTTTTTAAATGGCTGCATTACAGGGAGAATTATCACATGAACAGACATCCTGATTATAACAGTGTTTTACTATGGTGGTTGGGGGTGGGGTGGTCTTTACATAAATAACTTTTTTATGTAATAAATACTTTACAAATTTCATTGACCTTGTCAAATAAAATGTCATGTCAATCAAAATAGGCACATAAGGAAAAAGGATTGGATTATCACTTCCAATCTATATTCTGAACACTAATGTAGGTATACTCTGAGTTCCTAAAATTTTGAAGTATTATGTAGTAAAATAACAAATAATGGTTTTATAGTGAGGAAAACAGAGACAGCTAGAAGGTCAGCAGAAAAAAATAACTGCAGCTTCTGTTTGAAATAACCTGGACCTAAACCAGGTTGGTGATGGTAGAGTGGCAGGTATTTATATAGAGTTAGCTATTTTGACTGGGGAAAGCAGAGCAACTAGTGAAGGGAAGCAGAGCAACTAGTGAACATGGTGGAAACCTTAGCGCAGGGATTTGAGAGTCAAGTAGCAGAGTAATGTTATCTCTAATGATGAGGGGGGAAAACTGTAGAAAAAGTTTTGGTTGTTGACCATATTGAAATCCATCAGGAGATCATGTTTGAGAAAGAACTTTGTGGAATTATCTCCACAAGCAAGTGATAAACAGAAAGGAGAATATAAAAATGGGCTGTTTTAAATTTTTTTCTATGATTATATGTTTTTGCTTATGTTTTAAAGCCAAACCCAGACTGGCTTTTGTATTTTTATGTGTTTACCTTTCATCTCTCTCTGCAACATGGTTTTAGAATATGGGTAGATAACTGCTGCTTCACAATGGCAGTATAAAACTTAGCTTTTACCATTGCGTAATCAATGGAACTAGGTATTCTGTTTTCTTACAAAATTATATAACCTGTCCTTATTGATGGGCATTTGTTTATATTATCTTAGCTCTTTACATCATCAGTAAGATAAAGGTCTCCAGTGGTTAGTGACATGGTGTATGTTACAGTCATTGAAATGGAGAAACCAGTGCAATAGAAATAAAAATAATGTCTGGAATTTTTATGCTTTTCTGTGTAAAATTTCAAATATAAGTATTTTGTCTTCTTAATATGTTTTTCATTCATTAGCAATTTTTCATTGCTTTAGACTAAAAATAGAATATAAATTAATAAAGCCTGGGACTATATGCAGCCTTTAAGATATTTTTTGAAAGTACTTATATTTTTGCCAGATTTTCTTGGTTTGTTTTTAGTTTCTGCTGCTTTTGTCTTTTTGGCAAGACTACTCTTAATTCCAGTCAAGCTAAAAACAACTCTAGAAACTAATACAACAGTCATGATTATGGGAGTGTTTATTTCACTGCCAGCTGCAGAAACCCTGTACAGCATACAGGAAGGTACAGCTGTTAATTCCTAAATTCCTAAAATCTAGAAGAAGGCTGATCAAGAGTTACAGAATCACAATTAGACTGCTAATTTTTCAGTGGCTTTCTGGTGCCTTTAACCAAGATTAGCAGTACAGGTACATTCTGAATTAATGATTCATGTAAATTTCTATAGTGGTTATATAACTCAAGGTTTAATTCTTTATATTTAGATCTCACAGCTGTGGAAACTTTAAGGGTTTCTTTAATCCAGGGAGGTTATACGATATGATAGAAAAGAGCACTAAATCAGGAATCACATGATCTAGGTTCTGGGTCCATCTCTGCCACTCTACAGTATGACCTTAGATAAGTCTAGTTACATCTCTTCCTGCCCTGCTCACCTCACATAAATCATATGAAATAAGTTATGTCAAAGTTCTTTGAGAATGTTACATAATAGACCAAGAATTGGTGTGATCCCATTTGACTGTGGCACTGAGACACATCATGGCTTTCCCAGCATTATAATCAATTACTAAAGTACTGAAATGGCCAGAAGTTTTGGCTTAAGAAGATGAAAAGTCTGTTTAGAACTAGCTTGCCTTTAAACATAGCCACAGTTTTCTTAAAGCATACTTTAAGTCACTTAGAACGTGCTTTTATTCTGTTTTTCAACTTAAAATTCTCCTTGATGTCCCTCAACTTTTTATCCTGATTTTCATGGCATTTGAGAAAATATGGAGTTGGATGTTGATTTTAGATTTTTAGACTGAAATAAACTTTTCCTTTAAAAAGGGAGAGGGCACCCTAAATTTGGAACACAGGTCAAGGATGCTTGGAGTACTCTGTACTGCAGGTATGGGCTCTCTCCAACAGTGACAACTCAGCATCTCTCTAGTGGCCACTGCTTTTGCTTCCTAAACATGGTGTTTTGAGTAGCCTCACCTTACAAATAGATTTGCAGAACAGGAAGAAGATTCTTGAAAGGGAAGATTGTGATGAAACCGATAAAAATCTCTGTATTAAAATCTTGTACAGCCTTCTGTTTTAATATCTTTTCTTCTGGATGAGACATTAGTCTTTAACTTTTGAGGAACTCTGTAACTGAAGACAAACAATAAAATACCAACAGAGAGGAAATTATTAAAGGATTATATGTATTTAAATTACTTTTATCAGTAACCCACTCTAGCCTCAGAAGGTATAAAGCTAACAGAGAAGGGGACATTTAAAACCAATGTATTTTTATTCTGTAAATCTTTCTTTAACTTAAAATAGTATTTTAAATTCAAGGTTGTCTGATATTTAAATCAGTTATTATCTCGATGACCACATATATCAATAGATTGGAAGTATATTTCTGTTTTATGATAAATCCATGAATTTGCTTTTTGGGGAAAAAGTTATTATAAACATTTTATTTTAAGGCTAAACCTAGGATGGGTCTTAGTGAGATAAGCCTAAATAGAAATTTTCCAAACAAATACATTCTGCTTTTGCTAATTCCTATGCTAATAAAAGACATTGTGCTTCTTATAAAACTTTGAGCCACATTATGTAGCCTAACAGAAATAAAGGCATCTGCTACCCTCTATGAATTTACTATTGGAGTTTACCAGTCCCTAATACAAATAGGAAAAGAATGCTCCCAATAAAAGACTCAAGTTACTGAACTTTCCCCTCCTTTAAAAAAAAAAAAAAAAACAAGATTTACAATTAAATGTGGGCCTTGATAAAATTTGAGTTATAGAAGTGAGTGATTTCTCCCCCCCATTATAGGAGATGTCTTTCCGCCCTTTATGCAGAAGACAACAGCCCAAGTCTCTTGTGCTGGTGACAGCAGCCTTTCTCCACAACTTAGGAGAATACTGTTAAGGAGAGATGGGAGTAGGCCAGGCCTGGGGGAGTGATCACACTCAGCCTCTTGTCTTACTTCGTGGAGATGTGTATGAAAAGTAGGTCCTTTCATGGAAGGGATTGGAGACTCCTTTATTTATGACTGACCTCTCATTGTGACTACTTGAAATAAAGGCAATTAAAGGTTGGAATAGGACCAAACCAACATATTCTATCACATTTAATAGTTTCAATAGCTTATAAGTATTTGTAAGCATCTTTAAGCAGTTGTGAGATTTTTAGCAAATAATTTAAAAACTGTATTTAACTTAAGCTACTACTTTATAAGTTCCAATTTCCCGTTGTATGCTTTGTTAACATGATTTAAAGAAAGCTAGATAAGTAATCCTAGATAAACTAATCTTGATGTAAGGAAAAGTAATGGGTTATTGCTGTGGCCTTTCTCTTTATAAAGGGGATAAACCAACTGGTGATACTTTGAGATCCTGGTAGCAGGTGGGAGGGGAGCCTGGTTCCCTGCTTTACCTTTGCTTTTCTTTCTTGCTCATTCCTGTGGCCGATGAGTTTAAGATCATCTTGTCAGTGTGCAGAGGGCAAGAAATAAGTTGATGTAAAGTTTTAATATAACCACTAATTTAGGAGGCACTAAGCTAGCAGTGCATCACCAAGTCCAAAGCCTTCTACTTGGCAAAACATTTTGGAACTTTTAAACTTGACTATTTGATCTATTTTGAAAATGTAAATAATAGTTTTAATCATTTTGAATCAAAGAGTTTAATAAGATATTTTTCCTTTTTCTTCTTAGATCCCAATTTTGTTCGGACATTTCTTACAACATACAGATCCTTTTGCAAACCTCAAGAACTACTGAGTCTTATAATAGAAAGGTCTGTCCATTTAAAAAATATTTAAATTCATTATTTTTTGTTAAAAAAGAGATTGAGCTAAGATCTTACTTTTTCGGAAATGTTAGATGAGCTTTAAAATATACTTCTCAAGCACTTTTTCAATAAATAAAATATCTTAGATGAACATTTATTTTATAATAATGTTAGCTTTTATTATTTCAATACAAAAATACTCTTTTTTGTATGTGAAAACTCAGTATTTGAAATTTCAAATTTACAGAACTAAAGATCTATATAAAATTTATAAGAGTCAAGAAATTCAAATTTTGATGAGTTAGATGTTCTAAGTAAGTTTTCAAACATACTTCATGTTGAGTAAAATGGAGCTTGTCAGTGAACAAATACTGTGATGGAAGGAAAATATTTCATGTACCCAAACAAAGAGCAGTCAGTTTTTCTGGAATTACCCTTAACAGTGATTATGTCACCTGATTTAGAGTAATTCCGCAGACTAAAAATGAATATCAGTCCCGTAACTTTATAGTCACATTTATTTTTAGAATTTGCATGTATTCTTTATTTTGTTTGTAGTTAGTTTTATCTATATTGGCAAGTACTAATTTCTTTTAAAAATTTTAAAATAATTTTATTAGCCTTTAATACTATAGAAGTCTCAATTGTTCACACTGATGTGCATATCTTTAGTAATTTTTTTACAGTATTCTCTTGATTTTGCTGACTGGTGAAAACGTTTGTGGTTTTCTATTTGTATAACTCGATATAATTAGTCTTTTCATTAATTTGTTCTATTTTATGTTAGGTTTGAAATTCCAGAGCCTGAGCCAACAGAAGCTGATCGCATAGCTATAGAGAATGGAGATCAACCCTTGAGTGCAGAACTAAAAAGATTTAGAAAAGAATATATACAGCCTGTGCAACTGCGGTAAGCATTAAATAAATGAAGTAAGTAAGTCTTTATCAAACTTTCGTTTCAATGTTGAAGTATATAAGGACCTTTCCCAAACAAGGAGGCGAGTGACAATAAAATTAGTAAATTAAATTTACTAATTAGAGCAGTTATCAGAAATTATAGTATAAGCCTTAACATAGAATTTTGGAAGTGTTAAGCACACTGATAAGATTAATTTGGTAAGAGTTACTGCGTTTTCATTTGTATTGTACCATGCATTGTGATAAACATTTATGTTTGATTCCCATGTGATTCAATTCTGTGCTAATGCCGTAGAGTATTAAATGTATGTCGGCACTGGGTAGAACACCACTTCTATGATTTTGAAAGAGATGCATATCTTTTGCAACGAATGGAAGAATTTATTGGAACAGTAAGAGGTATGTTTTTTTTTTTTAGGTGCCTAGTTTTATATGTAATAAAAGTACCAACACGGTGACTTATCAATTGATGTCATTGGGGCTCAGTAATATAAGATGTTTATAATAGTACCAGCATAACTATTTCAAAAAGTTAAAAATTTTCATCAAACATTTAGACCTGCAAATTGCTCAACAGTCACCCTGTTGATCCAATGTATTTTCATTTTCATATTCATTTCAACTTACTGATTATTTTAGAGTTGGTTAAGCCAAGTCTTCATACATATCCCAAAGTATGAGGGCATTTGGGAATTACATTGTGCCATTATAACACCACTGATGGAGGTCGAGTGGGCCACAGGCGAATAGAATGAGAGAGGAAGCAGAGTAGATTAAATTGAGAGTCTGTGTCTAACACTGCCACTAATCAGATACGTGACTTTGGGCAAAATCACTTAGATTCTTTAGACTTCAGTTTTCTTATCAATAACATGAGGAACTAGGTTTGTTGATCTCTAAGGTTTTCCTTCTAGTTTTAAAGATTATATGAGTGTATGGCTCTAAGGATGTCTTAGACAAACGTATTTCCTTTGTATGCTCTAAATGATAATCAGAAAATAGTTAAATAATAGTACTTTCATGTACAATACAAAACAGAGCCACATCAAAACTCACACTAAAAATGAAGGAATCAGTCCTCTGGCACTGATATTTATTGGTTTATAAAATGCAATGTTGATTAGATTAATAGTGTGTATAATCCTTATACGTCTTGTGATTTACATAAGATATACCTTTTCTTGGAGGATTATAAAATAATACATTAAACTGAAGATCAGAACAATGGGGTGGACAATCTCTACAAATTAAGTACTTTCTAATTTTATTTGGAAAGGATCTGGAAGAATATATACCAGGCTGTTAACAGTGGTTACCCAAGTGGAGAAGAATAAGATTAGGATTGGGGACCGGGAAATGGAAAAGGAGAACTTGCATTTTTCATTTTGATCATTTGAACTTTTTATAGCAAAGATACATTCAGGTATCATCTGTGTGATTTTAAACCATTTTTAAAATATAAAATATTAAATAAAGAATATTGAAATGTTATTTAAAATATAATGTATTGCAGGTAAAGCAATGAAAAAATGGGTTGAATCCATCACTAAAATAATCCAAAGGAAAAAAATTGCAAGAGACAATGGACCAGGTCATAATATCACATTTCAGAGTTCACCTCCCACAGTTGAGTGGCATATAAGCAGACCTGGGCACATAGAGACTTTTGACCTGCTCACCTTACACCCAATAGAAATTGCTCGACAACTCACTTTACTTGAATCAGATCTATACCGGTATGTAATTTAACATTCAAGCTGAAAAATCATTTCGAAAGAGTTAATTTTTAAAATGAAATACTGATTTCTGCCTTATAGGGTTGTCATAAGACTTAACTGAAATATTACATGAAGTGTCTAGTAATAAGGCCAGGCAGGCAGTTCCTGTTCTTTCACTCCCCTGGTCCCTCTAGCTGAATTTACACCTTCTGTCTTTCTGTGTTCACCCCTAGTTGGTAAGGCTAGGTTCAAATCCTGGCTTTACCAATTGCTGGCCCTGGGCAACTTTAACCTCCTTGTGTGACTTTATCCTTCTGCCCCTTATTTTCCTCAAGAGTAAAATGGGGCTACTGATAGTACCTACTCCTGGGGCTGTTTTGAGGTTTGCAAGTCAATATATGTACATTACCTAGCACAAAGTAAGGGCTCAATAAATGTTAGCTACTGCTTTATTGTGAACTTATAGCCATTATAGTCTTTTTCAGTTTATCATACTACATTGATACAATTATCTCAAAAATGTCCTTCTGATTTTAAATGGAGACTCTTTAGAATCTTAAACTAAATTACTCATTTTTTTAATAACTAAATGAGAAAATGAGCTAATTTATAGATCTCCCACTAAAAATCATATTTCTGAAAATTACAGTGTTAGAATCTATTTTATTTCCTAGGACCCTTTTGTGGTAGGCATTTTTCCTCTCCTCCTTTAGACCAAAAAAAAAAAAAAAAGGATGTGTGAATGCATTGATTACCCTCTTTGAACTGATTATAACAGACATCATTACTTAAATGTCTACTTTGTCACCCTAATTTATTAATAATGTTTATAAGTGCTGGGAAAGATATTATGGAGGAGTCTCAACCTTGCCCAAAGCAAAATCCTACTATAAAGCAATGCTAAAAGTACACAGGTATTTCCATAAAAATAGTTTTTAAAAACAGTTTTTAAAGGCCGGGTGTTATGGCTCACTCCTGTAATCCCAGCACTTTGGGAGGCCAAGGCGGGTGGATCATCCGAGGTCAGGAGTTCGAGACCAGCCTGGCCAACATGGTGAAACCTTGTCTCTACTAAAAACACAAAAAATTAGCCAGGTGTGGTGACGGGCGCCTGTAATCCCAGCTACCCAAGAGGCTCAGGCAGGAGAATCACTTGAACCTGGGAGGTGGAGGTTGCAGTGAGCCAAGATCATGCCATTGTACTCCAGCCTGGACAACAAGAGTGGAACTCCATCTCAAAAAAAAAAAAGTTTTAAAAAAATCCATAAGGAAATATGCATAATTATACTTTTTTGTTATACCTTGTTTTCATAGACCTTTCTGTTGGTATAAAAGGAAAGTTCATATGAGAGTTTAGTTTTTATTTATCTCCTTTACTTAATAAAACAATGTCTATATTAGAGGAAAAAGTGTCATGTAGAATTATGTATTGATGATTTTAGAGCTGTACAGCCATCAGAATTAGTTGGAAGTGTGTGGACAAAAGAAGACAAAGAAATTAACTCTCCTAATCTTCTGAAAATGATTCGACATACCACCAACCTCACTCTGTGGTTTGAGAAGTAAGTATTCCTAGCATTCTTATATTTTATAGCTGTCAGCTATGTTACAAATTTCAATGCAATTTTTTTGTTTGTTTGTTTTGAGAGGGAGTTTTGCTCTGTCACATAGGCTGGAGTGCAGTGGCACAATATTGACCCACTGAAACCTCCACCTCCCAGGCTCAAGTGATCCTCCCACCTCAGCCTCCAGAGTAGCCAAGATTACAAGTGTGTGATATCACACTCACCTAATTTTTCTTCTCTTTTTTTTTTTTTTTGAGACAGAGTCTGGCTATGTCGCCCAGGCTGGAGTGCAGTGGCGTGGCATGATCTCAGCTGACTGCAACCTCCGCCTTCCGGGTTCAAGCAATTCTCAGGCCTCAGCCTCCTGAGTAGCTGCAACTACAGACGCGCACCACCACGCCCAGCTAATTTTTGTATTTTTAGTAGAGATGGGGTTTCACCATGTTGGCCAGGCTGGTCTTGAACTCCTGACCTCAAGTGATCCACCCATCCTGGCCTCCCAAAGTGATAGGATTACAGGCGTGAGCCATCACTCCCGACCAGTGCAATTTTATTTCGATACGTCTCATGTCTTTTTCCTCTATTCCTCCTTTCTTTTGCATTGAGTGTTGATGAAAGTGACAATATTTGTCATTAGAAAACGTTGAATGTTTTTCTAATGTAGCATTAATTTTTTTCATTAACTTTTTTTGAGGTCCTTTTAGTGACTGCCTGGTTGCCTTACAGTTTACCATACATGTCTTATCAGAATCAGCTTCAGACTTATAGTAGCTTAATACCAGTGATATATAGAAATATTACTCCTATGTAACTCTATTCCCTTTCTCCCTTTTTTTTTTTGTGGTACTGTCATACATATTACATCTTATTAATGATGCAAATCAAACAATACATTGTTACAGTTACTACTTTACCATTTGTCATCATCCTCTTAGCCCATTAAAGCTTTGCTCTCACCCACCTCCTTTGTGTATTATTGGCAACATATAACACATATATTACATTTCTAAGTTATAAACTCAACAGTATGTTTATATTATTTTATACAGTTGTTTAAGTCAGTTTGAGAGGAAATGAGAAAAAATACGCATTTACAAAATGTCTTTAATAATTACACAATTACCTTTACTGATGGTCTTTGTGTGGATTCGAATTACCATCTGGGATCACTTGCTTTTCAGCCTGAAGAACTTCCTTTAGTATTTCTTCTGGAGGGTCGGCTAGCAACAAATTCTCTCAGTTTTTATCTGGGAAAATCTTTATTTTACCTTCATTTTTGAACAATAGCTCTATCTTCAAGTTAATATTTTTTTTCAGTTCAAATATACTATTGAGCTTTTCCAGTAAGTTTTTTATTTCAGTTATTGTACTTTTTAATTCCAGAATTTCCCTTTGGTTCCTTTTTATAGTTTCTATCTCTTTAATGATATCCTCTCTTTGATGCGCATTGTCATCAGTACCTTCCTTTCCTTCTTTTTCATGCTTTCCTTTAATTCTGTGACCGTATTCATAATGGCTACTTAGAAATCTTTTTTGTTATTGTTGTTAAATCTGACATTTGGTTGCTCTCACAGGCAGTTTCTGTTCCTTCCACCCCCTCCGCCCCATCCCTGCCCCGTGTAAGAGTCATACTTTCCTATTTGTTGGCATACCTCATCTGTTTTTGTTGGAAACCTGACATTTCAGATAATATATTGTAGCAACTGTGAGTACTGCTCCTCATTCCCCAGCCCCCTTTCCAGGGCTTCTTATTGCATGGCAGTGGTACTGGAAAGACTCATCCAGTCCTTGCCTGACCACACACACCCAGCTATGAAACTCCACAATTTGCCAGCTGATTGCTCTGATGTTTTCAACAATTTTCTGGTGGCATAAATGCTATACAAAATAATGCAATCAAATTGCTCCTTTGAAGGAATGGTTTCTGAGATTTCTGTTTGATACTTGTTCTGACCACAGGAGGGCTCCTCTCAGCCGTCTTACTTCCTAGTTCTGTCTTGCAGACTACTCTGCCTACAGTCTAGGGTGATCTTCATTAGATCCACAAATCTCTTCCCCATTGCCTTTCACCACAATTTCCACTGTTCCTAAGGGCACCATTAAATTTAAACTACTTTATACTGTGTTGCAAATGACAAGAGATTAGGAGCTGTTTGAAACGGGGCTCTGGGGCTGGGGACAATGGCAAGCTTTTCTCTGAGTGACACTTCTGCCCTAGGAGCTAAGTGCTTGGTTGAGCAGGTAGAGTGGCACACGGATGCTACTGTAGCCTGAGGTCTTCTTACCTGCCTCTTCTGGCATGGAACCACGCCCTCAGGAACCAGAGGAAGGGCTCTTTTCTCAGTATGCTCAAAACATCACACCCAAGGTAGAGTCTCCATTCCATAAGTGGAAGTTGGGCAAAAAAGGGTATTCCCACTTCTCAGCTGCACTCAACTGGGACTTAGCCTCAGCAACAGGCAGCGGGGCAGGATGAGAAAACTGAAGTCTGGGAGCTGGGAGCTAGGTGTTCTTGACTGCAGGAATCTGGAGTAGATGCTCAGTTCACCCTCACTGAGCTGGGAGAAAGAAGGGAGGCACCAGTCTTGGTTCAAATACCACAGACTCTCTCTCCTCTCTTACCAAATTTTTGTAGATTTTCCTGAATAGATGTTTCTTTTGCCATTTGCTCTCAGGGCCATTACTAGAGACTTTAAATGTGTGTGTGTGCGTGTGCATGTGCACGTTTGTATGTGTGTTTTAATAATTTTTACCAGTTTCACTCAGTGAAGCTCCTCATACTATCATACCACACGTCCAGAATCTCAATGCAATTATATATTAGGTTGGTGCAAATGTAATTGCAGTTTTTGCCATTACATTTAATGCTGTTCCTAGAAATGTAGGAAACATAGGAACAGAGCTGTTCCTAGAAATGTATGTAGCCAATAATATATGAAAGAAAGAAATTGGGCATTAATCACTAAAATCTTGCAACTAGATAAAGAATAGAAGGCAACAGAATTCTTGAATTCTACTAGAATACACCCACATCACAAAGACCTACATACATTCCACAAGATAGTGGCCTCACCAGTTAATTCTAATGCTAATAGAGGATGCACCAAATATAGTAGGAAAATGATTGTTTGACTGTACCAGTCTAGAAGACAGGAAAGAGCAGTATGCCTGACTGGAGGCACTGCCTTCCTTCTATCAAGTCACCCTGAATGTGTCTTCTCTATAGTAGTTATACTATAGCCACCCCCCTACTCTCTACATTATTTTATTTACTAAATTCTTTAAGCTATAACTTTATTGGAAAAACTTTAAAACCTTTAGTTCACTTTTTTTTTAATTCCCAGATGTATTGTAGAAACTGAAAATTTAGAAGAAAGGGTAGCTGTGGTGAGTCGAATAATTGAGATTCTACAAGTCTTTCAAGAGTTGAACAACTTTAATGGTGTCCTTGAGGTTGTCAGTGCTATGAATTCATCACCTGTTTACAGACTAGACCACACATTTGAGGTAGGTTTCTACATGTGTTTTTAAAATGAACTTTCATTCCCTATTACAAAAATCAGATTTTTAACAATTATTATCTTTAATTTTTAAATGTCTCATTTGTCTTTTCAGTAGTAGATTGAAAGACAGAATTATCTAAGTTTTGTAATTAATTGTTCGCTGTTTAAAATTAAGCATTCCTATTAAAATGTATTCACAGGTCCCAGTCTAAGCTAGAAGAAGCAAAAACTTTCGGCACTTAATTTGTAAGATAATGTACAATTAAATGTTCACATAATTGTGTAAGGAATGACATGATAAACTAGATCTCTCTGTCTCTCTCACACACACACACACACACACACACATACACATACACACACACACTTTAAGTTTATACTGAGGTCTATGTAGATAATTTATTTGAAGCAATGTTACAGTCATAAAATCAAATTGATACTGTTGTATTTGGGCGTTTCTGTTAGCCTAGTATTTTTTTTTTGACAAGACCTTTGATGCCTTTTGTAAACGTATGCCTCCTATTTTTTTTCCTTATAGCAAATACCAAGTCGCCAGAAGAAAATTTTAGAAGAAGCTCATGAACTGAGTGAAGATCACTATAAGAAATATTTGGCAAAACTCAGGTCTATTAATCCACCATGTGTGCCTTTCTTTGGTAAGTATTTCTTTCTGAATTTTTATTGCATTTCTGGATAAAACAAAACACTTATTTCATTAAATGACTGAATAATTACATGTGTAATATGCCAGCAGAAAATACTTGTTTGATCAATATTTAGCACCTGAAACCCTTTAGAATTTTTCTCATTAAGACTTAAGGTCAAGTCTAATATACATTTCATGTTCTAGTTTCATCTTAGGCAGCCATTAGATATTATATAATACTTGTGTTTTTATATGTATAAAAGCCTTTTTAATTGAATTTTAATAAACTAAATACAGCAGAGGCATGGCCAAACTCAACTATTTTTATAATCATTTTTGTAAACAGTTTCACATGGCTAAAAATCATAGTGTGCCTGCTGTGCCTTTGGGCCCACACCTCTGGCACATCAAAATTTTATTCTCTTCATCCTCTCTTATTTTTCCCCTTCTGCATCAGAGGAAGGAAGTACCTTTTCCTTCATTTTTAGGACTGAATCTACCACCTGAATCTCCCTTTCTGTAGGTTCCTCTTTTTCCATTCTTTATTTCCTGTATTTTCATGTATTCAATATCTCTTTCCTACTCTCATCTTTTCTCTGCCTGAGTATATGCTCTGATGATCCTTCTTTTGAATGCTTATAGAAATTATGATCTCTCTATAGTCTCTTTAGTATGTGCTGTAGTTTCTTCTAGCCTTTTCCTCATCTATATCTATTTTTTATATAGTTTAAAAATTCCACTGCATATAACAATGTTATGTCCTGATACTTTTAATATATTTTCCTACATTTTATTGTTTGGGCTTTATAGCAACCATTTTTGTATTTACTTCTAATCTTTTTGCTGTGTACATTGTATATAATTGTAATTGTATGATGTGCATATTAAGGTTATTCGCTTACCATATCTTATATTTTTGTATTTTATTAAATAATCTTAAGTATTTATAATGGCTGCATAATATTCCATAAAGCTGGACAATTTGTTTAACCGTAACCCTGTGATTGGACACATTTGTTCCAGCTTTTTTGCTTTCCAAATAATTTTGATTCACATTTTTATTTATACTATTTTTCTGTATTTGAAAATATCTTCTTGAGACAGATAACCAGAGGAGGAATTACAGTAGTGCTCCCATCTCCACAGTTTCACTTTCCACAGTTTCAGTTATCCATGGTCAGCTGTGGTCCAAAAACATGAGGTATTTTGGGAGAGAAAGACCACGTTCATGTAACTTTTATTACAATAGAGTGTTATAATTGTTCCATCTTATTATTAGCTATTTTTAATCTTACTGTGCCTAATTTATAAATTAAGCTCATAGGTATGTATGTATGTGTATATGTATGTATAGGGTTTGGTACTATCCATAGTTTCAGGTATCCACTGGGGATCCTGGAACATATCACCTTTGGATAAGGGAGGGACTACTATATACATAGGTTAAAAGGTGTCCATTTTTAAACTGTTGATATATAATTTTAAGTTGCTTTCTGAAAGGCTGCCATGAGAAGTGTATGTCATTTATGCTGCCATCAAGTGTATGACAAAGCAAATTTCATCCCATGGTTTCTAATTTTGGATACTTTTTTTTTTCATTTCTGTTATTACAACTACTAAGCTATTTGTTGCAATAATTTCCATTCTTTGATTATTGTGGAGATTTTTTTCATACATTTCTTTAATATTTGCATTTCCTCTTGTCCATGTCATTTTTCGTATCTCCTGCAAACAATCTGCCTTGTACTTTTTATTCATTGATATGTATTACTTTTAAATTCTACCATCTGTCCTTTCTCATTCTGGTTTCTATTGTTTCTAACCTTAGAAAGTTCATATAATCTAGTAATAATCATATTTTCTTCTGGCTTTTTTATGACTTTCAAAATTATATTTAACTCTAATATCAAACTGAAGTATCTTTGATAGCTTATGAAATACTCAAATTTATTTCCCCACCCAAATTATGTATTTGTTAATTCAGGTTTATTGAATGATTCTACTTTTTCCGTTTACATATGGGACCTCCTTTTTTTTTTTTTTTTTTGACACAGACTCTCGCTCTGTCACCCAGGCTAGAGTGCAGTAGCTGCCATCTCGGCTTACTGCAAGCTCTGCCTCCCAGCTTCACGCCATTCTCCTGCCCCAGCCTCCAGAGTAGCTGGGACTACAGGCGCCCGCCACCATGCTCAGCTAATTTATTTTTGTATTTTTAGTAGAGACGGGGTTTCACTGTGTTAGCCAGGATGGTCTTGATCTCCTGACCTCATGATCCGCCTGCCTCGGCCTCCCAAAGTGCTGGGATTACAGGCTTGAGCCACCACACCCGGCCAGGGACCTCCTTCTTTAATATGTGTTGTATCTCACTGACTTCCTATACCCCTGCCACAGTTTTAAGGATTGTCATTTTATAATCAGTGATTCTCAGCAGGGGGCAGTTTTTGCCCTCCTAGGGAGCATTTAGCAATGCCTGGAGACAATTTTTTTTTTAATTGTCCTAATTGGGATGGTGCTATAGGCATCTAGTGGATAGAGGATAGAGATATTGCTAACATCCTGCAATGCATAGGACACTTCCCCACAGCCAGTAAGTATCCAGTCCAAAAAGTCAGTGGTGCTGAGACAGAGAAACCCTGCTTTATATAGTGTTTTCACAGATGATAAAGTTGGATCTTCAGGGTTTCTTCAGTCTTTTTTTTTTGGCCAATTTTGCCTGTTTATTTTTCCAAATGAACTTTATAAGTTTGGGTGGGGGGGATGCCCCCAAATGTAACTGGAACAATCTGTCAATTAATTTGTAAAGAACATTTATTATATTTAGCATTTCCCCTTATTATTTTTCCTGAGTATTTTTGGTTTGAATGGTATTCATTGTTACCTTTAATTCCAAGAATTTTTAATTTCCTTAGGTTTTCTAAGTATTTAATCATGTTTACAAAATATGATACAGTGTCTCTTCCTTTGACCTTATTTCTGTGTTACGCCTTACATAATTGGTCATTAACTTCCCAAACAAAGCTTTAAAAATAATGGCAGAAAAAAGCAGCTTGTTCTAAACTCAGTTTTAGCAGGGATAAAGTATAATTTTACTACTTGCTTCATTAGATGGTTTTTATCCTTTTAAGAAAGCATCCTTCTTGCTACAGAATTGCTTCATTTCATTATTTTTAAAATACTAGCCTTCAATTTATATCTACAAACTTTTTTTAATTACCCCTATTTGTAATATATCTTTCTCATTTCTGTTTTTACTTATTTGCTTTAATTTACTTTTTCTTCAAAAAGATAAGGTCTCTCATTATCTGCTGATTTTATGAGGTTTAAAAAAAATCATTGTTAATTTCTAGTTTTCCTGAGGACTTTTCCCCTACCCCTATGTTCTTTTTTTTTTTTGATACAGGGTCTCTTTTTTTTTTTTTTTTTTTTTTTTTTTTGAGACGGAGTCTCGCTCTGTCACCCAGGCTGGAGTGCAGTGGCGCAATCTCGGCTCACTGTAAGCTCTGCCTCCCGGGTTCACGCCATTCTCCTACCTCAGCCTCTCCGAGTAGCTGGGACTACAGGCGCCCGCCACCACGCCTGGCTAATTTTTTGTATTTTTAGTAGAGACGGGGTTTCACCGTGGTCTCGATCTCCTGACCTCGTGATCCGCCTGCCTCGGCCTCCCAAAGTGCTGGGATTACAAGCGTGAGCCACCGCACCCGGCCTTGATACAGGGTCTCTATCACCCAGGCTGGAGAGTACAGTGGCATCATCTTGGCTCACTGCATCCTCCACCTCATGAGCTCAAGCAGTCATCCTGCCTCAATCCCCCAAGTAGGAGGAACTACAGGCACAAACCACTATGCCTGGCTAATTTTTTTATTTTTTGTAGACACAGGGTTTCACCAGGTTGCCCAGGCTGGTCTCGAACCCCTGAGCTCGAGGGATCCACCTGCCTTGGCCTCCCAAAGTTCTAGGATTACAGGTGTGAGCCACCATACCCAGCCTGACCCTCTACATTCTTGATAAAAATATTGAGTTCATTGATTTTCTCTTCCTGATAAAATATTAAAGCCTATATGTTTTTGCTTAAATATGTTACCAGTTCGTTTAAGGGGAACTGGAAAGGCTCTGGATGTATCTGACGTTATGTCATTCAATCTGTCAACGTATATTTCTTGAATACCTACTAAGTACCAGGACTACGTCAGGTGCTTAGAAAAGTGAAAGATAACACAGTCAGTCTGCTCACCTAGCTTATAGTCATGCTACTCATGATATCCTGTGGTCTCTGGTACACAGACATGAAAAGAAACCTCAGGACCTATTCACTGACTCACTATTTGGCCCCTGCTCCTGTAACATCCTAATGGTTGGTATTTATTCATACAAACTGAAACTGTCCAAAGTCCTCTCTCAGATCTTTATAAACTTAACTGATCTTCATAGCATGTTCTCTTTTTTTGAGACAGAGTCTCACTTTTATTGCCCAGGCTGGAGTGCAATGGCATAATCTCGGCTCACTGCAACCTCTGCCTCCCAGGTTCAAGCGATTCTCCTGCCTCAGCCTCCCAAGTAGCTGGGATTACAAGCACCCACCACTACACCCGGCTAATTTTTGTATTTTTGCTAGAGACGAGGTTTCACCATGTTGGCCAGGCTGGCCAGGCTGGTCTCAAACTCCTGACCCTGTCAGGTGATCCACCTGCCTAAGCCTCCTAAAGTGCTGGGATTACAGGGGTGAGCCACTGCGCCCAGCCATATGTTCTTAAGTGAAAGAAGGAAGTTTCAGACCTACTTTAGAGTATGATTTCATAAGGTGTTTTAAGGTGAGCTGTGTGATTTATTGAGCGAATACAAACATGTAGGTAGTTTGATAGGCACACAAAGTTTAATAGGTGCAGCCCATCTGCCAGCCTTCATACCCCTTTCTTCTTGCTCATCTTCCTAGTTACTGAGCCTCTGCTCCTTTAAGGTAGTTTATCTATAACTGACCCTGGTCAGTTTTGGTGCCCTGTCTTTGCTATTCTTAAGCTAAAAGTTATCAGTCTCTGGAGTTAGCCTTTCATACAGTTCTGACCCAGTGGGTAAAGCCAGATGTTATTGCTGCTTCTGAATTCCATCCTGTCTGTATGGTAGTTTATAGAAACTCTTTCCAGATTCTTTTCCTAAATTCTGGATACTGGTTTTCAAACCCCTTCTTTGGGGGAGGGTCAGGGATAGTAGCTGATACTTCCTCTATTATTTTACCAGCATTATTCCCATCTTTTGCTGGCACAACCACCACTTTCAGAATAAAAGTAGGGCAGTTACTCCTTCCAAAGCTCTGCCAGATGTTTCAGATCTGTAACACAGTTTTTCTCCATAAACTAAAATATTCTACTGATAGGTAGAATGGATAGGTGGGCTAAGAAATGAATTTTTTCAGCTGGGCGCAGTGGTTCACGCCTGTAATCCCAGCACTTTAAGAGGTTGAGGTGAGCGAATTGCTTGGGGCCAGGAGTTCAAGACCAGCCTGGCCAACATGGCAAAACCCCATCCCTACTAAAAATACAAAAGTTAGCCAGGCATGGTGGTGCATTCCTGTAGTCCCAGCTTACTCAGGAGGCAGAGGCACAAGAATTGCTTGAACCTGCCAGGAGGCAGAGGTTGTAGTAAGCCGAGATCGCACCACTATACTCCAGCCTGGGTGACAAGGTGAGACTCTGTCTCAAAAATAGAATTTTTCCTAAGGTAAAAGGAGCATGTACCTTAATCAGGTTTGTCATCAAACATCCAAGCCTTTAGCATTGGCTTTGCCGTTTGCTTTTACACAGCTCTGATCTTGTGTCCTCCTTCTGTTATATGTAAATTTGCTTTGTCTCCATTCTTGCTTTCCAGCTATTTTAGAATTGATTCTCATATCCTGGCCTATCTGTTAAATGCCTCTCTTCTATTTTGAAATAATATACTTCTTTCATTCAATCAAAAATATTTGCTGAATGCCTCTATGTGTTATGCCCAGGGCTACATGCTAAGAATAGACAAATAAGATATAGTTCCATAGTTTCTGCTCCCTTGAAAGAGCAGAGAAATAAGTCACAGCGCTGTGTAGTAAGTATAACACTGTATTGTAGAAAAGTGTAGATAGAAGTGTGGACAAATGCTATAGAAGCCTAGAATCCTAAGCAGCTACTTTATGCTGGGAAGGATGGGAAAGACATCAGCAAAAAAGGTGAAACCTCAGCCCTCTTCTTTGTCATAATGCTCTGTTTTCTCTTTCCCTAGAAGAGCTACCTCCAGAGGTAGGGTATGTTAAATGATATACTGAAGTACAGGAATAACTAGACTTTCTATTTATATATTTTTTAAAACATGAAAAAAAACCTAAGCTTTACTAATATATAATTCTCAGGTTTATGTTATACATACATAAATATATCTATGTTTTTATTAAACTGTATATGTGTATAGAGGGAGAAAGTGAGGATATGTGCTTAAATATTTTTTACTGATGCAGTGTAAGATCAAAGTTTGGACATCACTGCTGTGATCATTTGTTCTTTTAGCTAGCCATCAGTTAGGCATAAAATAATTTCCAAATTTCATCCCGAACTGTACCAAAGTGCTACTTATAAGCATTTTCACAACTTCATTCAAGTGTGTTTTCAAGAACAAAGCTGTGAGTCTTCATTCCCACTGCCCCCATTTCCTCCCCAAACCAGTTAATCAGTTCTTGGGGAGTCTATCTGTTAAATATTTATCCACTCCCCATTATCCCCATAGACACTAGGGCAGCCCTCATCATCTCACCAGGACTATTAGCCTACTAACTGCTCTTCCTGTTACTGGTCTTAACTCCTTCCAACCCATCTGGCTTCATAGTACAACTAGAGTAATCCTTCTAGAATGCAAACAAAATCCTTCTAATTCCCTAATTATCTCCTAGATAAAAGTTAAGCTATTTAACAAAAGGTACTTCATGACCCAGTCCAAGTGCTAATACCCACAAACTCTTCACAGATGGGCCATCAGTTTGTGACCAATATGGAAGGTTGATTTGGGCTGCCATTGAGCATGCATACTCTTATGGACATGTTTGTCAGACTGAACACTGAGTGGATCATGCAACTTGTGTAGAGGACAGTATAAATGGCTGAAAATAAAAGCCAAACGACAGGCAGATGTGAAAATAAAAAAGCCTGTGCTTACTAGAACACACAGTCACTTTGTCTTATGAGTGTATCATCAGGCATAGCCTAGGTGCTGAGAAATAACCAAGTAACTAATGCGCTTAATAACTGGATCCTTTTAAAAACCAAACAGGCATAGATGTCAGATTTCATTATTGCTGATCTGTTCAATATTGATTTGGATCCTTTTATCTTCCCAAGGATGTGGCCAAAGATTTCTGTGGTATGCCTCTACCACAAAAGCATTTAGAAATACAAACCCAGCCCTTGCCTATGTCTATCCCCATATCCTGCCACTCTTCCTCTACCCCGCACACCAAACCCCTATGGTCTAGCCATACTAAATAGCAAATTATCTCTAAGTATGCCTTTCAAGCAAGCTTCATCATGAATCAATGCCTTTATACACACTGCTGCTTTGCTTAGACTGCTCTTGTACGTTATTCTACTCATTACACGTCTTCATTTTTTGGGACTTATTCTAAGCATTATCTCATCTGTGATGCTTTTTCTAGTCCTCCCAGCTCAAGACAGAGTTTGGAATACCTCCTTTTTGCTCTCGTAGCATCTTATGCATTACTACTAATATAGCACCTCCTAGTATGTAGCCCTTAGCAAATGATACTGTAGTAGCCAACAGTTCAAAGCTCTGGATCCCTAAGGTCAGGAACTCCTTAAGCACTGGACTGCTGGAGGTCTTTCTCATCTTTGTACCTGCAGTACCTAATGCAGGACTTGGCTTACAGCAGAGAATCCGTACACGTGTGGGGAGTGAACGAACTCAGATATTCACACTCCTTTTTTCTCCTCAAAGCATTGTAATCAGTACTTTAGGGAAAAAGGTAGAAGCATAAGAATATTAGGGCAAGATGCAACAACAGCATCAACAATCACAACCATGGCTAATTAATACTTAACTTTCATCAGGCTCTATTCTAAGCTCATACATATATTCACTCATTTGTTTCTCACAGCAACCCTCCTGTCCTCATTTTACAGATGAGAAAAACTGAGGCACAGTTAAGCAATTTGCACAAGCAATTTGCACAAGATCACACACACAGGCTGGTCACGGTGACTCACGCCTGTAATCCCAGCACTTTAGGAGGCCAAGGTGGGTGGATCACCTGAGGTCAGGAGTTCGAGACCAGCCTGGCCAACATGGTGAAACCCCGTCTCTACTAAAAATACAAAAATCAGCTGGGTGTGGTGGCACATGCCTGTAATCCCAGCTACTCAGGAGGCTGAGACAGGAGAATCGCTTGAACCCAGGAAGAGGAGGTTGCAGTGAGCCAAGATCATGCCATTGCACTCTAGCCTGGGAGACAGAGTGAGACTCCATCTCCAAAAATATAAAATATAAAAAAAATCACACACAAGGAAAGAAGCAGAACTGGTTCCAGAGCCTTTATGCTAAAATAGAAAGTGCCTGTTATTTTGTTCATTCTCCTCCTCGTCCAGTGTACAACTGTAGTGATGGGGAAACAGGAAATCAATTACTAGGTTGCCACTAAGTCTAGAAACTATTGAAGACCAGAATTTACATAAATTGTATGCAGTCCCACATTTGACAGGCTTGCAAAACATTCCACATTTCCATGAGTAAGCCTACCCAAATAGTACTACTTCTCAATTGCAAATCATAACAACCTCTTGTGTGGCCATCAGAGCTGACTAAGCAGAAACTATGATCCTCTGAATTTAGTATTTTTCCTGTTTGCCAAAAATGATGTGTCATTAGTGACGAAGTTATTCTTAAAGTTCCTTTAACAAAACTGTGATTTATATCAAATAACAATGGCTTGGAGGGGGTATGGAAAATTGATTATTCTTCCTAACAAATCTATTAATTTTATTAAACTTGGTCTCCCTCCCTTTTTCTTAGATGTTTATAAAATTTAAGTCTTTCACAGATACTTTCTCTTAAGCTGCTGTTTTCATATCATGGAAATCTGAGCCTTGGTTCTTTTGTTACGGCAACTGAGATGGTACAGTGTAATATACCCACAATTAATGAAACAGAAAAAACTTGCATTTTCCTTCTTTATCCTTGAAATCATTCCATTATATCTTCTAGGAATTTATCTCACTAATATCTTGAAAACAGAAGAAGGCAACCCTGAGGTCCTAAAAAGACATGGAAAAGAGCTTATAAACTTTAGCAAAAGGAGGAAAGTAGCAGAAATAACAGGAGAGATCCAGCAGTACCAAAATCAGCCTTACTGTTTACGAGTAGAATCAGATATCAAAGTAAGTTGAATTATTTAAAGATTCATACTTCTGATTAAGTTTATAAACTACCTCATAAAAGACAGGTTTATTTTATAGGGGAGAAAAAGTAAACCTTAAAAGAAATAATTCAAATTTACTTGTATTAAATGTCTTCTTTCCAGGAATTTCAAACTGAATTTATAATTTTGAATATTAATACTTTTTTCTTTGCATTTATTTTAGAGGTTCTTTGAAAACTTGAATCCGATGGGAAATAGCATGGAAAAAGAATTTACAGATTATCTTTTCAACAAATCCCTAGAAATAGAACCACGAAACCCTAAGCCTCTCCCAAGATTTGTAAGCATTTGTATATTTATATTTCTTTTACATTTATATACTTTTTTCAGTTGTCATCTACATCTGGTGATGTCATTACTACCAAATGTGTTATATAGATTAGTTTTCCATAAACGTATTCAGGGATGAAGTATACATGTGATAGTTAAAAGTAATGAAAAAGTACTTAATAATTATGTCCAGGAATATCCCACTTCTTTCCAAATAAATGAATGTTAATATTAATTTGAGTAAATCCTGATATCAACGATGATGAAATTGAGCAAATATTATGTAAGTTTTTAATTTTTTTTACCCCAAAAAATGTTAAGATTTTAAAGACAGGAAATTTAATGAATTTATACTAATTCACTTGTAATAAATATATCTACTTATCACATTTTAAAAGTAATGACTTATTAGAACTTTCGACCATGAATCATTAGCCATAAAATATCAAGTTTTCCTAACAATACTTTCTTGGGAAAATAAAGTTTCTATTGTTTTTTGTTACTTGTCAGTGCCCAGCCAAATTTATGTACAGAATCACCAACTCACTGATTTGACTATGTACTCTCTTGTTCATAAAAAAGTCAAAAGTCTGCCAGGTGCAGTGGCTCGTGCCTGTAATCCCAACACTTTGGGAAGCTGAGGTGGGTGGATCATCTGAGGTCAGGAGTTTGAGACCAGCCTGGACAACATGGTGAAAACCCTGTCTCTAATGAAATACAAAACTTAGCTGGGCATGGTGGCAGGAGCCTGTAGTCCCAGCCACTTGGGAGGCTGAGGCAGAAGAATCACTTGAACCCGGGAGGCAGAGGTTGCAGTGAGCCAAGATCGTGCCACAGCTATCCAGCTCCAGCCTGGGAGACAGAGCAAGACTCATCTCAAAAAAAAAAAAAAAAAAAGTCAAGAATCCTGAATTAAACATAGATGGCTTCTAAGTGACCAAGATAAATCACATAATGTCTTTTAATTAAAGTGTATGCAATTGCCTGACAGCAAAATTTCTCAAGCCCTTGTTCAGTTTTTAATAAGATGGATTAAAAATAGAAAATTAGAAATAGGTATATAATCTGATCCAATGAAGCACTCACTGAGAAATGATCATTTTGCAAGGAAAATGCAATAAAACCAACATACATACACAAATGAAAATTGGGCAATTTAATGTATTCGTTAAGTATCTCAAATGGTCCTGATGGCATCACTGTATTACAGAATAGAAAGGCATTGTAATTCACAGTGATGATCCCGGCTTTTCAACAAGGTTAAATTTGCTCAAAATA
Source organism: Symphalangus syndactylus (assembly GCF_028878055.3). Lineage (NCBI taxonomy): Eukaryota > Metazoa > Chordata > Mammalia > Primates > Hylobatidae > Symphalangus > Symphalangus syndactylus. The sequence goes on from NC_072436.2 coordinate 102,078,633, forward strand.
GTCTGTTTTAAAAACCAGGGAAATATACAATACATTTTAGAAAAACTTCCACCCAAATATATTAAAATAACAAATACTCTAGTATTTATAGGACTAAAACTTAGTTATTTAAAGAAATGCATTCTTTAACAATTTAGATACCAGGGCTTTAGCAAAACAGAATGTTAATACTTTAAATTTTCTACTTTTATTTGAATAATTATGTCCTTATTAGTGATTTACGATTTTCCTGTATATTAGCTGAATTTTACCAGGCACATATAGAAAAACCTTCCTTTCTACTACAGTGTTTAAAGTATTGTGTTTCTTTTGATATGTCTACAGCCAAAAAAATATAGCTATCCCCTAAAATCTCCTGGTGTTCGTCCATCAAACCCAAGACCAGGTACCATGAGGCATCCCACACCTCTGCAGCAGGAGCCAAGGAAAATTAGTTATAGTAGGATCCCTGAAAGTGAAACAGAAAGTACAGCATCTGCACCAAATTCTCCAAGAACACCGTTAACACCTCCGCCTGCTTCTGGTGCTTCCAGTACCACAGATGTTTGCAGTGTATTTGATTCCGATCATTCGAGCCCTTTTCACTCAAGTAGGTGCAAAAATTCTAAGTGCATTAAGGTATTTGTTAGTATTATACATGCTAGAGGTAAAAAAGAATCTCTGTTATTTTTGTGTATGTGTGAACTTGTAGTTAAGTCAAATGCCATTTCAAAAGATAACATTATAAAAATATAAGACAAATTCTAAACTCCACCAACTTGAAATTTCTAAAAAATCTGCTGGAACAGCCCTCTTTAAATTTATTATACTTTAATGAAAGGCCTAGTGGTAAAATTGGCAGCTTAAATTTCATTTGAGCTTTTCAAATGCATTCCTCTTATCCAGAGGAGACAAAGATCACTCTTAAAATCTGCAAGTAATTTTAGTCCCATGTTTCAAATGCTGCCTGGCTCCAAAATTATTATACAGGCTGAATATCCCTAATCCAAAAATCCAAAATCCAAAATGTTCTAAAACCCAAAACTTTTTGAGTGTCAACATGATGCTCAAAGGAAATGCTCATTGGAAGTTTTCAGATTTTTCAATTAGGGATGCTAAACCAGTAAGTATGATGTAATATTCTGAAGTCCAAAATACTTTTGGTCCCAGGCATTTCAGATAAAGGATACTTAGCATGTATTTGAATACTAGGCAGGGTCCACCATCTACTCTCCACCAAATTCTTTAGTAGCTTTTAATTTAGCAATGTATCAGATTTAAGCCCTTTTCGTCTACCCAGTGGTCCCCTGATGGTATATAATGGCTGCTAATACACTGTCTATGCTTTTCAGTGCAGTGAAACAAATCTCACAGACTGCACACTACTGCTTATCCATCTCTTATTTCTAGACCAGCATTGTCCTATAGAAATACGTGAGCCACATGTATAACTTCAAATGTCTAGTTAGCCACATTAGGAAAAGCGAAAATAACTTTAATACATTTTATTTAACCCAGTATATCAGAAATATTGTCATTTCAACATGAAATCAATATAAAAATTTATGATTGAGATTTACATTCCCTTTTTTTGTTCTAAATCTTTAAAATCCAGCATGCATTTTACACTTATAGCACATCTCAGTTCAGACAAGCCACAGTCAGATGCTCAATAATCACATGTGGCTAGTGGTTGCCGGACTGTACAGCTCACCTTTTGAAAGGGTATCTTTTCAATCTAGATCACCAATAATTTTTTAAATTAATTTCATGTGAAACTTCAAAGCTCTTCTAAGAACGCTTTTTCATTTGTTCATTATTAAATCTTCAGTCACCTTTAACTCTTTCATGACCACTTCCACATACCCTTACCGTTGGCTGTCTTAGCTCGATGTGCTAATCAAGTTCCCCCTAATTTGACATACTACAATCTAATAGTAGAGGCAGCATGACATTATTACGGGGGAGGAGGTTGAGAAGCACTAACCTCGAAGTTAGAATTTCTGGTTTGTCATCCCAGTCTGCTAATTAGCTTTCTGATTTAAGATACTTTTTCTGTGCCTTCTGGGGGTCAAATTCGATTTTTAAGATTCTCTCAGTTGGAAGAAATGTAACTAAAAATAAAATAATTCTTTGGTAGTATATTATTTTGAAATTTGGTCCAGAATCCTATTTGTTTATTCCTGTAGTATACATACATTTGTAGTTACCCAGTAGTCTTTGTCGTCTTTGGGCCATCTAAAGTATATTTGGGCTGGGCATGGTGGCTCACACCTGTAATCTCAACACTTTGGAAGGCCAAGGTGGGAAAACCACTTGAGGCCAGGACTTTGAGACCAGCCTGGGCAACATAGCGAGACCCCATCTCTCCTAAAAAATAAAAAAATTAGCTGAGAGTAGTGGTGTGCACCTGTAGTCCCAGCTACTTGGGAGGCTGAAGTGGGAGGATCGCTTGAGCTCAGGAGTGTGAGGCTGCAGTGAGCTGTGATCCTGCCACTGCACTCCAGCCTGGGCAACAGAGTGAGACCCTGTCTCAAAATAAATAAGGTGTATTTGTCTTGAGAATACTGTGACTTGGCATTATTTGGTGACTGAAGGTCATGGAGTCTTTTTTTTTTTTTTTTAATTTTATAAAATTTTTGGTAGAGATAGGGTCTTGCTGTGTTGCCAAGGCTGATCTCAAACTTCTGGCCTCAAACAAACCTCTTGCCTTAACCTTCCAAAGTGCTGGGATTATAGATGAGCCACTGTGCTCCGCCATGGAGTCATGTGACACACATAGTAAGCTGTCAGATATTTTTGATAAGTTCAGATAAACACCAAGTAAAAAACGATTCCCATTTATTCTCCCCAGCTTGCCAACCCCCTAAATTAAGTAATGAAATTAAACCAGCACCTTTTCAGTATATCTGACTTAAAATCATTATTTATTCTGACCCATTTAACTGTTTGCAGGAATTTTTCCCTAGAGCAGACAGCTATAGGTCTGTATCATTAAGGATTCTCAAATAAGTGAATTACTGAAACCACATAAAAGCCATCAGTTGCAAATTCTACTTCTCTTTAAGTAGCTAAAAATGAAAGTGGTGGAAAAACAGGAGATAAGCATATTAAATTCTCTACTAGTGCTGAATATTTAAATGACTAGCTAAACAGCGAAGAATAAATCATTCTAGAATGCAGTGCTCTGGATCCTGCTTTGTTATAAATAGTTATAATAGTATTAACAGTATTAAACAAACAGCTGGACAGGTGGAGAAAACATTGTTTCAGGGGTTAGGCTTTGTAATCTTAGACTTGAGGGTTTTCTCAATTTCTCTTTGTTTATGATAAAGAAAAACTCTATTACTGCTCCCTTTGTTTTTAGTTAAAAACTGAAAATAACTGATTTTGAAATCAAATAAACAAGCATAATATAAAGCCATCCATGTGTTCTGCTAATCCCTTACTTAAAACCTATCAGTTGACTTTGTGTATTAAAGGTCTCCTCCACATGCTTTTGTCTTCACTTTTGCCTAACTAACAGATGTGCGAGTGCCAGAGGATCACCCAGAGCCTCCAACTTGCTACCCACTGTTTTGCCACCAGAATGAATACCTACTTCCTTGTTTCCCTCAAGGCCTGGCAGAAAAGAACTGCCTTGACTGCAGTCATATGTCATCCCAACATATTCCACTCAAAGCAGTACAAAGTTCCATTGTTTAAGTTTTTCAAAAGGCAAAGTTTGACTAGAATTTTTTTTTATCAGTTATACTACTATTCTTTTTTTACTCTTATGGTTTTTTCCCAAAATAATCTACTTTTAAATCTATAATTAATTCTTTCAGCCAGTATCTGCTACATATCTTATTCCTTGCTAAACACTTACACGTCTTCATTGGGAAAGCTTACAGTCTTACCGAGAGATTAAAAATAATCATAGTGCAAAGAGATTCACAGTTAAATGCTAAAAAAAGTGGTAAAGACATACATACTGGAGAGGCTTATAGAAAGATGACCTCAGAATGGGCAAGAGTGGTCATAGAAAGCGTTGTGGTAAAGACAGAGCAGAGAAGTGGCCACATACTTAGTGCTGCCACATATACATTCAAAGCCCTATTCCACACCTTGCCTTGGCCAGGTCCACCTTTGGGGTGATGACGACAGTTGCTGAGAAAAGAGAAAAGACCACTGGCTCACTACTTGTTTCTGCTGCTATAATAGAGAGGAGAAAATGATGAAATGCTCTTTTTACCTTCCTGTTTGAAGATTGCCTGGTCATAAAAGGGAGTCAGAGGTCTGACTTCTCTATTTCCATCCCTTAGGGGACTGTTTAACAACAAAAAGAATGTATTACAAGTATGTCAAGCTGATATGCAAGGTTTTTCCTCCTGGAAGACTGGTGTAGGTGATGAGTTTCTAATCCCAAATATATTTGCATTTACCAGGCTTTTGTGAGTTTAAGAAGTTATCTATCATATTTTTTTTTTTCTATAGGAAAATGCTTGTTTCTATCAAGAATGACTCCTTTATAAACTGGGGAGTATCTTTAAGAGTGGTTTCAACCCTGACTGTATAGTATAATCTGTTGAGGAGCTTAAAAAAAATATGTAGGCCCAGCCCACACTAGACTGGCATTGGTACCTGGTATCAGTATTTTTTAAAAACTTCCCATAGGATTCTAATGTACAGCCAAGATTGAGGACCATTTGTCTGTCATCTGGGATTCTGCTTAATAAATTAATACTGTTTTTTAAATTAATTAGATTTCACTCCTAAGTCATTATCAGTAAATTTGCTTAGTATCTAACTGACAAGAATTTCTAGCATATATTTCTTGATTAGTGCATGTAAAATTCTAAATGAATTTTTATAGTATTTTCCAGGCAATAAGACAACTAGTGCCCCAAATTTACCAAATGCATGAGTCTAAGCCTGTGCTATATATAAATATACTCAAAGCCAAGTTTACATCTGTGTACACAAGTGTGCATGCATATGTATAATTAAAGACTACAGTTTTAACAGTCACGAGCTTGTGTTTTGATTTTACCCCTATTCCTGTATTGTATTAAGTGTACTATCATGTTCTTGAGGCGTATCTCCAGGAGATACATTTATTTCTTTTCCAAGATAAGTGGGACATATATAAGTAGGTAAACGCTAGAGCTAGATACTCCTTTAATCTCTATTACGTCAGATCTCTGTCTCCCTTTTACAACCAGGCAATCTTCAATTATCGGTGGCTAATAGGGAAGAAAATCATTGGCAGAGCAACAGCTTCATGTAATTTCAGAGTATAAAAATGAATTTTAGTCTTCTGAAAGGTAATATTAGAATTAGCTGGATTGCTACACTTAGGAATCATAGGTTCCAAATATCAGTACATACGGAAATTAGATAATGGGACAGATTATTTGAAATTAGGGCTGCCTAGAAAATAAGACTACTCTATCTATATAAACAAGTTAACAGAAGTCATGCCAGCTAAATCTGGAATGTGAGATTATCCTCCTTCTGACCAAATATGCTAATATTCCAAATTATGTGAGGGATTGCCTATTGTGCAAAAAAAAAAAAATCTGAATTTTAAAAAAATCAGCACAGTCTAGTACTATTTTAGTCTCTTGGATGTTATAACGTTATCTGTTTCATGTTGTTAATGTAAGACAGTGTAACCTAGGCAACTATATTGATTTAGAATCAGTATAGATCACCTAGCCTTTTGTCTCAATTTTCCTACTTTAATGCTCTTGGGGCTTTTGCTTTTGATTTTCAATTTTTTTCTTAAAATAATTAATATTGTTGAAATTAGACTTTCTAAATTTAAATTTATCAGAATTTCCTATGTAAAATGAGTCTAGGCACCAAATGTTTAATGACTTTAAAAAAAATTATGAGTATAAAAGGAAAAACCCTATATCAATTTCAAGCTTGTTTTATATCCAAAGTGCTAGTTATTTTGTGATGAGAATATATACCCCAAGAACATTTTTGAAAGACATATAATTAGTAACTTTTTTATTTTTCAACTTATATAAAATAAATTTATTACTTGTTTCACAAGTTTGAGTTTTCAAAATCTTTACTAAATGGCATATTTATATACATCCAGCTGAACTTTTTGCTTGAATTGGGTTTCTACATTTTAAAAAGTCTTTCAGTAATAATAGGATTTTTTTATGAATGTTTTTCATTTAATAATTATGAAATCAAGTAAAGCTAAAAGGAATCTTAAATTCCCAATATGATATCAGTTTTTTCTTCTCAAAAGTAAGTAGTAATGAGGTTTTACTATAAACTGTTACAGCATTCTTTAAAACTACAATGACAATAACATTTTCATCATAATACAAATTTTTGCAGATGAGTTGAATATATCAATGAAAGAAAAAAATCTACTTTTTCTTGTTTCCTTTCACAGGCAATGATACCGTCTTTATCCAAGTTACACTGCCCCATGGCCCAAGTTAGTATATTTGGTTTAAGACTCATAATTCTTGCTTTGGCTTTAAAAATCAAACCAAGTGTAACCTTTCCTGCTAAAACTCTTCTTGGGTCTGGCAGCATTGGTACTTTGCTTGCAACATCCTAGAAGTGAGGCCTTCACTTGTGCTATCTTTTGATCATAAGTGATTTGCTTAAATTATATATTTTTCATGCTTTTTATAAAACCTTGTTTCTCTCTTAAAAGAACATATTAAATAAGTGGCTTCCACATTTAACCATTTCTTTTTTCCAACTATAGAGTTCTAAATATATTTTAATGCTCAACTTTGAAAAAAAAGGCAAGAGCATGCATGCGCATATGGGAATGCTGGCAGCTACACGCAGTTTCTAAATCACAAAATATACTTAGCCCGATGGCAGGATAGATTATAGACAACTGCTTTTGACTTTAGAAGAACTTTCTTATAATTGTAATTATTCAAAGTATAGCCTAAATACTGGTAAACAAAATAAAGTTCCATTTTAATTTTAAGGTAAAATAACAATTCACTAAATTCCATTATTTTAATTATTTAAGCTAATTTTTTTTGCTATCCTTTCATACAATTTCAAAATATGTACAATGGAAAATACTAGTTACAAGCTGAATTAATTGTATATTCTTAAGAAAAAAGGTAGGTGATCAAAATGTTGATCATTTGAATAACATCAGTACACAAAGTACTCTTTTTAAGTTCTATATTTTACAACATATGACAAAATAAAAAGCTTAATGCTTAAAGGGAAAAAATACTACCAAGTATAATTTTGAATGATGGTTTATTTAAGTATTTTTTTCACATCTTTTTTTATAGTGGGTATAAACAACTAACCTAAGTGTTGTTTTCCAAAGTGTAATTATTTATATGCCTACCTTATGTTCTTGTTACCATAAATGTCTGTAAGAGAGGTTCCAATTAGTAGCTTTACTTACCTTTTTTGTGCCAGTTCACCAACTTATTCTTAAATCAGATTCACTAGATTTTAGTGTAATTTCTGTTTTCATGGTCAGGGCTGCCTCCGTTGTCTTGAATAGTGCCATCACCGTTAAAATTTTTGGATTTAGAGTATAATGAGCCTCTTTTTGCTTACCAGCAAAGGAGAGCCTATAACTAAACAAAATGAGGAGAGGCCCCTCACCTAGAAACTATGATTCTTTCCCTTGCATCCTTTGAGAGAAATGCTAGGGAGAGACATTGGAGAGAGTGGTTAAGAGCACAAACTCTATTCCCAGGGACTATCCAGTAAGGTAGGGAAGTTCTATAAATTCTAATAAAGTCAAAGAAAAAAATGAACCCATTATAGAATCTAAAAATTACCATTCCACAAATTTTCAGTAGCTCACTGTCTCCCAGACATCTGAGAATCAGACTCAATTAAAAATTTCAATAATAGGCCGGGCGCGGTGGCTCACGCCTGTAATCCCAGCACTTTGGGAGGCCGAGGCAGGTGGATCACGAGGTCAGGAGATCGAGACCATCCTGGCTAACATGGTGAAACCCCGTCTCTACTAAAAATACAAAAAATTAGCCAGGCGTGGTAGCGGGCGCCTGTAGTCCCAGCTACTTGGGAGGCTGAGGCAGGAGAATGGCGTGAACCCGGGAGGCAGAGCTTGCAGTGAGCTGAGATTGCGCCACTGCACTCCAGCCTGGGCGACAGAGCGAGACTCCATTTCAAAAAAAAAAAAAAAAATTTCAATAATAGAGTAACCATGGGAATGTTATTTTGTTCAGGCAAAATAACAGAATACCTTAGGCAGCTTTTTTCTAAATATTCTGCTAAAAAATGTCTGCATGCTTTTATGGCAGTTTGCTTTAATGAAATACTATTTGGTATTGGTTTATTGAACAGCTTTTGGTATTTCTACACATTACTTTTAATTATAAGCAATTTCCAGCTAAGACTTTTCAAGATAAATAAATGAAATAAAATTCCTGTGGACTTTTTCTTAAAAATTTAACATCCGACAGGATCTGCTTCTGTATCATCTATAAGTTTAACCAAAGGCACTGATGAAGTGCCTGTCCCTCCTCCTGTTCCTCCACGAAGACGACCAGAATCTGCCCCAGCAGAATCTTCACCATCTAAGGTAAAGTAAGAAATCTTGTTATGTAGAAATTGGAATCATTACAGTTACATTATAATAAACGGCTGTCTAGTTTAGTTCTCACTGGGATAAGTTAACATTTCAGAGTATATAGGCTTAATAGTTTAAACAAGGATTACATATAGATTTAGCATGCAGTAATGTTTCTTTCTTCTGAAGGTAGTTTTTTGATATGCATTCAAGACCCTTGTAAACCTAAGGCTATGGTTATTTTCAGAAAAAAAACAAAACAAGTTTTAATCTGTAAAGTAAGAGGAATTTGGTTTCAAGCAGTTCTTTAAAAACATACAGAGAAAGTCCTGAAGCTTTGTATGAAGGCACATTGTAAGTCAAACTGTATTTTGACATATGCTAAAATTTACCTATCTGAGCCCTTAATAGTAAATGTGACATACTTTTAAATGGAGTTTTCATGAAAATTCTGGGTTTGGAATAGACCCCAAAGGCTCAAAATGGCTATTATTTCTACTTATTTTTTTTTTTTTTTGGCCAGCTGTTAAACTTAATTCATTAGTTCTTAAGCTGTCCAGAGTGCAGAGCACCAGGATAAGTCAAGACAAGACACTCTTTGTAGAACTTCATGAATGTTAACATAGTTAACTTAAAATTATAAAATAGGTACTTTATGCTAAATTAGAAATGATCTTAGATTGAGTGATAAGCTAAGCAAGCAGTCGCAAACAAAATTTTGAGGAAAAAATTTTAAGTAAAAACTATGGCAAACTTTTTTTTTCTATGAATTGGCAGAACCTCCCATTTAAAACATATGCCAGCCTTGGCAACAGAGCAAGACCTTGACTCTACAAAAAATGAAAAAAATTAGCCAGGCATGGTGGTCCTTGCTGCTTGGGATGCTGAGGTCGGGGGATCACTTGAGCCCAGGAAGTTGAGGCTACAGTGAGCCATGATTGCACCACTGCACTCCAGTCTGGGCAATAGAACAAGGCCTTGTCTCAAAAAAAAAAAAAAATTTTTTTTTAATTAAAAAGAAAACATATGGCAAAACTCCCTGTTCCACACTTAGCATCCTGCCAATAACATGTTTGAAAACCCCAACTTCTTATGGTCATGATACTTCATAAATTTATTAATGTGTATTTTATTCTTTTCATTTGTTAGATTATGTCTAAGCATTTGGACAGCCCCCCAGCCATTCCTCCTAGGCAACCCACATCAAAAGCCTATTCACCACGATATTCAATATCAGACCGGACCTCTATCTCAGACCCTCCTGAAAGCCCTCCCTTATTACCACCACGAGAACCTGTGAGGACACCTGATGTTTTCTCAAGCTCACCACTACATCTCCAACCTCCCCCTTTGGGTAAAAAAAGTGATCATGGCAATGCCTTCTTCCCAAACAGCCCTTCCCCCTTTACACCACCTCCTCAAACACCTTCTCCTCACGGCACAAGAAGGCATCTGCCATCACCACCATTGACACAAGAAGTGGACCTTCATTCCATTGCTGGGCCGCCTGTTCCTCCACGACAAAGCACTTCTCAACATATCCCTAAACTCCCTCCAAAAACTTACAAAAGGGAGCACACACACCCATCCATGCACAGAGATGGACCACCACTGTTGGAGAATGCCCATTCTTCCTGAGTTCCTCTGTACTGGGATGTATACTTTCCTAGCCCCAAATCCATTGCTGGCAATGGATGCACTGAATGTGCCAGCACTGAGGAGTTAAAATGAGAACTCCAAACACTAACGACTCTTCTTCAAGATGCAGTATAAGACAATGAATTTTAACCTAGATGTAATTATAAAATGGAAATGGTATTCCAGTTTAGAATATGGAAAGACTGACCTAGAGGAATTGGACAACTGATTGCACCTGAAAATCATAAAGGGACTTTTTCTGGCCAATAGGCAGGAGTCCTCTTTTTGTGAAGTGATCTTTTGTGAAGTGATCATTAAAGGGATGGAAAACACAGTCTAGTGTCCAGCAGGCCCACATGATGACAGTTTTTGTAATTCAAATTATGCACTTTTAAAAAAAAAAAAACTTAAACAGGGATCTTAATATCTTCCTTTGTTTTCCTTTGCTTTACTCTTCTACTTTAGAATATTTTCTTAAAAATCACTCAAAGGACTGTGAGGAAAGGCTGTGGTACCTGACCTTGTTGAAATCAAGGCCCGGCACTGTACTACAGTCCTGTTTACAGATTATTACGGTGAACTGAATGGGTACCGAGGCTTCACCAAAGAGGTACTTTTTTGTTGTTGTTGTTGTTTTAGGATAATTATACCAATTTTAAGAGCATTCCCCCCACCTGTCCCCACACACCCAAACAAAATGTGGTGGTGTTGCCTTCAAAAAAGAGAAGTTTTGTGTCATTAACATGACAGAAGAACTTTTTAAAAAAAAATAACTGTCAAGTATTCTATTTGCATTTAGGAGACTGTTAATCTATGCTAGATTGTCATTTTCCCTCCTTCTCCCACAAAAGTTTACTGGTAGTCCATGTCATGGCTCATAGCAATCCCTCTAACCATACCATGGAAATGCAGGCACCCAATGTGAAAAGGAGCACTTGCTGGGCATCACTGACACTGCTCATGTTTTACTCATAGTTGAGTAATCAGCATATCTAGAATTATCTTGCATTGCCTAAATCATATGTATATAGTGAATGTTATATAATATACCTGGCAGGTCTGTTTTAATTTAATTGAATAAAGATACAAATACTTTGTTTGGCTGGCATATATTAAATTATTATATGAAGAAAATGGTTGATTCTTATTTCTTTTAGTGGAAAAACACACAAAAACACTAAACATCAAAGCACGTTTTGTGGTACACCTTGGTTTCTAGTTCTGGATATATGTATTAATCTTAAAGAATGATCTAAAGTCACAGCTTGGCATATAGGAAGATACTTGGTTAGAATAGGATGGATAGGTATCTTTTAAGCAGAACTTTGTAAGTAAGTAAGTTTTAAGTTCCTAAGCAATATGTATACAGTTTGTTAAGGTTTATATTGAACATTCTACCTTGCTTGAGGTTTTCTGCTTTATCAAAACTATTGATAATAGAACATCTACCTGCATCATTACTATCATAATATGGATTATTCATAAAGCGTATGTACTGTTCTTCTGAGTCTAACAAATACTGTGACTGAAATGCATGCACCTTGTTGAAGAGAAAACATTTTATTAATCTCCACTATAATGTCTGTGAAATGTGCAGTATTCCATCCTTAGAGAGTTATCTGGTTCATCAGCATCTGCATGTATCCTCTGAATAATGAAGCAACATTTCAGCAATTCTGTTAACCATGCCATTAGAGACATTTTTAGAAGTGCTGCAACATGGTGGGAACCTAGTACTTTAATAATTTCCTATGATATTTATTAGAGCATAAAATGTACATCACGATAGTACAGTATGTACTCCTTTAAGACCAGAAGGTATGTTAACTGCACCGTCATTAAGCAGTCTATCCTATTTTCTTATTTGTTAGAATTGAATCCTTTTTGTTCAATATCTGTACCATTCCTATGATGGTAGCCATTTTTCTCTTTATAAAATATTTCCTCTTTGAAAAGCATCCTAAAACATTAATTTCAGATCCTCTCTTGGATGCAAAGTGTCCCTAAGACCATCCATTCAACAGTATTTATGTAAGCCAACTTACTAGTGCCACTACAACTAATCATGATACACAGTCCAGAATCTCCCAGGACTTTTTACTGGGCCAGCCTCATTGTCCCTAGGATTTCTCTTTTTATGTCTCATGGATTACTTCTCTTTAATTGCCCCAGGCCCATTCCAAATGAGAACCTGGTAAAAGTCACATTGGACCCTGTTCAGTATGTCTTCGGCTAATGTGTTAGCCTTCAATAAGGTGATAACGCCTTTTCAACCTATCTAGTCTATAAAGAGGAAAAATTCAAATTTGGAGTTCTAATCTTATTTCTCCCAAAGGGAACTACTCTTCTACCCCATGGTTCTAGGAGACCACTTCACTGTGCAACAGTTTTATATGCATTGTGGATGGAGGATATTTTTATTCTGAACTGTTACATTTGGGTAAAAATATTTTCTGCAGTGGTAACTGATTAGAAAAATTCCAATTGGATGCCCTTAGGTGGAGGTGAGAAAATGGTATCCTTGCCTTCTTCTCAATATTAAACATTAACTAGTTGACAAATTTATCCTTGTAGTAATGAAAATATATTTAATCAGGGACCAGAAATGGCAGAGGAGATAAATGCATCATTACAAAATTCTGCTTTTGAATCCTGGACATTACAAGGGGGTAAATGCAGCATGACTTTTTGTTAACCACATTCCAAATTGTGGAACATTTCTTTTAGAAATGAAAATATTTCAAGGCTGATGTATTTTAAGACTACACATTATCAGGAAACATACATTGACAGTTTGCTTAATTAAAGGTTGTTGGGCATCAAATTATGTTTAGTAGGTTACGATTCTCTAACAACTCAAGGATGCTTTAATGGATCTGAATTTGACAAAGAGCATGCCACACTAATACTACAGTCAACAACAGCCCAGAGAACAATTACTATGTCAGCTGGAGGCTATATTATGATTCTAAATTCTTAAAGGTTTTTTTCCCTCCATAAATAAAAAATTACCTTATGTAAACCAAAAATTAGTTGGTATTTATGGTCATGATCTTAATTCTCAAGTTTAGCTTAATCTTGTATTTCATTGTTTGTCTTCTAATATGACAGCTTAAATTCAGATTTTTAAGTGACTCAGCAAAATAGGAGGAGTGTCCCAATTTATTAGTGTTGTACACATTGAGGAAAACCTTTTTGTTCCTTCAGATTTAGAAAGAAACAGTTTAACCATTTATTTCTTGGTATTCTGCTGCTGTGAATAGGTCTACTTATTCTTTTAACACATATTGTGTGACTACACAAGTATAGGTCCTGTTGTATTGCACATTAATCTTTACCAGTAAATAAACATCACAAGGTTAATATTGGTTTGGCTGAAAGAATTATGCAGTAAAGTTATTTATAAGGGAACATGATGACTTTATTCAATATTTTTCTTCTTTGAAACATCTCATTACTAACTTTTAAAATTATTTCATAATCCCTTATACATGAGCCAATGAAATATTTTGAGCTCTACTTAAGCATGAAGTCTATATAATAAATCTAAACAACAAAAGCACTTGTAACTTGTTTAGTAAATTCCATGCCTTATTTTCCATTTTTGACACCGTAAAGTGCATTTTCTGTCAACTGTGAGCAAATTTTCCTTTTGCCTTTAATGAAAATAGTGCATTAAGTAGCCAATTGCTGCAGAATTATAAAGCAAATTAGCTAATGGTGGGTCACATTGGACTACCACTCAAACAAGATGCATAACAGATGGAAGGTACATGTGGTGTGGCTTAGGGAGAGCACACCTGTGCCAGATGCATGCCACTTTCAGTAGCTGCCAAATGTGCCTTTAATTAAGAACATCTCTAATTTTTTTCTTCAGATCAAGTCAGCATTTGGGGGTGGGATTTGGGCAGGGAACTTTGGGGTGCAAATATCTGGTGAAACCACCAGAGAATTTGTTTGTCAAAGTGACATGTATAATTTTAGTTGAGACGTGTTTGTGTATATATGTGTATTTGCCTTTGTTTAGTAGCACGGTTATTTGCTAAAATAATTGTCAAAAAATTGCTCTGTCGGTCTTACTTTGATGTAAGAACAAAGTGTGGTCTATACATCTAATATGGCCTTTGTACCTAACCATGTTCATAGGTAATCTTTGTACTCTGTGTGCAGCAGTATTTGGTTTGCATTTAAAGTGAAAATAACGGCTGTTATTTTTCTGGCATTACTAAGATAAACCGAAAAATAATAAAGAAAAATGCCTTACATAGCCCACAAGTGTATTATTTTTGCATGTATTTATTTTAGAGGGCAGTATTTTTGAAATCATTAGTGATTCTCATTTAGCTCATATATACCATATAGAAATATTTTGCATTTTTATTGTGGTCTTTCTTTGGAGGCACTTTTTTCCTGTATCAAGTTATAAAAGGATAAAAGAAGTTCCATATTTCCCTGTGTCAAATCTGCTGATTGTAGTGAGTGGGAGGCCTTTTTGGGATGAAAATTAGTAATTTAAAGTGACCTTGGGTGTCACCTGGATGAAGTTTCAGAGTGCTAAGGCTTTTGTATTCCATAAAAGAAGTTTTGAGATATCACGTTCCCTGACAGGCAGCTTTTGCTGAGATCTGCTGGAGTGAGGTAGCCTGACCTTTAGCAATTCTTTCTAGGCTTGGCATGAAAATACGAGTTTAGGGTTGTAACTAAAGAATGATGCAAATATACTGTCATTCAGTGTGAACTATAGGATGTAAAAATTGATGAATCCTTAGAGAGCCAATCCCCTGATTTAAAAATTAAGGTAGATGAGGCCTGGAGAAGTGAGATGACTTAGCCAATATCATGTGGCAGTCCAAGCATGAATTATCGAGTATATTCTAGGTAATAAATTTAATAGCTATAGGAAAATAATGTTTTTATTAAACTTGATCCTGAATTTTCTCTTGCAGTGTCACTTCTTGTGAGCTTTAACTCAGTGATTTACTTTTTAACTTATTTTAATCTTCAGGTCATTGCAGATCAGTCTGTTTGGTACAGTCCATAGTTAAGCCTGCCTTTTTGCTGATAGGTGCACATGGTGTCCAGAGGGAAGGATGGCTTCAATATAGAGTACAATTCCAAAAAAGCAGTTTATGGCCATTCTAACATTTTAGGACTCTTGATTCTTACTGGAGGCAAGAAAAACTATAGCCCACTTAAAAGCTAATTTCTCTACCTCAGTAACTCATCAAGAAAAGGAAGAATCAATGTGATAGAAACAAGCAGGTGCTTTGGAATTATGTCTGTGTTCACCTTCTGGTTTCACTACTTATTACATGAGTGACTTTGCAGAAGTTATTTAATCTGTTTCTCATCAATACAAGGAGGTTAACAGATCTACTGTTTGAGCCTATTATGAGGTTTAAAGGTAATATGTGTAAAGCACATGCCTTTGACAGAGTAGGTGCTTACTAAATGCTAACTAAAGTTATGAGGGATGCATTGTCAAAGTTTACTGGCTTTTAGGTATCTTTTAAGAGGTTGGTTGCTTATCCTGAAGCCCTCATAATTTGATTCTTTATGACTTCCTTTGCTGTTTGTCATCACTTAAATTAGTTCTGAGTGACCTTAGGTTATAAGCATTTGATAAGGGCCCATCTGACTATTCAGCATTCAACAAATATTTATTCTTCAGGTACAATTCTGATATTAGGAATATGGCAATAAACAAAACTGGCAAAAGTACATGTCATCATGGGGTTTATAATCTAGTGAGGAGATGCAGACAATAAAAAGTAGTAAGCATAATAAATATATTATACATTCGAATGTTTTCACTTATGAACAAAAATGGATATGGTGACTGGGAATGTGGAGTCCAGGGAAGGTGAAATTTAAATGGGATGGTCAGAGGCCTGCCTCATAAAGCTGACATTAATAGACTTGGAAGAGGTGAGGGAACAAGACATGCATATATCTGGGAGAAGACTATGTCAAGTCACAGGAAACAGCCAGTGAAAAGCCCAGAGGCAGGAGCGTACTTGGTACATGTGAGGAAGAGTGACGCTGCTTGTATCTGGAGAATAAATGTGGGCAGAACAGAAGGAGATGCCATCAGAGGTTTGACAGAGCTCACTTAAGGCTTTAAAAGCCCTTGTAATGACTTTTGACTTCTTAGTGGCAGAGTAACCAGTGACAAGATCTGATTTACATTTTAACAGGATCACTCTGGCTGCCCTGTTGAGAATAAAATAGTGGGAATAGGGAGGCTAACCCAATAGAAAATGGCTTGGACCAGGGTGATTGATAGCAGTGGAGGTGCCTTATAAGAAGAGGTCAGGGCCTAGATATATTTTAAAGACAGCCAATATGCTGATAGACTGAATGTGAGGTGTAAGAAAAACAGAATTGTTAAAAATGACTTCAAGGTTTTGGCCAGAGTAACTGGAAGGATAAATTTACCATTAACTGGGGTGGGGAAGATATGGTTGAAGCAGGCTTGGACATACTAAGTTCAATAAATAAATTAGACATCTTAAGAGATGTCAACGAGGCAGTTGAAGATGTTAGTCTGGAGTTTGGGAGAATAGGCTAAAGATAGTGAATTGGGAGTCAGCTTTAAAGCTAGCAGACTGAATAAAATCACAAAGGAACTGAGTATAGACTAGAAAAAGAAGAGCTCTAAGCAAAGGAGAGCCCTGGGGCATTCTAATGTTAAAAGAGAGGGGACAAGCCAGGCCTGGTAACACCAGCTACTCTGGAGGCTGTGGCAAAAGGACCACTTGAGCCCAGGAGTTCGAGGTTACAGTGAGCTATGATTGTGCCTGTGAGTAGCCACTGCACTCCAGCCTGGGCAACACAGAGATCATGTCTCTAAAATTAAAAAATTAAGAAAAAAAGAAAAAAAAAAAAGGTGGGAAGAGATAGGGAATCAGCAAGGAGACCAAGAAGAAACTCCCAGTGAAGAAAAACGAAAACCAGGAGTATGTTGTGTCTTTGAGGCCTAGTTAAGATAGAAGGACGTGATCAGCCTGTCAAATGCTGTTTGATAGAGTAAGATGACTGAGAAGGAACCATTTGTTTGACAATGTGGAAGTCATTGGTGATCTTGACACAAGCAGTTCAGGGTAGTGGTGTGGGCAAAAGCCTGGGCCCTAGTTTGATAAAGAATGGCAAGAGAGGAACTGGAGCAGTTTCCTCTTTGAAGTTTTATGAAAGGGAAGCAGAAAACTGGGGCATGGCTAGAACCGTCAAGAAAGGATTTCTTTTGCTTTAAAGATGGGAGAAATAAGAGCATATTTGTATGCTGAAGGGTTTGTCCCAGTTGAAAAGAAAAATGTGATAATGAGGAGAAGAGACAGAAGCACAGATGGTATCTACCAACAGTCCTTTACAGTAGATCCTATTAATATCTTCAGATAGATAGGCTTACATACATGAGACGAAACCCAACACATTCAGTTTTCTTGATAAGAATTAAGAGCATTTACAGCTACTATATATCTGAAGGGAATGAGGCAAGAAGGAATAAAAATCTCTATTTTGTAGATAAGGAACAAGTTTAGATGTCTTATTAAAGATTATGTACTAAGCTCTTGGAAAACAACAGATTTTAAAGTTACTTTGTTTGGGAAAAAAAATTTTGATTATTTTTAACATCTGCCAATCTCCCACAAAGATATTTTTAGTATTGCCTACATTCATCCCTTTATGTTCTATATTTAAAACTCAGCTGTAGTGTTACACATCAATTTCTTTTTTTTTTCCCTTAAAATATGTAGCTCTCCATCAGTTTTCTCAACCTTCTTTTTACCCATATCCCTGTTTGAAAAACTGTACCTCTCCCTTCCTTTCCTCCCAACCCATCCCCACCAGGTGAGACTCACCAGCCCATATACTATAAATATCAGGCTGCTCAGATGCTGAGAATGCTGCTCTCACACCTGCAAATGAACTTTCAGGATAAGAGAATCCCAACTGTACCAAAAGCATTATTTTTCTAGGCTCAGGCAGAAAGTTATCAATAGTGATGTTTCAAGAAAAAGTTTAATCTGAAAACTAGACCTAATTTTATGATACAACTTAATGCAGAAAAATCTGTCATTTTTCTAAGTGCATGCAATTGGTTATCTGGAATATACAGTCAATTTTACCAATTTATAGAGTAATGATCATGTGCATATGTATATTCTTAAATCAGAATTTTACTGTGTGTAATTAGGCCAATAAATAGTATGATCTAGTATGTAAGTTTCAGCACTCAGATTCTATTCATAGACTGGATTTTAAAACACAATAAAGAACTGATTTTTGAGATACAGAAAACAAACTGTTCGTTGAAACCCAGTGAGTATTTTTGTTACGAATACAAAAATACTCACTGGGTTTCAACGAACAGTTTGTTTTCTGTATCTCAAAAATCAGTTCTTTATTGTGTTTTAAAATCCAGTCTATGAATAGAATCTGAGTGCTGAAACTTACATACTAGATCATACTATTTATTGGCCTAATAGGTGGTATCTCTAAAATTTCAGTGGGAAAATGACTCGCAGGACTGCATTAAAATGCAGATTCCTTTGGGAAACTACCTATCAGGTCCTGTGCTGATTACCTAGGTGACAAAATATCTGTAAACCAAACCCCCATGACATACAATTTACCTGTATAACCCTGCACATGTACCCCGAACCTAAAAGTTTAAAAATGCAGATTCCAGGACCCCACCTCCAGATATTCTAATACAGTGGGACTGCAATGGTGCCCAGGAATCTGCATTTTCTACAAGTGCCCTCATGGAGGTGATGTATTAGTTATGACTTAAAGGCAGTGAGGAAATGAGACATGAGGTGCTATAGAAAACACTGCTCAAAGCGTTTCCCTGATGTTCTAGTTTCAGGTCCCAGACTAAACTATTTCTTATGGGATGAAATAGCCCACTGGGGAGAACCCTAGAGTACTGGTCCACAAATCCTTGGTTCTCAAAGGCTCCAATTCTGTAGTCAGAGAAGGAGGGCAGTCCTTGCTTGGGCCTATATATACTGATTTCACGAGGCTGTAGAAAGGGCCTATTGCGACTCCTAGCCTGTGCAAAATATCTACTTCATCTTTTGGTAGAGTGCTGCTTTCTGATTATCAACCCAGATACTTCTCAAAGACATCTGTGGTCTCCTATGTACAGTACACTTCTCCAGAGGGCTGGAGGTCACAGATGTAGTCACTGTCAAGTTCTTTTCCACACTGCTCCATCCATGCATTATTTAATGTAATGCAACATTACATTAATAGGCCATAATGCAACATTACATTACAGGCCTGGTGGCCCATACCTGCAATCCCAGCCTTTTGGGAGGCTGAGGCAGGAGGATGGCTAGAGCCCAGGAGTTTGAGACCAGCCTGGGCAACACTGTGAGACCTTGTCTCTACAAAATGTTTAAATCAGCCAGGTTCCTAGCTACTCAGGAGGCTGAGGCAGGAGGACTGCTTGAGGAGTTTGAGGCTGCAGTGAGCTATGAACTTTTTTTAACTGGAGAGAGGTTTTCTAATGCTAGATGCTGTGAAAGTGGCAGTGGTGCCTTTAACTGCTTCTGAAGGCAACTATATTTTATTTCCTTCATGACTGATATTTTTTCTTTAAAAAAAGAAGGCAGGGAGGTAGAGTGATAACTGAATTCTCTGTCAAATTAAGAGTAAAAATTATTTTCTGTAGCTCTCTACTTATTAAAGCACCACCATTAATGATGGCATCAGCTACTTATTGAGCACCTACTATGCAGTCTTCTAGAGGTGGAAAGAAATTTAAAAATATATGGCACAGTTCCTGCCCTTGAGGGGACTTGCATTCTTACTGGGAAGATACGACAAACACATAAAGAGATAAACAAGTTACACCACAAGAAGTCACAAAAAGATGAAGGGACTTAAACTGGGTCTTAAGATCGGCAGAGAGGAAGGAACTAGAGCAAGGGCATGAAGCAAGAGTGAGCCTGGGCAAGATGCACGGCTGACTGGGAAACGGTAAAAACCCAGAAGAGTTTCACATAAAGCAATATTTGGGAATACCGTGTTAGAGACATGCAGGATAGATGGGAGCAAAGAGTACTTGTAGACAGTTAGAAACCTCAGGAAAACTCCAGGTATCAAGTGATGGGAACTCACCTGGAGAGTAAGTAAGTAAGTAGCAGCATTAATTATTACTAGTTTCATAAAATACAACTCAATTATTTTGGAGTTATGCTACAGATGTAGCATCAAGATTTTTCAGAGGATGCTACCAAAATAAAATTGGTGAGGTGTGTGATAGTTTTTAAACCTTTCTAGTAACTGATCAATTTTAGTGATAAACAGAAGATGAAAGGGAAAGGAATTTTATTGTGTTAACATTTTATTTAATAGATTGTGACTTCTGTAGTATTTCACTTTCCATGTCCAGTCGATTTGGCATTGTGCTTTCAAGCACTGCCGGCCAGATAATAAGAGAAAAATCTAATTTCAAATGAATTCATTAACTTCTAGGAAATAAAAATCTTGGCTTAAATACTGGAAACTCAAAAAACTTGGCGGTGATCCTTTATGTGTTCCAGACAACTACTGTTCAAAACGCAGTAGGTGGGTTCCTAATTTGCCATCAGACAAGAAGAAAACCTGCAACACTTACATGTGAACCTTTGCCTATTTTATCAACAAACGCTTCAATAGAGGAACAGCTTCTGAAGACACCAGTTTGAGTACCAAGATTTTGAATGAACAGAAACCAAATACCCCTAATTTACTATAGGGAACTGCCTGGGAATAAAGACAAATTGTTTGAACCCAATTTTTTTCTATTATAAATCTGATGTTTGGGGCATATCAAGGATGCTGACCATCTTGGACATATCCATGTGGAAACAGAGCACATTTTATCACCCCAGAGCCAGGCAGGCCTCGTTGCAATTTGATTCCTCTATCTGAGCTGTAAGAGCTTGGTTTCTTTACAAAATAGGAAAACAGTCAAGTACTGCAATCCTGAATTTTCACTTTGACCTGCTGTTTGTAGCAACTGCTGTGTGTGAGCCATTGAAGTTTTGGTGCTATTGCCACTTTCTTTTCAGGCTGCAGAAAGTCTTTTTAACAAGATGTGGCTAAATCACTGCTTTTTTCCTAGTCCATCTGGTCGTGTGTGTGACACTCAAGATCACTAGTGGATCTTGAATACTGAATACTCAATAAAACAGACTGGACTGTTTCCATCTTCAGCTCAACCCACACAAGGGAAAATGTTTCTTTGCCTTCCTCTCTCCCCAGTTTCTACAGAAATCCTTGTTCCCTTTACTGATTTCCGTAACTACAGAACAAGTTTGGAGATCAATGTGTTTTTAAGCTTTGAACCTTCTGAATCATGGTTTAAGCACAAATTCTCCATAACTCAGATTTGCAACATATAAAATACAGTTCTGTTAATTAATCCTTTGCCTTAAGGGATGTTAGATATTGCCTTGGGGTTTTGGAAGACATGAAGCAAGACAGAACTGGCCCCTAACATAGTGTGTATTAGTCTAAGAACACTGGATGAGTTAAGTTAAATGCCTAGGAAGCATAAAATTCACATCCATGTTAAATATGAACATGCTCAATATTATACTCGGGGAATGACTTCAAGTTGGAAGTTTGCATTCTTACAAACGTTTATTTTCCTCCAAATTTATTGTGTTTTTCTGTAATGATGTGAAAAGTCTTCATTTCCCTTTTCCCCAGTGTTAAGGTTCAAAAAGCCAGATCTTAACCAGAAACTAATCTTCATCTCTTCAATGTCTTGTATGTTGATTTAGTTTCCTATGTAAGTATTTATATTAGTTTTCCTCAGGGATTTATACATCGATATATATATAGATATATATATATATATATTCCTACACAGATATATACAAGCTTTTTATCCTCATCTTACCACTTGACAATACAACTTTAAATATGTTTTACACAGCTGTTCCTTGGTCAAGGTCATTTGCAAGAGCAAGTCGGTTTCTGAAGAAATCTTGTTTGGTGGGTGAAGGATCCATTGAGGGATTCTCATTAGTTTTTTCCCTGTATTCTGATCCACTGGACCTAAAATCTCAGCACACAGATAAAGTACAGGTTGATTTGGTTTTAATTGTTTTCAAATATTTTTATCTATCCCAATTGTTTTGCATTTGTAAAACAGTTGCTTCCTAGAACTGGAATACTTTTTACTCCCCTGAATTTCATGACTTAGGACATGTGTATCTAAGATTTGCATTGAACATAAAGAGAATATCTTTCTAATGCTTTATGGGGACAATTGTGGCAACTGTATATGTCAGTGTAAGATATTATGTAATAACATCATAATAGGGGAACAAAAGCTCAGAAAATTCAAGAAATCCTGTTTTTGATTCAATGAAGTAACAACTCCACAAATTACCAAGGACCTTAAATTAAAATGGATGGAAATCATAGTTCTCAACCAAGGTTATCAAGGACCTTCACTGAATTTGGCATTACATTACAAACTCTTGCTTTTGCTTGTTTTCATTTTCAAATGAAAGATTTATTGAAGCCAACCACACATATATGCTACATTTGGTAGAATGCAGAAATTTGTACAGTAATCAGATTGCAGAGATACTATAATCTCAACCACCACAAAAGAGACCAAAGCCAATCAATAGCCAACAACTCAAATCAGTCCATTTGAGTCCCCAGTCGAGGGTGCATTCTTCCTTTATCTTGGTTAAGCCACTTGGGTAATCCATTCCAGCTCTGCACCTTCTCCAGTTTTCTCATGTCAGAAGTCCCTGGAGGGAGGAGGCTTTCTGGAAATAACCTCTGATAAGCTAGACTGGGGCCCTTTGGCTAGCTTAAACTCTGACCTAGAATGGGTAGAACTAGTCCAGACACTAAGAACCAATATCAAAAAACCTCATGCAGGGTGTATGAAAGTGATGTTAGACATGAAGTTGCTTGTCCAAAGCTTCTATACAACTGACCAAGTTCTCCATATGCTGAGGCTGTCAGGTATGCTTCCACTATCCACCAAAGAAGGATCCAGGGCCTCCGAGTCCTTGCACTATCATTGGTTTGCTACTGTTGAGTCCTCACTCTTGTTATTAAGTTAATCATGACTATCATTTACTGAATTAATGGGCAGAATTCAAACATCTCTTTACATTATTCAAAGAAAGAAGTTGGATCCACAA
The DNA here is from genome assembly GCF_028878055.3 of Symphalangus syndactylus. Classification (NCBI taxonomy): domain Eukaryota; kingdom Metazoa; phylum Chordata; class Mammalia; order Primates; family Hylobatidae; genus Symphalangus; species Symphalangus syndactylus. The sequence continues at coordinate 102,101,967 of NC_072436.2, forward strand.
AGACTAAAAACCGTAACGTCTGGAAACCTGATGACTGACTAGATATTTTCACTTTGCCCTCGATATTCAATATCACAGATGAAGCCACAGCCGCCCACCATGCTTTCTACTTCTGGTTGGTAAGGAACACTTTTCCACTACATCCCAGTGCAGAGAGGAAAAAACTATTCTATCTCTCAACTCCAGTACATCTGGATACTACTCATCAAGCAAGATATCTGGGTGGGATGAGGTTCTCTTCCTTTTCAGGAACCCCCGAGTTCTCCCTTGAAAGAGCCTCCACATGGCCCACCCTAAAACTCCAGGCCTTCTCTCATCTTTCACAGATCCCCCCTACCTCCAGTTCAAATCATCCCTGATAAGTGCAGTTGTGCCCCCAAATTTAGGAAGATATATTTTTGACCATCTCATTCTTTCTCTATGTCTTCCATTATTCAGAAGACTAGGAATGCCTATGTTTTAGGGGCAGGAAGTTGGGGGCAGGATTTGAATTGGGCTGCTATTTCTTCTTGTTCCCCCACAGGACAGTTTCTCATCAGAAAGTCATTAGTCAAAACTTGAAATCTTTGCCTCATATTTCCCCTCTTAGCTACATCTGGTCTATCCAAAACCCAACATGTCACACTTTGATGGTTCCAACATGCAACTGTTTAGTGTTTACCTGAAAATAGGAAAGCTTTGATGTCACCACCAGCCCCAAGGACCACAGAAATCTTCACCAGTTGCGTTCCCATTTCTGAAACAAATGCCAAAATCGCCCTGTCTAGTTTTCAAAGTCCACAAACTCAGCTTAAATTTTTTTAACTGCTCTTCTCGCAAATTGTACCTTCCCTATGTCTCCAATGTCTGAATTTCTCTGCATTTCTTGATATTAATTAAACTAACAGCTAAATTGCTCATCCTTTTCAAAATCCAGCATTCTGCTATAGCCATGACTAAAAGCTCATTTTCATCCTTGTAAAGATCATTTTAACTGACCTCTTTATAACGCTTACATGTATATGGCCACCTGGACTCTTCCAAAGGTGTGGCCGTTAGGCTCTGAAGTAGTGCATACCTAAATGACTAGGAAATAACCTGCAGGATCAAGGAGAAAAGGCGAGCAGATTTGCTTTTATTCCCTTTCTCTATAAAACAGAAATGGCTTTTGAGCTCCTGGAGCCATTGTGGCTGATTGCAGGGCATATCTGAGCAGACATTATAGGGACAGGCAAACACTCGCTGGGGAAGGGTACCATGGCTGCCAGGACATACTGTCACATAACCATCCAAGTATTTGATGGAAAGAGGAAAAGACAACAGACCTGTTGCTAACTTTTCCTTTCACTCAAGTGAAAAAGAAAATAGCAAATTCAGTAGGTCATACCAAGTCTAGATTTCCTATAAATAAACCTTTTGTTTGGAGCTGGGGATGGGGGTAGTTGAACCCAGTGCTGCAAAAACCTCTGATTTAAGAAGGCTTGGTTCTCTGATTGGAAAGACTATCCTCCTTGAAAGCTTTAGGAGACATGCATCTGTCTCAAGAAGTAAAGGGGCAAGGAAACACCCATCCTGTCAGCCAGTCAGTCAGCCCTGGTAATCAAAGCAACAGCCCTTTGTGACTCCACCTTTACTTTCACTAGACAACACTTCAGATTTTAAATACAAAGGATAGCACCAGTATCGTGGAGGCAATCTGATTGATGGAGGAGGGACTGATATATGAGAAAGGACAAGAGGACTAAGGGAATCCACTGGCCCTTTACCTGAGGAGAATTCCAAACAGCTGCAAGAGGACTGACAGCAATTAACCAACATGAGTTTGGAGAGCCCAAAGCAAATGAGCATTCATTTAATAAATATTTGTTGAGTGCCTACTATGTGCTATGTACTATACCTTGAATCAATACTTAGGTTATCCTTAAATTGATCTGTAAGCTCCTACTGGGCAGGAACTATTTCTCTTACATCTTTTGTGCTGGACAGAACCTAGTGTATTGAAGACACTTAATTGAATGGTTGATTTCAAATGGCTTATTGAGAAACATTTGTAATTAAGGTTAAGTAATCTAAAATGTTTACCCCTTCAACTATCCCCTTTAATGTTAAAGTTATATAGGAAATGAAATGGAAAATGAGAGAGAACCCCAAAGTGGGTAAGAGTGGGAGAGGGACTTGAAATGAGCTTTAAGGAAACAGAATAGGTGAGATAAAGTTATCAATGGATTCTTTAGCAGCCCTGCTTTCTATTACATGGTCTGTTCAACAGCTGAAGCTGGGCATATGCAAAAACTGCTGGGAAGACACCAAAAGAAGAGGATTCACTGAGATAAAATGATTACATACGGGGCCCTGTAGAAGTACTCTCTCTGTGTGTGATTAAGAAAATAGACAGTGATGGGACTGATGGAGGGTGATGACGAGAAGGGAGACACTCTGACGCATGTAAATTTTAAAGTGCTAAAGAGGAAGAGAATGAGCGAGAAAGTAATTAATCATTTGGAAGCCATATTCCTTATCTTCCACTATCCCGAAATTTAAGGATAAAAAGAGAGAGTACCATCTACATTCCCTACTCCTAAGCTATCTCACATGATCCTCTTCCCCACTGCCACATCTGCCATCAAGAACACGCGTTAACGTAAGTGTTGCAAGATGTATATATTAAGATGAAGTATCATTTGCCTCAGACTTCACAATAATCTAGGTTTAAGTCTTTGACAGCCTCTGTATAGATCCTTCTAGAATGGGACAGTTTGCCTTCCATCCTGCTCAAAGGCAGGGGAATAAGTATCGGTCTAGCTAACATTAGCCTACCACAGTAAGTCTGTTCCCTCTAAGAATCCTCATTTAAAATGTGTAAAATCACTTAACATTTCCAAACTTTAAGATATGTAGCCTTTATTCTGATCAATTATGGATACCTTTCAGGGACATGTGACCTTGTGTCTGCCCAGGACAAATGTGCCTGAGATGGAAACAATCAGAAGGTCATTCTTTTCCCCAAATATTTTGGGCATTTTTCAGGATTTTTTTAATGATGTCAACTTGACTCTCCCTTTTGAATCCTTGTGGGTATGAGCCTTCGGCCCTCCCAGCCTCAGAGGGAAGAGAACCCTTTCTCAGGTTTTCTGTTGCATCTGGCTCCATGCCTAGCTTCATCCCGAAGCAGCATTCTGGGTGTGTGGGGCCACCAGCCAAACAAGCCCCTATGGAACAAAAAGTGTGTCAGTGTAGACAGGAATGAGCCTCCAGAGGGCTGTGGGGGAGGAAGGCAGCAAGCCCCAGACATGACACAAGTGGCTTTGCTGGCACTGGCTCATTTGGACCTGTGAGGCCAGGCTCTGCAATGGTTCCAGTACTCAGGATTGGCCACTTCTTAAAGTCCTAGGGCTTGCTGCCAGCCTGACCTCCTGACATGCAGGAGGAAAATGGGCTGAATGTCTCTTCTGGTTCCTTCCTATACCTGTCCGCAGGCCTGACTTCAGAGTGCAAGTTCCTGTGTAATGGCTGGGACTATGTCGCTCATGATTCCTATACAAGTGTCTTGCATAGTGCATGCATATAAGATTGAATGCTTAATTGATGAGAAGAATGGTGTGTTCTCATCTGAGTTAAAAGCCACTGCCCTTCCTATGCTACAGTGGGGCCTCCCTGACCTTCCTCTCTACCTTATAATGGAGCAAATCTTCCATGGTCCTCATATGAAAACACTCGGAAAATGCTACTTAAGCTGCCTCTTCAACCCATGCAAAGTCTCCAAAGTGCCCACTGCAGCACCCTAAGCACCTGATGGTACTGACTGACCTAGGCCAAATCTAAAAAGCCAGGAAAGCCTGCTAGACAGACAGTCTTCTCTGTGGCTCCACCTTTACTTCCACTCAGACAACACTTCGGATTTTAAATACAAAGGACAGCACCAGTATTGGTGGTGGCAACATGATTGATGCAGGAGGGACTGATCTATGAGAAAGGACAAGAGGACTAAGGGAATCCACTGGCTCTTTATCTAAGGAGAATCCCGAACAGCCACAAGAGCACTGACAGCAATTAACCAGCATGAACTTGGAGAGCCCATAGCAAGTCCTCTACATTATACCAAGGTCAGTGGGGAGCTACAGAAAGATAAAACCTGGTCTTCTACATGCTAGGGCTTTAAAATTATAGGTCCCAAGGCTTCATTCATTTCTTGCTTCAGGTGATAAAAAGATGTGATTACTCAGATCAAGCTACAACAAAGTCAAACTACAGATAAAGCAAATCTCCACACTAGAAAGGACTCTGGTGATTTCTTAAACAATCTCCCACTTGATGCAGGGACCACTTTCATAGCATCCCTGACCAGAGGCATCCCATGAATCCATTCCTTCATGACGCAGCCAGCTCCAGTTCCATGCAGCTGCATTTTTAGGAAATTCTTCCTCTTAGCCACTGCTCCTAGTTCTGCCCTCTGAATCCAGAGAGGACAAATCCACTCCTTCTGCCTCATATCACCGGCAAAACATTTTCTTACATCTCTCTGATAAATAGGAATTGGTAAAGGGACCAGTGGTGAATCTATTGCTCATTGTTTTCCAATAGACAGCACCCAGTCATTATAAATGACAGTGGGCAAAAAATGGCTGTTTTGGGAATACCGTGGTTTAAAAAACAAAAAAAAGATAGGCTCCAGCTGTGCCCTTAGGATTTTGCAGTCCTTAGAAGGATTCAGGAGTCTGGCCGGGTGCGGTGGCTCACTCCTGTAATCCCAACACTTTGGGAGGCCGAGGCAGATGGATCACTTGAGGTCAGGAGTTCAAGACCAGCCTGGCCAACATGGTGAAACCCCATCTCTACAAAAAAAAAAAAAGAAAAAAAAAATAGCCGGGGCGTGGTGGCGGGCACCTGTAATCCCAGCTACTCAGGAAGCAGGGGCAGGAGAATAGCCTGAACCCGGGAGGCAGAAGTTGCAGTGAACCGAGATTGCGCCATTGCACTCCAGCCTGGGCAGCAGAGCCAGACTCTGTCTCAAGAAAGATTCAGGAGTCTAAATCAGGGTGGGCTGGAGAGGTGTCTGTTTCCAGGTTCTCCCACCCCTGTCAACTTGACAGATGTTGGCGCTGGGTCAAGAAAGATCTAAGTCTATATGATCCTAGAAAGAGGAATACAATTCTCAACTCTTCAAACCCTGAGTAAGGTGGGTTGAGGATCCAGCAAAGCAGCATGCAAGCATGCACTGGGTTCCTTAGCAAAACTGAGAGAGAATGCAGGGCTATGGCTAAATGCAGAGCTGTTGCTCTTCCTTCTTCTTCCCCCTTCTCCAGTAACAACAGGCAGAGACCAACAGTCAGAGGCCGGCTAATCTCAGTACCACCCTCCCCACAGGAGGATAATTGCAATTAGACAAACCAGCAAAAACAAAGTTCTCACTCCAGGGTTGCCCCCAATTCCTCCATCAGGACCACAATCTAAATCAGCCAGTGACCTCGACCTTCAAGGAAAAGGTGATTTCCCTGTGCTTCCTCACTTATCGGCAACTCTCCAAAGGCAGCAATAATGCCTCTGTTTAACTTTTCCATCTACTAAAATACGAAGACTTGTTATTTAAAACTGACTGCAAGAACATCCTCCACCAAGAGTAACTAAGCAGCAGGGAAAATCTCTCTAAGGGAGAGGGAGGTAGGCTGAGCCGGTGGAGATTGAAACAGCAGTCTCTCAGGCAGGCAGTGGCTGGACTGGCAGATCCCTCTACGGTCAAATGCTAATGCTCACCTCTCTCTTCCTTACATTTTATGCTGGGGTTTGGCCACTGCCTCCCAGAATGTAAGACAGTGCTGACCAAAATGCCTGTGGGTGATGTTTTATACAACAACAACTTAGAATCTCAGAAGGACCACAGGAGGAAAATACCTTATTTTTGCCTCCTATGGAATACAGAAACTCCATTAAAGTGATTTCTAACTAGGGCCAAGCCAAATCCACTCATTCAGGGAAAGCACTAATAGAAGTCCCAATAAACCTGAATCAGCACCCAGGATGACAACAGGCCCCTAAATGCAGAAGTGCTGAGATCCCTTAGAAAACTTTCCACAGACGAGGAGATCTGATGGAGCACCCATGACACGCAACCCCAATAGTGGATCCCACTCCTCCCAGTCTAAAGGGGCTTTGATTGTCACCAGCTCATTTCTCAAGGGAACCACCTCTGCCCACTCCTCTGAGGACACATGACTTTAGGAACAAGGAGGGAGGGATAAAAGACAGAAGAGGCAGGGCAGAGAGCTGAGTTTGCTTCTACTCTGGGATATTACAATGAGAAACATCTTCACCCCACCGGAACTGTGGCCACTGGGTGCAGGCACTGTACTTGAAGCAGTTGTGTGAGACCAGGCTACTTTATACTTATTATTGTTAAAACCTCAAGATTTAGCCCAAAGGGAAATGAGTTACAACGCTGTCTTGTCTAAGGGCTACTCACTTCTTTTTAAAGAGCTTGCGGAAGGAGCTGCGAAAGCCCCCCTTCTGGTCTTGCCTGGGATTTTGATCGCTGAAAGATGTTTGTTCACTTTCTCTTTCTTCTTTGGGACAGAATCTGGTAGTATCTTCTAAATGCATCTCCTGGAAACAAAAAAGAGGGATTTTTTTCTTTACTCCTTTCCAACATTATTATGGATCCTGACTATGGGACAATTTTGTAGTGTTGTGACTTTCCTCTCCCATGCCAAAAGACTACCAGTGGGCACCCAATCCCAACTAAAGCAAACCTAGGCTAATGAAGAAACCAGTAGGTGAAAAGAGGGTAATTTCCTGCTGAGTGTAGTATTTTCTATGTATCAAGGCAAATAGTCTAGCGTAATATATAACAATAATTAAAGATAAGGAAATAAAGAACATTAGCTAATGTTTAAAAAGTGGACTTTAAAAGAAGACTACAAGAACGTCCTCCACGAGTGAATAAATTCTTATTTTGACACCAACACTGTCATGCTAGAAAACCAGTAGCAGTCCCCTCTTATCTCCAGGTGTTTCTCTTTCTACAAAATAAGGATGTTCCTTTACTTGTAATGCTAGTTTTAAACTCATGTTCCTAACTCTCCATTTTAAGCATAAATGAGGGAAGGCATTTTTGAGAAGTCAGACCTGTTTAGAAGTAAATGTCAACTAATACTTTCAACCTGAAAATATGCCTGTAGTACAGTTTTTGCAATTCTTAACCCATGCTATTTGGAGTATAAAGCAAAATAAGTTAAAAATAAGGCTGTATCTTTTGTGACCTCTCTAGTTTTTTTTAAGTGTGAGATGTGCTAAATAGAAGTGCATGTATATTTATATGCATGTAAGCCAGATATGCATTTATATACATGTTTATATTCCATATGAACAAAGTATTTACCTTGAGGTGACTATAATTTAAAAGCAACTTTAAAAACAGCTGCTGAATTTTGAATAACCTTTAGAGAACCCCAAGAAGTCAAAGCAAAAACCACACCAATGATGCCCTAAAAGTCTCATGAATTAGATGGGTGACTGCTTGCTGACAGAGAAGCAAAGTGTGAGGATGGATTTTTTTTTTTTTTTTTTTTTTTCAGGAAACATATGGGTCTGACTTTGAGAACTGGGGGTTGCAGATACAGAAATTCTCTGAGATTCTACTAAGATTCATAACTAGACCATGGAGATCGACATGCAGTGTTTCTTAAAGGGTGGTCATGTGACTACAGGATCAAGTTGGGCCTTTATTTAAAATGTAGCTTCTTGAGCCCCATCCCAGACTTTCTGAATCAGAATCTCTGCAGTTAGGCCTAGGTAATCCTTACGCACACTTAGATTTGAAAACGAATGATTTAAGGGAGGGGTCCCCAACTCCCAGTACTGGTCTGTGACCTGTTAGGAACTGGGCCGCACAGCAGAAGGTGAGCAGTGGGGTGGGTGAGCAAGCGAAGCTTCATCTGTATTTATAGCTGCTCCCCATTGCCTGCATTACTGCTTGAGCTCCCCCTTCTGTCAGATCAGCAACGGCATTAGATTTTCATAGGTGCACAAACCCTATTGTGAAATGCACATGCAAGGGATCTAGGTTGCGCACTCCTTATAAGAATCTAACGCCTGATGATCTGAGGTGGAGCTGAGACAATGATGCTAATGCTGCGGAGTGGCTGCAAATACAGATTAACATTAGCAGAGAGGTTTGACTGCACAGAGACCATAATAAATCAATTGCTTGCAGACTCATATCAAAACCCTATCAGTAAGTGGCAAGTGACAATTAAGCTGCATCTGGTGGCAGGCTTTACAGCGGCAAGTAAGTTGATGAACTTCAATGGTACAGCTGCATCTGGTGGCCTTAAAAGTAGGTTTGAGACAATTTCAAATCTCCACATGTTCTGGATTAATGTCAAGGCAGAATATCATGAGACTGCCACAAAGCACTGAAAAGCCTGCTTCCATTTCCAGCATCCGATCTTTGTGAAGCAGGGTTTTCTGCAGTGACAGCAACCAAAATGAGATTACAGAGTAGACTGGACATAAGTGACACACTTCAGGTGTCACTCTCACATATTACCCCCAGATGGGACCGTCTAGTTGCAGGAAAACAAACTCAGGGCTCCCACTGATCCTAGATTATGGTGAGTTGTATAATTATTTCATTGTATATTTCAATGTAATAATAACAGAAATAAAGTACACAATAAATGTAATGCACTTGAATCATCTCGAAACCACCTCCCCCTCCACAGTCTGTGGAAAAATTGCCTTTCCCAAAACTGGTCCCTGGTGCCAAAAAAGTCGGGGACCACTGACTTAAGGCATGCTTCTGCCCACCTACACTTAATGTTTATATGAATCACCTGGGAATGGTCCTAAATTCTGATTCAGTAGGTCTGGGGTGCAAATTCTGCATCTATAACAAGTTCCCAGGCAATGCATTTGCTACTACCCCCAAGGACCATATTTTGAGAAATGGGCTTTTAGAGACTATTTAGTGACTAAATCTATTAATGGTTTAAGGAAAATCTTTCTAGGGAACCATGATCTCAATAGCATTTCACACTTTATAAAGCCTACTCAAAAACTGTATCTTCTTTGGCCTGATCCTCCCAACAACCCTGTGAGATAGGTTGTTTTATTTTGAGACAACTGGAGGCACAGAGAAGCCAAGTGACTTGTCCAAAAGCACACAGCTACTGGGCAGCAGAGCCAGGACTAGAACCTAGATCTCCTGACAGTCACGTGTTCTCACTAGAGCATACCATCTTCTTTCTTGACTCTAAAAGAGACAAAACACTAAAGACTAGGCCTCAGCTAGCTCTGCTGGGCTGGGTGAAAGATATACAGAGTATTTAAAGAGATGAAACACTAGTTTTGCACATCTCAAAAGCAAAGAGTTGATACCTTTACGGATAGAGCTTTTGAGGGGTTTATCTTTTGCAACTAAAACCCCATCCCACCATCACCTCCAACACACACAAACATGCACATATATACTTAGACATGCAGACATGCACATACATGCCCATGCACATATATATACCCACATGGTCTCTGCCCACCTGCACTCTGCATGCCACCTCTCTCTAGGACTCCTAATAACCAGGGCCTTTTTTTTTTTTTTTTTTTTTGAGGAGACTCGCACTTTCGCCCAGGCTGGAGTGCAGTGCTGCGATCTCGGCTCCCTGCAAGCTCCGCCTCCCAGGTTCACACCATTCTCCTGCCTCAGCCTCCTGAGTAGCTGGGACTACAGGAGCTCACCACCATGCCTGGCTAATTTTTTTTATTTTTGTATTTTTAGTAGAGAAGGGGTTTCACCGTGTTAACCAGGATGGTCTCGATCTCCTGACCTCATGATCTGCCCACCTCAGCCTCCCAAAGTGCTAAGACTACAGGTGTGAGCCACTGCGCCCGGCCACAACCAGGTCCTTTTAAGTTTTTAGAAAGAAAAATTGTGTCCAGAAACAGAAATAAGTAATGGGAACTTTGCATGCTTGAAAATTTTAATGATACTGCTAGAGAAAATGCCTCTTTTAACTGACTCCCATTTGCAATTTCCTCGGTATCTCATTTTGAGCTGACTTGATGCATGTCTTACACTGTTAGATGAAACTTGCTGTCCAGTATGTGCAATTAACGGTTCCTGATACATTGTTTATTGTTATTTGGTATGTCTGGTAAACAGCCACAAATATATTACTCATTGTTTGCTTCTCAGATATATTGTTATTTTTGATTAATGGTTTTTGTCTTACAATTGTTGAACCCCAAATTTTTTACAAATCAACTACAAAAGGACATTGTTATTACATACGAAATAAAAGTTCTTTACAGTACAGACTATACTAGTTAGAAGGTTTTGTATGTAAACCTCTGCTTATCCCAAGTCACACTGAATTGGCACTATAATTTCCATTTACTTCCCCTTTCAATAAACTTCTACACTCTGACACATGCCTAAGATTGATTTCTCCAAGAAATTCTGCCTAATCAAATTTTACAAAGCTTGGAGTTGAAAATCAGAGCTAGAGGAAAATCTGAGAACCCCAGGGAACCTCAGCAGCTTTAGCTGAGCACACTATTACATGTTTTTGTCCTCTGCACGGACCAGACACAGACTTTGAGTACTGGAGTGCAGGTGGGCAGCAAGCTCCAAGGCTCTTCATGATCCCGCCCCTTCCTGTTCCTCTGGCCTAATTTCCACCACTCTGACATGGCACAGTATGCCAGAGAAAAGGCATCACCATGCTTTTCTCACGCTTCCCTACCTCACTCTTCCCCTAGCCAACTTCTAGGCAGCTTTTACAACCTAATTCAGACATTCAACTTATCTAGGAGGCCTTCTCTGACCACCATGACCCCAAAGGTTTTAAATATCCCTCCCATGTGCTCCCACAGTTCATTACATAATTCTGTGTTTCTGTGTCTCCTTCCTGTACTAAGCCAGTGGTCCCGGAGGATAGAGACTGGTATATTTCTGAATTTTCAGCAATTAGCACAGAGCCTGGTACAAGACAAGAACTCAGTGTTTGCTGAAAAATTAATGAATGAAAAAAGTCAGTGTCATCACTGTTTCCATTCGAAAATGAGAATAGTTGGAACGGAAGGGTGGTCGCACAGGTCAGAGCTATCATGTTACTTATGCTCTGCTTAATCAGATCAGAGCAATTATTTGCTCAGAAACTATTAGCACTTCGTGGATAAGTATTTAAAGACCTCTTTAAATGACTTTCAGGCTTGCAGACACCACAATTAGACACCAAAATATCAAACACCGGTAGACCTGCAGACACAGGGGTTGGCAATCAGAATACCTCAACATTCACTGAGGCTAAAGTTGTTTCTATTTTGGGATGTCCCTGTCCCAATAGAGTTTGCAAATTAATAGGACACTCTTTTCCAGTCAAAAGAAAAGCAAGCAGAAATAAAGCTGGCTTTGCAGCAAACTGCGCAGCGAGTCTACCTTGAGCTAGGGCAACTTGCTTCCTGCCTAGCTACAAGCAAGAATGCTGCCGGGAGGAAGTGGAATAGGCTGGCGCACCGTGTTCCATAGAAACGACACCTCACAGAGAGAAGAAACACACTGGGCCCGGGACCTGCGGGCGGTGCTCTGAAAAATGTGCAACTCTTCACATCAGCAGGAAGAGATTCCCCATAACTCCCTGAATGTGTGTGTGCCAATCAGGTCTAAAGAGTGGCGGGCTTCTCTGCTACCTCTGCCATCCCTCGTGTACCATATGAGGCAAGCTCTTTGGATACTAGTACTGGAGAACAGGCGCTGCCACTCGCCTTCCAGGACCCAGGAGCCCACAGCTCGCAAGGCGCAGGGCCTGCCCCTGCTCTCCCTCCGCCTCCGCCCGCCGATGGCTCTCGCAGCCGCCCCCGAGCGCGCTCCCTAGCCCCTAGCCTGGCCCGGCCCCGCTCCCCTCCACGCTAGGAGAACTCGGGATGCTTCCTGCAGATCTAGGCCTGGGGCCGTCGACGCTGTGGGTTTCGGTTCGGTTTTACTTTACCCTCCTTACTTCCAAATAGGTCTGTTTTTCGCTTTGGGACCTCTGTTGGGGGAAGAAGGTCCGAGGGGCGCCGCGGGCGGCGACAGCGGCGGCGGCCGGGCCGTGCGGCTGGGCTGCGCGCTCGGCCTTGATGGGCGCGCGGCCGCCGCTGCTACTGCGCGTGCTGTAGAGGCGTGGGGCCACGCCGTCGGCGGGCGGCGCACGTGGGAACTCTTTGAGAGAGCGGCTCAGCGGCTTGGCCTTGCCGTGCGCCTGCGCCGCCGCCTCTAGCTTGTAGGCGCTGCTGCTGCCCGCCGGCGACGTAGCGCTCTTGGGCAGCGGCTGCAGCGGGTGCTCCGGCCGCTCGGCCTCCATGGCGAAGCTGACGGGCCGCAGGAAGCAGATGTCCAGGCTGGACTCGGAGGAGGCGGGCGAGCAGTTCTCGAAGAGGGCGGGAGCCTGGAACGGCTCCTCGTCGTAGGGCGCGGGCAGCGCGAAGATCTCGCCGCCGTACTCGAACTCTTCGTAGGCGGCGGGCACGAAGCTGCGGGCATCCGGCATGAGCTCGGCCGGGGCGCGCAGGGAGCGCTCCACGTTGCCCAGCGGCTCAGCCGGAGAGGGCTCGAAGTCCATCTCCGGGATGGCCTGCAGGGGCCCGGCCAGCGCCTTCACGTCCTGCTCGGCCGCGCAGAACTGCGTCGGTGCCAGAAGGCTCTCGGGCCGCTCGTGCTTCCTGCCGTCCAGCTCCCAGTCACTGGGCTTCCCGGGCTGCAGGCTCTCCATCAGGCTTTGCTGCTGTTGGCTTTTCTTCACTGGGGGCATCAGATGTCTTTAGTGGGGGAAACAGAGTACAAAAGAGGTGTGCTTACGGCCGGTTAGTGCAGGCCTCTCGCCTGCCGGCGCCCCTCCTGGCCGCCCTCCGAGGCGCCTGTGCATGCCACCTCCCGAGCTCCACAAACTTCCACTAAGGCGCTCCCACGAACCCCCGTTCCCAGGCGGAGAGTGGACAAGGCAGTCCGTCGAGCGGAGGCCCGAAGGTATTGTCTGAGCTTATGGGAAATGGCCTGCGGGCCAGGGACGGTCATCACCCCGCGTGGAAGCCCTGACCCTCCTCACCACCTGCGGTGCTCCAAGGCACACCTTCAACTCTCTTCTCTCCCTTGCTTGCCCTAGCAGGGTCATATAAAATAATGGAAACTCAACTTCTGTTCGACTTGTGGATCTGCACACTCAGAAACAAATTACGTTCCTAAAGTAAACGTGGCATGATCTTGATAACTGTTGAATTTGGATGAGGGCGTGTGGAGTTCACTGAACTCTTCTATGTAAATTTGAAATTTTCATAATAAAAATTTTAAAATATTCCTTGTCACTGTAAAGCATGCTATATAATTCATCTCAAACTTCCACCCACAAAGAATTACCAACATGTAAAAGCTGTCACTCGATATGCCCAATTTCATGGAGGGTTTTTGGTTTTGGAGTCATGGGTAATGGATAATTTACACAGTTTACAAACTAGGATAGGGTACCATCAGATGGGATGTCCAGTTGTTCTGGACTTAAATTGACAGACGGACACTGACCAGAAGTGGTTATTCTGCTAGTTTATCTATTCATATTTTAATTCTACCACAAAAATGCACAAAGACTTTGGGAGGCCGAGGCAGACAGATCACCTGAGGTCAGGAGTTTGAGACCAGCCTGGCCAACATGGTAAAACCCCGTCTCTACTAAAAGTACAAAAATTAGCCAGGCACGGTGGCAGCCTGGCCAACATGGTAAAACCCTGTCTCTACTAAAAGTACAAAAATTAGCCGGGCATGGTGGCAGGCGCCTGTAATCCCAGCTAGTCGGGAGGCTGAGGCAGGAGAATCCCTTGAACCTGGGAGGCGGAGGTTGCAGTGAGCTGAGATCATGCCATTGTACTTCGGTCTCAAAAAAAATAAAAACAATGCAAATATAAATGCTAAAACCAGTATCTTACTCTGGTGGTCTTAAAATGAAAATTAGGTGTCACGTTAACATGTGAAAGAGTGAAACAAAATATTGACCTCATTTGAATTATCTTTTAACTTGGAAGAAAGATTGGGAGTTTTATTTTCCATACGCAGAGTGCAGTGGCAGCCATATTGTTCAGTCTGGGTATAATCTCTAGGGGTTTTATATTTTGGCTCTATTTGTTGCATTTCAAAGAAGATGAAGTTTTGTAACTGCCTCAAGAGTTGAAGTGATCCATGAAGTAAATATCTACTTTCTGCCTCTCTTCCCACTTTCTACACCTGTCCCTTAACATTAGTGCCTTCCTCTGGGACCCAAGCATCGGGTTGGCTGCTTGGCTGGCACATATAGGCCTGATAGGGAAAGGGGATGGAGGAATCTAGGCTGCCCTGCTAACCCACACAGACTGGCTGGGTCCCAAAGGCATTGGCATTAACCTTCCCACAGCAACAGGTGCTTACGTGACGGCAGGGCCAGAACTGGGAGCAGAAGGGTAGGGTTGCAGCAACTCTTCTGAGTGGATCCCAGTGTCACGGACAGCCTCAGGACCTGCAGTGGAGGAAGCATCTTGCCCAGCATTGGCGCACTGGGAAGCCAGCCCTTTGTACAGTTTCGCCATGGATGACCTAACAGAATGGAAGTAACAGTTCTCAGGTTGTACAGTAGCAAACTGGCTCTCTGAACACATAGATTATGCCAAAAAAGATAGATGTCTCAGATAAAGTTTGCTGTGAAGGTCTCTATCTCCAGGGGCCTTTGCAAACTAAGTTCCTTTACTTAATAGGGTGCAAGCTGGCAGGACTAGGGAAGCTGATTCACTGGCTGAAAAGAGCTTGGGGGAAGGGGTTGGGGGTATGGAGAGACATCTTCCATAACAGGAGCCCTGGCTTGGGAGACAGCATCTTTTTCGGGTCTGAAGCTTCCACAGAAATGGTTGTTTTCCTCCACAGGAGTTGGGATGAAATTGAAGGAAATCCAGGTCATTAGGAAGCTGTGCTGTGGGTTGCTTCTGCTCCCTCTGAAGCTCAGATTCTCCCTAATCAACACTTCCTATTTCTCCCTAATATAAAACCTATTTGAAATTCCTCTCCCTTATTTGCTTTATTTTTATCCATATCACATATCACCATCTTATTTATTTGTTCACTGTCCAACTCTAAAAAGGAAGCTCCATGTGGCAAAGATTTGGTCGGGGCCATTTTGTTCCTTTCAGTATATTCAGTGCATGGAACAGTGCCTGACACACAATAGGTGCTCAATAAATATCTGTTGAATTAATAAAGAAAACTGTGTTGCAGCCTTTTAACTGCGATTTTGAACCAGGCAAGTTTAGGGCAGTTGAGCTATTTTTGAGGTGGTTAGCAACATGGGATGAGGGCAGGTCTATGTAAGCAGTAGAGTGAAGTGGGTTTTTTTGCTAAAATAATTTCCACCGGGTAGTCAGTGTCTTGCTCCTATAGCCAGCCTGACTAGCTCTTTCTCTCCCCTTCTCTCTTCCCTTCTACCTCCCGCCACTGCATTTCAGCTACTTAACACACAACGTGGGTACTTGTGAAAGACGCCCATAGTAACTGGTCTTCGACCCTCTAGACCGCACCGTCAGAACCTTACTTCTTGAGCTTTTTCCGTTTCTGAATAAGCAAATCTTCATTGCATTGAAACAGCAGGGTGTAGTGTGAGATAAATACTCGGAGGCGCTGGACACACACCAGTAGTAGATAATAGTCAGGGTGCTCCTGCTCTGTGAACTTCAGGACGTTCTGGATGGAGGGGAAAAGGAAGCAGCATTGCATAATTAGCATGAAAATTTGTTTTTTCTCTTCTGCACCTCACCTTGATCTATTGTGGGAGATTCATAGCCATTTAATCAAAACAATGAACAATACACACGACCCATCTAATTATATGCTGAAAGGTCAAACTGGCTGCTCTCTATCATACCAACAGAAAATAAGTCACTATCGTACCTGTTTGAGTTGAATGTGAACATAAAATAATTTCATCTGAAAAGTTAGAAGCATCTCCTAAGTAGACCTCTGAAATAATAGCGGCATTCTAACAATTACTGTCTATAAGTAGTGCCTTAACTCAAAAGAGCCAGACCAATGTTGAGAACGTCAGGCATCAAGGCAGGCGAGGGAGGAGGATGTTTATGATCAAGCCTGGTGGCCCCTCCTGTTACATTCCCCACTGTGCTGTAGTGGAACATGCCTAGGACTTGGATTTGGGAAAGCTAAAATGTATCAAGTACTTCCTACTGCCAGGTAGTAAGCCCTTTACATATATTATCTCATTTAATTGTTATCGCAACCTCCTTAAATAGGTACCATTATAAACTCCATTTAACAAATAAGGAAATCGAGGTACGAAGAAGGTAAATGATCTTCATCAGGTCACGCATCTAGTAAATAATGGAGGCAAGATTTGAACTCAAGTCAGAGAGTGGAACCGGGGCTTGTTTGCCATATTCTACTATTTGCAAAACCTGGGTTTCAGTCCTAGTTTTTTTTACCTACTAGGTGTGTTAACTTGGGTAAATTGTTAACTTCTTCGGCCGTAGATTTTCTCTTGTAAAACATGACAACAATAATACCTATTTCATGGGATTGTTGAAAGGATTAAAAAAGATCATTACTGTGAGAAAATGCTTTTAGGATCTAAAGCTATATACAATTGAAAGTCTTTTCAGGGCACGGGTGGTGGCTCACACCTGTAATCCCAGCACTTTGGGAGGCGAGGTGGGCAGATCACCAGGAGATCGAGACCATCCTGGCTAACACGGTGAAACCCCATCTCCACTAAAAACACAAAAATTAGCCGGGTGTGGTGGTGGGCGCCTGTAGTCCCAGCTACTCGGGAGGCTGAGGCAGGAAAATGGCATGAACGTGGGAGGCAGAGGTTGCAGTGAGCTGAGATTGCGCCACTGTGCTCCAGCCTGGGTGACAGAGCGAGACTCCGTCTCAAAAAAAAAATAAATAAACACAAAAGTAAGCCAGGCATGGTGGCAAGCGCCTATAGTCTCAACTACTCAGGAGGCCGAGGTGGGAGCATTGCTTGAGCCTGGGAGGTTGACGCTGCAGTGAGCCAAGATCAAGCCAAGATCACACCACTGCACTCCAGCCTGAGCAACAGAGCCAGACCCTGTCCCAAAAAAAGTCTTTTCAATATTGATACTTTGATACTGGACTACTGGACTACTACCTTAAATTAATCCTAAGCATTTCTAAGATGCTTTCATTGAATTACTTAAGAAGATCAGTCAGCAATTAAACCAGAACAGGTGGGTGGTGGGAAGAAGAGGGTCTAGTGGGGGTTAGTGAACCTCTCTTTCAACTTTTCTTCCTCTAGGATATCACAAGCCCTGCAGGAAAATGGTGTGAAGACATCAGCTCATCATCTTCATGCCTCTTCTGTGACATAAAGCTTAAGCATGGCATGGTAGAATCTTGGACCCATGCCAAAAGAAAGTAGTCAGGATAGCAGTTAAGTGAGCAGGTTAGATGGATATTTAGATGTCATGTGGTAGCATTTAGATAGCTGTAAAACCAAAATGAGAAGAACTGGATGAGGTGCTTAGAATCTAGCAGGAGTGGTTCTAGAAAGATCCTGGATCAGCTGAGGTGGAAGTTGCTGGTAAGTAAAAATAGAATTTCAGAGGTAAGCATCATGAGCTGAAAATTTTTAGAGATAAAGATTTTAGGCTGGCTGCAGTGGCTCACACCTGTAATCCCACCACTTTGGGAGGCTGAGGCAGGCAGATCACTTGAGGTCAGGAGTTCAAGAGCAGCCTGGCCAACATGGTGAAACCTCATCTCTACTAAAAATACAAAAATTAGCTAGGCATGGTGGCACATGCCTGTAGTCCCAGCTACTCGGGAGGCTGAGGCAGGAGAGTCACTTGAACCCAGGAGGCAGAGGTTGCAGTGAGCCAAGATCGCACCAGTGTACTCCAGCCTGGGTGACAGGGCAAGACTCTGTCTCAAAAAAAAAATAATAATAATAATAATTTAGCTCATACCACAGGGTATTATGAGTTATCATGTAATCATAACAATCTAAGTAAACACTTCTTAGAAATATTAATGATTCTTGAGGCTTTACAGTATTTCTCAGTTGGAAGCCAAAACCAGTAATTATTTAGCATGCAAATCAGTTTGGTGGCTTTCCCACCCATGCCTACCTGCAGATGTATCAGATATTCAGGGATGCGCTGGACTATGTGAAAAAACAACGTGTAGATGTCAGATTTAATCTCTTCATCACCCTGAATGAAAGAAAGGTCAAGTCACTCTTCAGTGTTCCTCCAGCTGTGGCAGCAGAACCTCTGAATCAGTCCCACCAGAGTAGGAAGGGTTTCCTCCCAGAGCATTTTCTTCCCAGAGATTGTCATAGAGCATTGATCTCTCATGGGAGAGGCCACATGTTCAGGGACATGCTCTAGGAGACAGCTGTTCTCCCGCAGGGAGCATATCAAATACTTATTTTGAATCCACCCAAATTTCCAAACTACCCTCTCCTTCCACTCAGCGCAGTTTCAGACAGAAGCAGGCACTCAATAAACTGTATTTGAGCTGAATTAATTCATTAAGACTCTCCAGCAAGTAATCGTGACAATGGTGTAGTAATAGGCTCTAAGGGAGACTTGGCGCCTCAGGAGAATGGAAAAGGGAGTGTCATTAGAACCTAGTCAGCTGGCCTGGGCCGCAGAAGACATGCTGCACTTTCTCCATGTCCCTTCCTTTTCCTTCTCTTCTCTTTCCCAGATATTTGCTGAAAGCTAACATAGTAGGCATTATACTGGGTTGGGAGTAGTGGGGGGTTGAAGTAGAAACTTAGTAAGACAGAGCCTCTCATCTCTTGTGAAATTTGATTAACTCTTAGTGTTGGGGCTTCTGATACTGTTTTTTCCTATTGGTCTGAAATAACTAAATTGTTATAGATGTGTATGTGCTTACTGAGCACCTACTGTATCATTGCAGTAGCAATACTTCAAGCACATGACTAGAGCCACCTTATGATCTTATAAACTGACAAAGGATGACTGAAGTTTAATATTCAGATTCACATCTTCTGAGACTGGAAAAAACCCACCACATACAGCATGTAAGCAGCCTGGAGATCTCTGCATAGAATGCCCATTATAGAACTATAGTTTGTCTATAGTTCCAACGGAATGGAACAGTGGGTCAGTAAGGCAGGGAGGGGACCAATACAATGGCACTGATCCTCAAGTGAGTTCCTTTAACGCCAGTTAGTAGTATTAGTGGCTGTGTTCAGGCCATTCCCCAGCCTAGAAAGCACAGTGCATGTGCTGTATTGACTGGGTGGATGAGCAACATCATATGATGCCATGTGCAGATGAAGGATAGCATATATATGGCGTTAACTCACCTCTTTCAGGACTACAACATGAACCAATGAGATGCACTCAGGCAGGTCCCTTAGGTAGGCAACATAATAATCCAAGAAATTATTCTTTAAAACAAACACAAAAATGCATGGTAAGAACCTGAAAACAGGATCTATAATATTTTTATAGAGTCATATATGTAAAAGAAGGGTACTTTGCAGAGATTATCTTATTCATTTAATATGTTCTTTATTTTATATATTTTGAGGCTTTAAAAAATTTATCTTAGCCTGGGCTCGGTGGCTCACTCCTGTAATCCTAGCACTTTGGGAGGCCAAGGCAGGTAGATTGCCTGAGCTCAGGAGTTCAAGACCAGCCTGGGCAACACAGTGAAACCCCATCTCTACTAAAATACAAAAAATTAGCCAGGCATGATGGCGAGCGCCTGTAGTCTCAGCTACTCGGGAGGCTGAGGCAGGAGAATGGCATGAACCCGGGAGGCGGAGCTTGCAGTGAGCCGAGATTGCGCCAGTGCACTCTAGCCTGAGGGACAGAGTGAGACTCCGGCTGAAAAAAAAATGTATCTTAAAAAAAATTTTGGTTTTAAGGTAAACATCCCTACTGCTTTGGAATCAAAACTCAGCATCGTCTCCCCAATGAGAGAAAGTGAAATAATAAATCCAGGGAAGAGGGAGGTTCACGTAAGCTGAAAATGTATTTTTTTAGTCATGTAACAATAAAAATGTATATTTTATTTTTGTAATTCCATTTCATTTCAGTCAATCATGTACGTCCAGATGAGGGACTCTGCCCATCCCACTTCATGTCATCCAGATCAGTAGTTCACAACATTTTCTAGTAATTGCATATTTCCACTAATTGCATATTTATCTATGCATTATCCCCTTAGGAAAATCATTCTCAGCTTCTAAAGTTATAATAATTCTCAGCTAAAGGAAGCATACTAAACACAAGCGAGTAAAAGTGGTATTAGAGGATATTAGTACATTATATGCACTCTAGTCTATAGAAGAAAATAATTTGCAAACTTTGTATTGTTACCCACAGTTCAGAATAATTGATACACAGAAAGTGATTTCAGGAAGTCTGGCTTGCAGACCAATCTTAATTAGCCCACACAATCTTTTAAAAATAAGAAAATTTCCCACAAAATTCTGGATTTCCAGCTTTTCTTAAAATATCAGAAGCTCTGGCAACTCCAGTCCTTTTTTCCTGCATAATGATTGGATAAAGCTGAGTAGCTATTCCTTGTATAACAACACAGCTGCTCCACTGCAGCTCACACTTCACACCAGTCCATACTGTGTTCACTTCACTCATTTATGCCACTGTCTGGCCCTGTAGGCATTTGAGTTTGCAGCCTCTGACTTGGATCATATTTTCTTTGTAGGATATTATAGAGATTGCAAAATTCAAGATAACAGCCACCCATCACATTTTTAAAAAAATCTCCAAGGAATGAAAATTGTGTGTGAAAATACACATGTATATACAAACTCTCATGTGTATATATATGCATGAGTGTGTATATATCTCATGTGTGTATATATGTGTATATATATATACACACATGCATATATATACATATTTTAATGTATATATACTTTTTTAAAAATTTAATAGAGACAGGGTCTTGCTGTGTTGCTCAGGCTAGTTTTGAAGTCCTGGGTTCAAACAATTCTCCTGCCTCAGCCTCCCTAAGTGTTGGGATTACAGGCACGAGCCACCACACCTGGCCCACAAATATATATACATACATTTATATAAACACACACACACACACACAATACATACACACATCCACATGTGTATTCAACGGAGGCAGTTATAGTACAGTGGAAAGTTATGAACTAGAAGTCAGAAGACCTAACTTAGGGCTCTGAAAGTCACACATCTCCAACTACCTAGCTAGCGGGGTGATTTCAGCGAGGCTTTTAAACCTCTCTGAATCATTCCATCATCTGTACGTAGAATGAGAAAGTTAGACTAGATCTCAGTGGTTCTAGCTGTGAAATTCACTGCTTCTAGATTCTCTATTAAGAGAAGTAGACAAACGAGACACAAATCCATATAAGTAAAATGTATAGAGGGGCAGAAAACACCTTACCTCATCATTTGTTAACTTAAGGAATAAATCTCCAAGAACGCCTTGGCGTGGCCACTTCAGGACCCTTTCCTGCAGTGCATGAAGCAGATCCAGGTGCTGCTGGACGAGGTACCGTAAAGAGCCAGGGAAGAGGCTTGAAACAGAATAGAGACGGAATCACACAAACTAGGTGTAGAGAAGAAAGGACCCTGCAAAAATACATGCAGCAGGGCCCATTCTCCCAGCCATCCAACATACTGTGAGTCACAGGCCTGCATTTAGGATTTTTTAAAGTTTTTCATTGCACACCTAATAGCAGATATCCTGACTACAAAAAAAAAAAAAAAAAAAAAATACAAAAAAAAAAAAAACCTTTACTAATGGCTTCTATACAAATGTGTATTGAACTAATAAAGAGGCCTGGCATGCCACACCTGTAATCCCAGCACTTCGGGAGTCGGGTGGATCACCTGAGGTCAGGAGTTCCAGACCAGCCTGGCCAACATGGCAAAACACTGTCTCTACTAAAAGTACAAGAATTAGCTGGGCATGGTGGCATGCACCTGTAATTCCAGCTACTTGGGAGGCTAAGGCAGGAGAATCACTTGAATCCGGGAGGTACAGGTTGCAGTGAGCTGAGATCATGCCACTTTACCCCAGCCTGGGTAACAAAGTGAGACTCTGTCTCAAACTAAATAAATAAATAAATAAAATACAAATAAATAAAAAGCACATCACTTGAAAGACCTTTTTACATGCTCATTTAAATGACACTCAGTGGAAATTCTAAGGGATACCTTTTTCAATGTTTTGGAGCTATTCCTAGATGTGCAAAATAGTCTATTCTAATTAGTGTTGTAGATGCAGCACTGAGGTGGCATCTACGTGACCATTCTCAGCTACCAGTAGGAGACTGCTATTTAGGTCAGTAGGAAAATTTGTTTAAAGTTGGCAACTAAAAAGCTCAGGGAGTTGTAGGGTATCAGAGGGTTTCTTTTTTCCTTTTCTTCAGTTTCTAAGAGGAATACTGGGCCAGGACAATCTTGTCTGGGTAGGCTATTAATACAGTTTGGATGTGTGTCCCCGCCCAACTCTCATACTGAAATGTAACCCCCAGTGTTGGAAGTGGGGCTTGGTGAGAGGTGATTGTATCGTGAGGGTGAATTTCTCGTGAATGGTTTAGCACCATCCCTTTTGGTACTGTCCCACCAAGTGATAGTGATAGTGAGTGAGTTCTCATGAAATCTGGCTGTTTAAAAGTGCGTAGCACCTCCCGTCTCTCTGTCTTGCTCCTGCTGTGGCCATGTGACATGCCTGCTTCCCCTTTGCCTTCCACCGTAATTGTAAGTTTCCTGAGGCCTCCCCAGAGGCTGAGCAGATGCCAGCATCGTGCTTCCTGTACAGCCTGCAGAACCGTGATCCAATTAAACCTCTTTACTTTATAAATAACTCAGTCTCAGGTATTCTTTATAGCAATGTGAGAACGGCCTAACACAGCTACTGACCAGGCCTGGCTTGTTACTCCCTGGAATTTTACAAAGCACTTTTTCTACCCTTCCATCCCTCTCTTCTCCATCTTGCAATGTACCTCCTTTTTTCTTTTTTTTCCCTTTTTCAGAAGTAATGAAGGGAAGAAGGGAGACGTCAGAGAAGGGTGGGGTGGAGAGGAGAGATAGAGAATCATGGGAGGAAGAGGAAGGGGGACTAGCTGGGTAAGAGTGATGTGATTAGAGGCCTATAGAAAAGAGGAAGAAAAAAATAAAAAGAAGCAGAGTTTTTCTGGGTTACAGCAAGGATTGGAGCTCTAACTTGGTAACTTAAGGTAGGTTCCTTTATGCTTTCAGCACTGCAAGTTTAACAAACAGAAAAGAGATGGTCTGGTTGATCTGAATTTACTTGAATATTTCCCCAGGGTCAAATGAGAGTAAACTCATGGACAACTGGGGTGATTTCCCAACAAGCAAACCTTTGTTGGAACAATAGGAAGGATGCCAGATCGAGAGGAGGTTTTTTTCAACTCATTTCCAAGCAAAGCAAAGTGACCCCTGTGACTGTAGCTCAGAGGAGACACACAAACATGAGAATAGGGTACCTAGCCCCCTATGAAAGGATACGAGGAAGCCTTCCACTCCCATCTTCCACTCCCTCCACCCCCTGTGCCTGGATCCCCCACAGGTACTAAAGAGGAGGGGCCTCCTGACCTGAGAGCTTACAATGGAACAGTGGGCTTAGGAGATCAAAGAAATCCCTGTCCAGATCAGAGGGGAATTTGGAGGGGTAGCTAGGGGGTATACTGACTGGGAGAAGACCATAAACCTGATGAAGAAAAATACAACTGATTGTACTGAAAGAGTAAAATGCTGCACCAGCCAAAGATCTAGGTGCAAAAGATTTCTTCCTAACCAGTGGTTGTAAATGACTTTGTGTAATAGTCCTGGTGTGACCCTGGAAGATATTAGGGCAAAATGGGAAGATCTGACTTTGTGAAGAGTTGTCTATATATGTATATAATGTCTTGGATTATCGATTTCCTTTTTCCTTCATTTCCCTCCCTCCCTCCCTTTCTTCCTCCCTTCCTCTCTCCCTCCCTCCCTCCCTCTCTCCTTCCCTTTCTTCTTTCCTTCTCCCTTTCTTTCTAGAGAGCTGCATTCTGCTACACTGTGGTCAATGTACTTGGAGAATGGGAGAGCTGGTACCAATCTCCTCCTGGACTGCCCACTGGGATGACTGTTTGAGATTTCAGGGTGGGGTCGGAGAAGGTTAAGGCCCCCATCAAGTATTGTGGAAGCACATAAGTTACACGAAAAACAATGACCTACAGTGGGTTCTATACGAAATATTGAAAACGGGCTTTAAACCTTTTAAAAAAATTTAACAAGGGTATTATTTGAAATTAGGAAGGAGTGTGAAATCAGAAGACAGAGAGCAAAGGGAGAAAGACGGCAAGAAGTATAGCCACACTTCACCTGTTTCACTCTTTTGCCTGGCGCCAGACCTGACGCCCAGAAGCAACTTTTTCATGAAGATGAAGTACTCAGAGCTCAGCTTTTTTTTCCTATTCCTTACTGGGGATGAAATTATGGCAACATTAGTAGTTTATTATTTCTAAAGCCTTCAAAGTTTTTATCTCCTAACAATATAGTACTTAATCAATGAGGGAAATACACTAAAAGCAAGAAAGAAAAATCCAGTTATAGTTTCAGGTTAATAACTTAGCTTTTGCCAGCCCAGAATGAGGCCAAAATAACTCCTGAGCTTGGCAGTAGCAGATTCCCGCCACCCTGGATGGGCATGATCATTAAACATGTGCCACCTGGTGGTGATCTGCAGCACGAAGCTTGTTAAGCTCTTGGTGGACATAGCACTGGAGTTTAGCTTACAAGGCTAATTGACAATCCTGCTGAGCTGATCACTGCTCCCTCCATAAGTGTTCAGACAGAACTGTAATCCTGAGGCTGTAGCTCTACCTAGGTGAGTCAGAGCCAAAAAGCCCAGAACTCCAACTTCTGTGATCCTTCGACAAATGACAGCCTGGGCAACAGAGCAAGACACCGTCTTTATAATAAACTGAAAAAGTAGCTGTTAGTGGTATGATGTATAAGAACACAGGGTGGCTCATGCCTGCAATCCCAGCTGGGGATGCTGAGGCGGGAGGATCACTTGAGCCCAGAAGTTTGAGGCTGCAGTGAGTTGTGATTGGGCCGCTGCACCCTTCTCCAGCCTGGGCAACAGACAGAGACCCTGTCTCTAAACAAAACAAATGAACTATAGCCCTCAAGTTCTGCCCAGGTTTCAGCCAGCAGCATGTGCCCCTGAAACTTCCAACCTTTTCAGCCAAGGGCAGGGCTGGCTTCAAACAGGCTGAGGAAGCTCTTGAGTGACTCACTTTTTTTTAGGAAAAACCTAAGGTTTTATTTAATAGGTTGGAGAAGATGTGGCCACCTCAGGCTTGACTGTCAAGTTGTACTTGCACGGGGGTGATTTGCAACCCAGCTTACTTTCCAATGGCGTAAAAATTGCTGGAGGCTTGTGATTTGTGATGGGAAAGTTAGCAAATGTTTTTTTTTGTTTGTTTGTTTTTAATATACTCATTTTCATCTTTGCATGGAGAAAATGCCGATAGAGAAAAGGAACAATCTCATTCTGCTTTGTATTTCCTTCAGCTGGTCTATTTAAAGTACACACAAAGGCTGGGCACAGTGGCTCACACCTGTAATCCCAGCACTTTGAGAGGCCGAGGTGGACAGATCACTTGAGGTCAGGAGTTCGAAACCAGCCTGACGAACATGGCGAAACCTCGTCTCTACTAAAAATATAAAAATTAGCTAGGCATGGTGGTGTGTGCCTGTAATCTCGGCTACTCAGGAGGCGGAGGCAGGAGAATCGCTTGAACCCAGCAAGTGGAGGTTACAATGAGCCGAGATCGTGCCACTGCACTCCAGCCTGGGCAACAGAGTGAGATCATGTCTCAAAAAAATAAAGAAAGAAATAAAGTACACACAGAGGTTTCAGGAAAGCTTTAAAAAAAGAAAGAATAAAGATAATGAGTGGAGGAGGATAATGAAAATCTAACCCTAAAATAGAAAAACGGCTGTACCGCCAAGCTCAAAACCAGAGACTTCATATTCAGTACTAATGAAGAGGGTGGGGTTGAAGCTTTTCTCTGCTTGGTCCATGCAAAGAAAAAGAGGGTTAGTCTAGCAAATAACTAACATGAATAGCATTATCACTGATATCTTGAAATAACTATGATCTTACTTTCATAGAGGATTGTATGATAGCTTTAATTTTTCAATCTTGTAGGATTTGAGGGAGAGATCTACTCCTTCCTCCCAGTGATGGGTCATAGGAGAACCACTTAGAAAAATAGGAAGTGGCAGCAAGTCAATAAGGGCCCTCTCTTTTATCTACCCAAATCTTCTGCAGGGTCTGGTCTCTCCTCTATGACCTCCCGCCTGCTGGAGGCTTGCAACAAGGGCTAGACAAACATATCTAGCAGTCCTACTTAACAAATCAACTGAGATCTGAAGTAAAAACGTACAGGCTGTTCAAGAGGGAAGACTGAGTTTTGAAATAGGAAGAGACAACTGTATGCTTCTGACTCTCCGAGAAACTTTACATATTGCTGTTAATGAAGGCGGTGGCCTTGGAGAAGTGGTCTGATGTATAAGAGCACACAGTACAGGGTCGGGCAGGCTTGCATTTGAATCCCGGCACTAATTGGTTCTGCGGCTTTAAGCTTCTCTGGGCCTTAGTGCCTTCGTCTGTAAGGTAGGGGTCACAGGTTCTGCTGAACATTTTGTGAAGTTACAAATCAAGTGCCTAGCAGAGCAGCTGCTTACTACTCCCTTCCACAGTAAACAGTTTTCTCTTTTCCCTGACTTACCCCACCTCCCCAGATTTTCAGACTAAGAAGAGATGCTGCTGGCTTAGAATTTTCTATGTGGAAGCAAAGCCACACCAAAGGGTACACCGCCTTTAGATTTCATTACCATAAACTGAGTAGGTCTTTGGCAACAGCAAGACAGCTGGAGCCCATAGAGACTTCCAGAGGCCTGCAGCGCAGCTGGGAGGGTCAAGGAGGGGGAATGGGAAGGGTCAGATGGGGAAGGAAGGATGGCTAAGAATCTCTGGGCAGTGTCTGAGAGGTGAGGCCCAGTCCAGATGGTCACAGCTTTAGCTGGGTCACCTTAGCCTTTCTGTTCTTGTTGCTTTGCATTTTGTTTACCTCAGTTTTGTAGTAAAATAACTCTTGAAAATAGGCCACTCGTGGGTCTGTCAGGGAGTAGTGCCTCACTCGGTCATTTAGGTAGGAGGGCAGCAGTGTGTTTTGAGTATATTGTTGGCAGCCACCAAGTCAAATAGATTTGGGGGGATGGTAAGGAGCAAGAAAATATAATTAGGGGCTTCCCTGGGTAGATTCAGAATTTATGAACCACCAGTGTATATTACCCGATGGAATGTTTAAACTAATAATGCCACATATGTCCATAGTAATCCATAATCCAGACTTCCCATTCTTTTGGATTGGCCTTTTCCTCAATTTTTCTGGATTATTATATATTCATTACATTAATCTTTTTCACCAAGTCTTACCTTCCTCCTTCCTACTTTCTCCCAACAGAGAGGGAAACAGAAAAAAATCTAGACTATGAACAGATATAGGTGGAGTGTTGTGACATTGTGAAAGCGTGCTGTTACAACAGGTGGCAGACCCTATGAGCACACACACACACACACACCCATGCATTACCCAGTACTATGAGATCACCCACACGAATAATAAGGCCCAGGTCCAGAGTTATATCAGCCCTGTGTCATTTCTCTAATGGCCACTGAGTGCTTCGGTTTGCCACACATTCATTCTCCTGTGCTTCTAAGAGACCTGTGACCCATTGGGACTCCATGCAGATGGCAACAGAGACCACTGCCTCCCTCACTGTAGCATTTTTTCCCCCTTTAAGTTTTTAAAAGACACGTTAGAGACACTGAAGGCCCAGGAGACTATACTCATTTTCTTACCTTGATGAAAATCTAAGTTTAAGACTTGCCAGGGGTTCCCTATTGCTATGATATAAATGTGTCCCCCATAATTCATGTGCTGGAAACTGAACCCCCACTGCAACAGTACTGGGAGGTGGGGCCTATGGTGGGTGTTTAGGTTGTGAGAACTCTGCCCTATGAATGGATTATTGCCACTACAAAAGGAGCCTGAGGGTGTGGGTTCTCCTGCTCTCTCCTGCTCTTCTGCCATGTAAGGCTGCAATATTCCTCCTCTCTGGAAGATACAACAACAAAGTGCCATCTTGGAACCAGAGACTGAATCTGCCAGCGCCTCGATCTTAGACTTCCCAGTCTCCAGGATTGTGAGACAATAAATTTCTATTCATTATAAGTTATCCAGTCTATGATATTCTGTCATAGCAGCACAAAGTGAACCGAGACACCTGCCATCACTGCCTCTTCTCTTTTCAAAGACTATTTCTGGGACTCTTTATAGGCCCCAGAAATCCCAAAGTGGAAACAATAAACCACTTACCTTAAATCCTAATGAATCTGAAAAGCAAAGGCAATGAGTGCATGGATACCTTCTCTCTTTGGAATTCCTCTTTCCATCTGACCCCTGGAATGTGGCTTTTATCTTCAAGATCAGAGAGATGTTAATGACATATTTTCTTTCAGATTCAAGCAGTTCCAGGGCCACAGTCTGTCTTTTAGCTTTAGAAACAAACCAAAGAGGACTTGCTATTAATCATTTCTTCCTAAAATCCCATTAAATGCAAGCAATAAAAGTGATAAAAGGATATTGAAAGCAATAAAAAAAAACCATCTGCAAGTTTTTGAAAGGTAGAAAGCAGAATGGAGGCACAGTAATTCATTCAGCAGAGCAAAGGGCACAAAGTCTTGGTGTCCCCATCTGCAGTTGGAAAATCTGCTGAGAAGCATCTGGAAAACTCAAGGATTGGAGACACCACGGACAATATAGATAGTGCAAATAAGGGACAATGCTGAAAGCAGGAGCAATCATTGAAAGTATACGTATGGGGCAATTGAACCTCCAGATCCTCACCCCCATACCAGATGGCTTCCTCACTTCCTCCCCATGGCAAACAAGAAAAATGAAACTAGAGAAGCCCTGGTTTCTGGGATCTGGGCTAAAGACTTTAGACATAGTAGAGTTCAGATGCTAAAATGAAAACAAAGGGACTCAGGGAAGGCTTCATACTGAACAGTGAGACTTCCCTCAGCCTCCTTCCCCTGTAGATATCAGAGTGCCAGCAGCCAGGTTTAAACTCTTCAGGCAGGAGATTGGAGGGTCTTCCACTTGAGAAACTGAACTGCCCAAGGGAAAAAGATCCACAGACACTGACATTAAGAGGTCAGCTATCAGCCGGGCATGGTGGCTCATGCCTGTAATCCTAGCACTTTGGGAGGCCAAGGCAGGTAGATCACCTGAGGTCAGGAGTTCGAGACCAGCCTGGCTAACATGGTGAAACCCCATCTTTACTAAAAATACAAAAATTAACCAGACGTGGTGGCACACGCATGTAATCTCAGCTACTCAGGAGTCTGAGGCAGGAGGATTGCTTGAACCCAGGAGGCGGAGATTGCAGTGAGCTGAGATCACGCCCTTGCACTCCAGCCTGGGCGACAGAGCAAGACTCTGTCTCAAAAAACAAAAAGAGGTCAACTATCAAAAGTTAATTTGCCATCTGATTAGCCTATCTATAATGAAGCCCACTGATTGACAAGCTCGGGCCAATACAAAATTTCCAGAGTTTTTCTAAGAGCTCTTTCTTATATATATTTAGCTAAGGATGCTCATACATTTGAATAAAGCTTATACTATAAAAGAATGAGAAGAAAAAAGCATATACACATATATTTTTTATAAAGGGGGGGACCCTGAAGAAACAGAGACAATGCAGGATACAAAAGAATAAAAATTTTTAATCTTACAATTCATATTCTCAAAGAAATATAAGAAACATATTCCAGTCATTTAACAATTGCAGGATGCTATTTTTAAAAAGAGAGGGTAATTTTTAAAGAGGAGAAACTTTTAAACATTGCTTAAAAGATAGAAAAAATTAAAAGGGTAGAAGATGAAGAAATCTCCCTTTCTTAAAAAAAAAAAAAAAAAAAGATAGGAGGGTCTGGGCGTGGTGGCTCACGCCTGTAATCCCAGCACTTTGGGAGGCCGAGGTGGGCAGATCAGAAGGTCAAGAGGTCGAGACTTGCCAACATGGTGAAACCCCATCTCTACTAAAAATACAAAAATTAGCTGGGCGTAGTGGCGTGCACCTGTTGTCCAGCTACTCAGGAGGCTGAGGCAGGAGAATAGTTTGAACCTCGGAGGCAGAGGTGGCAGTGAGTCGAGATTGCGCCACTGCACTCCTCCTGGGCGTGACAGAGCAAGACTCCGTCTCAAAAAAAAAAAAAAAAAAAGATAAGAAAGAGATGTATTGAAGAAAAATAGAAGAGCAAAAGATGTCAGTTGAGAAATCAATCCAAGAGGTCCAACATCAAATTAGTAGAAGTTTCAGAAAAAAGAAAGAAAATGGATGAGAAGATATTATCAAATTAATAACAGGCAAAAAAAATTCCAGGACATGTATTTCCAGAGAAAAGGGCCCTTGTGCCCAGTAAAATTAATGAAAAAGACTCACATCATTACAAGGCATATCACATCACTGTGAAAGTTTAGCACACCACGAATAAAAACAAGATCCTAAAAGTTACCAGATAGAAAAATCAGGTAATGGGCTGGGCACAGTGGCTCACACCTATAATCCCAGCACTTTGGGAGGCCGAGGTGGGCAGATCATGAGGCCAGGAGTTCGAGACCAGCCTGGCCAACCTGGTGAAATCCCATCTCTAGTAAAAATACAAAAATTAGCCAGGTGTGGTGGTGGGTGGCTGTAGTCCCAGCTACTCGGGAGGCTGAGGCAGGGTAATCACTTGAACCTGGCAGCCAGAGGTTGCAGTGAGCGGAGATCACACTACTGCACTCCAGGCTGGGTGACAGTGCGAGACTCCATCTCAAAAAAAAAAAAAAAAAAAGAAAGAAAAAGAAAAATCAGGTAACATGCAAAAAACTGAGTATCAGAATGGTACTGGACTTCCTAATAGCAAAATTAGAAGTTAGAGGACAGTGGAACAATTGCTTCAAAATCATGAGGAAAAAAGATGTCTTATGTGGCCAAATTATTAATCAACTATGTGAAACCATTTTTGCAAAATTATGACAGCAAGAGAAATCTGACATAGCTGACTCCATCTTGTTTCTAACCTCAAGCTGCCCTTGTACATTCCTGAGCATAGGCTGAGATTTTGGGAGCAATTTAGTTCATAGTTCAACTTAAAGCAGGGATGATAATAGCCCTTCCCCAAACTAACCCCACGCCCTCCAATTTGGTACCCAAACTAGCTTTGAAAAACTATCGAAAGGCCAAAAGGTTAGGATTATGAATTACACTAAGATGTAGGCATACTTAAATGATAATCAGCCATTGTTCTGGAGGTCACAAGATTTGTAACTTCCTTGGTTATTCCTATAGATAACATCACTACTGTAGAACCTAAGATTGGTCTTTTGAGACGTTTTTCCAGACTCTTCCATTTCTGGAAGCTGACTGACTCCACCTGGACCCACAACCCATGACTCAAGCAGTCCTGTGGCCCTCACCCAGAGGCTGACTCAGCATATGAGGACCACATCCCTGTGATTTCATCTGCAACCAATCAGCAGCACCCATTCCATAACCCTCTGCCCACCAAATTATCCTTAAAAAATCTCCGGTCTCTGAATTTTCAGGGAGATTGATTTGAGTAATAAACTCTGGTCTGCTGCATAGCTTGCTGTATGTTTATTCAACTCTTTCTCAATTGCAATACAGCAGTTGCAGTAAATCAGCTCCACCTGCACAGCAAGCCAGCAAGAAGGACCTGCCAAGTAATTACATATGTGGAAACTACTGGATGATGTGTTCCACCAAAACTGGGAGTAAACCAAGAAACCAAGGATACAGAAGATGAAAAAATCAACAACAGCAACAAACAGGAATCGAACAGAGGAGAAATATAAAGGGAATTCTTAAGAAGACTGGAAAGTCCCAGGATGATGGCAGTACATTGGGCCAAAGCAGAATAGGATGACGGAGGCAAATGCTCTTTAAAAAAAAAAAAAAAAGATGGCTGGGCATAGTGGCTTGTGCCTGTAGTGCCAATTACTTGGGAGGCTGAGGCAGGTGGATCACTTGAGCCCAGGATGTTGAGGCCAGCTTGGGCAACAAAGGGAAATCCCCACCTCTAAAAAACTAAATGGATAAAAATAAATGAAAAACTAAAAACATTGATGATGTAAATAGTAAAGTTTCTGTTATATTGCTAAGAAAAATTCAAGATCTATATAAATGAAGAGATACACCATGTTCTTTAAATGGAAGACTCAGTACTGTCAAGATGTCAATTATCTGATAATTGGAATTTTTAAAAAGAGAGTCTAAAATTAGATACCCATATAAGACCACTTGACTTTCTACATGCAACAATGGGAAACAGAAGGTATTTTCAATTAATGGTGCTGAAACAACTGGATAGCCATCTGGAAAAAAAAATGAACCTGGAGCCCTTTCTCACACTGTACATCAAAATTTATTCACGATAAGTCATAGACCTAAATGTGAAAGCTAAAACTATAAAGATTTTAGAAGAAAGCATACCAGAGTATCTTCACAACTGTGAGATAGCAAACGTTTCTTAGAAAGACAAGAAAGTCACGAGCTATTTTAAGAGTTTAAACTTGACAGCTGGGTGCAGTGGTGCACACCTGTAGTCGTAGCTCCTTGGGAGGCTGAGGAGGAAGAATCACATGAGCCCAGGAGATCAAGGCTGAAGTGAGCTGTGATCATGCCACTGCACTCCAGCCTGGGCAACAGAGCAAGACCCTGCCTCAAAAAAAGTTGGGCAATGGACTTACTTAGGCACTTTATAAAAGAAGATATGTGAATAGCCAATAAGCATATAAAAACATACTTAATACTAATAATCACCAGGGAAGTGCAAATTAAAACTACAGTGTGATACCAGTACACATCCCTGAGAATGGCTAACATTGAAAGGACTAACCATCCTTCCCAAGTATTGGCAAGTATGTGAAGCAACTGGGCTCTCATACATTGCTAGTGGGAGTATTAGCCAACTGCTTTAGAAAACTGCTTGACATTTTCTTTTAAAGTTAAACATAATCATAACCTACAACCCAGAGATTTTACTCCTAGGTATACACCCAAGAGAAATGAGGGCATATATCCCCCTGCTAAAAAAAAATTTGTACAAGAATATTCATAGCTAGCTAGGCACGGTGGCTCACACCTGTAATCCCAGCACTTTGGGAGGCCAAGGCAGGCAGATCACTTGATATCAGGAGTTCGAGACTAGCCTGATCAACACAGTGAAAACCCTGTCTCTACTAAAAATATAAAAATTAGCCAGACGTGGTGGTGCACGCCTGTAATCCCAGCTAATCAGGAGGCTGAAGCAGGAGAATCACTTGAGCCTGGGAGGCAGAGGTTGCAGGGAGCCAAGATCACGCCATTGCACTCCAGCCTCAGTGAAAGAGCAAGACTCTGTCTCAAAAAAAAAATGTCCATCAATGGGAGAATGGATTTTTAAAAATGTGATAAATTCATTCAATGTGATTAATAAAAAGGAATGAATTGTGTGCAAAAATATGCATAAATCTTTTTTAAAAAACATTACGTTGGGAGAAAGAAGCCAGACACAAAAGAGTACACACTGTATTATTCCATTTACATGAAGTTTAAGAACAGACAAAACTAATTTGTGGTACTAGAAGTCACAATAGTGGTTCTTCGGGTGGATACTGACTGGCAAAGTGCATGAAAGAACTTTCTCAGGTTCTTTCATGCACAGAAATATTGTATGTCTTGATCTGGGTGGTGATCACAGGGGATAGACCCATGTAAAATGTCTATTAGCTTAAGTATAAGCTCTGTGAATTTTACTCTATGTAAATTCACCTTCAATAAAGTATTAGTAAAAAAAAAATAGTGTAAAACTTTTTTTTTTTTTTGAGTTAGGGTCTTGTTCTGTTGCCTAGGCTGGAGTGCAATGGCGCTATCATAGCTCAATGCAGCCTCGACCTCCTGAGCTCAAGTGATCCTCCTACCTTGGACTCCCACGTAGCGGGGACCACAGGCACATACCAGGAGGCCCAGCTAGTTTGTTTTTTTATTTTTTGTAGAGACAGGGGTCTCTCTATGTTGCCCGGGCTGGCTCCAACTCCTGGGCCCAATGGATCCTCCCACCTTGTCCTCCCAAAGTGCTGGGATTACAGGTGTGAACCACTATGCCTGGCTAAACATCTTTTAAAAACATAGAAGCAGGGGAAGACTGCGTACCCAGTCTGAGCCTGCCATTCTCCCTCCCCTGTGCCCCCCAAAAGAAAACATGGAAGCAAGTACCAGAAAAAACTGTCAAAAGAGTTTAAAGTTGTTGGCACTCTTCTTCATAACAAACCTTTTAATACTTTTTTTCATGTATTTGATTTTAAAAATTCAAAATAATTTTAAAAAATTACCTCCCCACAAATAGCCAGGGGGAAATGCCATTGTCTGACACAGTAAGTGTTCAGCAATGATTTATGATATGAAGGGAAGGAAGGAGGGAAAAAGGAGGGAGGACAGGCTCTGTTGCAGTGTGTGATATTTTGGTGGTAGACTGTTGATGAAAGCCTTGTTTCTAGAAGATTCCACGTAACTGGCTAAATAGTTCTGCCTTCTTCTCCACCAACCTTATGCCTTCCACCCCCCCGCCCCCGCCCCATAGCACTCCATTACTAAGTGTCTTGAACACGCAGAATCAAGGTGGTAGTCACTGGCCCTGTGACCTCTAATGGGTCCCTTTACCTCTATAGGCTTTAGTTCATCTGAAAAGGAAACCAGGAACTAGGTGGCTTCATGTGTCCACTGAATCTAAACTGCAAGGATTCTCGCCTTTGAGTTCAAAGCTCTGGTACATCCCATTCTTTAAACTATTAGCCTGCATTCCCCCTTGGAACTTACCAGCTAAGGAGGTTTCACATAAAACGTTTTCCAAGGAGCTGTGTCTACCCTGGCCAGCCTCCTTGAGTTTATCTGGGTGGTCTTTTGTGACGTATTCTTCACCCCATTCTTTACCATCCTTAGGCTGCCTCCACATGCCAGATGGGAGATGGCCCTTGGACTGGATATCAGCCGAGAGGCAAGACTTGAGGTTTTCTTCTGCTTCTGGAGTTGTTGGGTTCACTCCTGGCGGGGTGGGGGGAGGGGCGGGGAAACAAAAAAAAACTGCTATCAAAATCTTTTTTAAAAATATGTTTGTTACCACTTTCAGAGGCCGAGGCAGGCAGATCACGAAGTCAGGAGATTGAGACCACCCTGGCTAACATGGTGAAACCCTGTCTCTACTAAAAATATAAAAAATTAGCTGGGCATGATGGCACACACCTGTAATCCCAGCTACTCAGGAGGCTGAGGCAGGAGAATGGCTTGAACTCGGGAGGCAGAGGATGCAGTGAGCCGAGACTGTGCCACTGCACTCCAGCCTGGGTGACAGAGAGGGACTCCGTCTCAAAAAAAAAAAAAAAAGTTTGTTACTTTTTTTTCTTTTTTTTGAGACAGAGTTTCGCTTTTGTCACCCAGGCTGGAGTGCAATGGGGCGATCTCGGCTCACTGCAACCTCTGCCTCCCGGGTTCAAGTGATTCTCCTGCCTCAGTCTCCCAAGGAGCTGGGATTACAGGTGTGCGCCATCACACCCAGTTAATTTTTATACTTTTAGTAGAGCCGAGGTTTCACCATGCTGGCCAGGCTAGTCTTGAACTCCTGACCTCAGGTGATCCACCTGCCTCAGCCTCTCAAAGTGCTGAGATTACAGGCGTGAGCCACCGTGCCCAGCCTTGTTGCTAACTCTTAACGAATCTGCCTCTGTTTGGGTACAACTATCCCTTGAGGATTAAATATACCAATTAAGGATTGAAAGTGTCCACAGCTGCATGGGGTTCCCTCTGTTTCTGGTCTATACAACCTCTATGCTTTATACCTAGTCTTTACTATATAAGGAGTTTTTTTAAAATGAATTTATCAAATAGTATAGCTAATTTATAGTATGTATTGACTCCTTGTATCTGCTTCCTTTCAGGTGGGCACACCAGATGCTGGAGCACTCCTGGAAAGAGAAACAGAAAGAGGAGGAGGAAGGGTGCCAAAAACAATGTCTTATTTGGCCATTTTCCCCTTGACCCTAATGCTAGAAAGGAAGGAGAGAGGGAAGCTTAAATAATTTATAAAATTCTGAATTGTCAATTAAGTAAATCCTTTTTAAAATTTTGTTTTATCTTCTTTTGTTTCTTTTCTATTATTTAGTCCTTTCTTTATTACCTGCACTACACAGATGTAAAAGTAAGTAACTTTTGAATTAAACTATACAGTGTGTGATCCACGGAAAACTTACGTCATGCTACATTCACCTGCAAGCTTTTGGCAAATGTGAATTCATTAGTCATTGAAATAAGCCAGAAAGAATGAAACATACTGGTTTTGTCTTAAGCTTCCCTAGCCCTTCTCTCTCCTTGGTTCAAATGAGTCACTGACCTGCTCTAGTACACATCTTGGAATCTTCGTAACTTTGTAACTTTATCTGTTGTGAGTTCTTTCATGCCTGGTTTGAAACTGAGGAAGTGGACGCAGGGAAGATAGAAGAGGAAAAGAATGGAATTGTTGGAAGAAAAGAAAACTAAGAGAAGAGTCACTTACCAGGACCCATCATTCCCTTCACATTACTGTCTCCTACATGAACAGATCTGGACTCTTGGGCTGCAGAGAAAGGAAAGCATTCACTTAGCGATCATTCCACTAACATGGATTAAGCACCTTCCATGAGCCCGGCACTGGGGGCAGACTCAGAGATTCTAGTTTCATAGGGGAGGCAGAGCAGTACAAAAAAGAAATTACAGTATAGTTGTGGCAAGTGCTATTTTCTCAGCTGTAAAAAGATATAATAGTGGTACTTACCTCAAGGATTACAATAAGAAATAAATAAGTTAGTATTTGTAAACTGCTTGAAGTTCTACCTGGCATATTGTAAGAGTTAACTAGTTGTTTAACTATAATGGTGGTGGCAGTGGTATGATGGTAATAATAAAAAAAGACAGAATGGTACTGTTGAAATGTAAGTCAGCCTGGGCAGCACGACAAAACTCCATCTCTACCCCCCACCCCCCCAAAAAAAACCCAGAAATTAGCTGGGCATGGTGGTATGTGCCTGTGGTCCCAGCTAAATGGGAGGCTAAAATAGGAGGATCGCTTGAGCCCAGGAGGTTGGGGCTGCAGTGAGCCAAGATTGTGACACTGCACTCCAGCCTGGGTGACAGAGCAAGACACTGTCTCAAAAACAGAATAAACCAGACCCTATCACTTCTCTGCTTAGCCCTCCAATGGCTCCCATTTCAGTGTAAAAGCCAAAGCCCTTATAAAGATCATACAGCCCTAGAATATCTACCCCCAACTCATGCCTGCTGTTCCTTTTTTTTTTTTAACTGCACCTCCTGTTTTCTCCCTGGTTCACTCTGCTTTACCCTCGTTGGTCTTCTTGGTATTCCTTGAACACGTCAGTCATATTCTCACAGGACCCTGACACTGGATGTTCCATCTCTTCCCCTCAGTACCCATAAGTGAACTTTCTCACTTCCTTCAGGTCTTTGCCTGGAACCTTATTTAAAATTACAATTCCTCTTTACTTACTTTTTTCCTTAACTCATCACTCTCTAACATACTACATATCTTACTTATCTTGTTTATTGTCTGCTTGCCTCAGAGGAAAGGCTCCATGAAGGCTGGAATTTTTGTTGTTTTGTTCATTCCTATATCTTACCACCTAAAACAGTGCCTGGGATGGAGGGGAGAGACGGGGGAGGGAGGGAGAGAAAGGGGAGGAAGGGAGAAAAGGGGGAGGGAAGGAGAGAAGGGGGAAGGAGGGAGAGAAGGGGGAGGGATGGAGGGAGGGAAAATGTCAGGGTGGCTTGAATGCAGAGGGAGAAGTTGACGGTAACAAAATATAAGTCTGAAGAGAAAAGCAGAGGCGAGTTCAAACATGGCCATGTAAACTGTGTTAAGAAACTTGGACTTTATTCTGAGGGTGATGAGGAATCAAAGAGAATCTAAGAAGGAGCATCCAGAAAGTAGGGGGAAAATCAAAGAAGTCACAGTGTCAGCCAAAAGAAGAGAATGTTTCAAGAAGGTGGGTATCAAGGATACCAAAAACTATCAGGAGTGGTAAGGATGAAAGCCAATATTGAGCGGGTAGAATAAACAGGAGGTAAGAAAGAAGAGATGGATAATAAAACCATATCTTTCAAAAAAATTAGTTTTCAATTTTCTCGAGCAAGAATATGTCAGGAGTGGGGAGGCTAAACATCTTGAGAGTTTCTTGGGTGGGGAAAGGAACCTAAAAGAGAGGTATACTTGTGCCTGTAAAATGACATTTTCAAACTGACAAGTTCTACAATTATCAGGCACATAAATGATGTTGTTGCATCATGGCTCACATAAATTGGCTGCCTTCTCAGGTGGGGCCATCAGCCATTTGTGATAAGCAGCTCCAGATGGCTCCAATTATCCCCACCCCTTAGCATTCACGTCCTTATGTAATCCTTTCCCTTAGGTAAGGCTGGGTTTACTGATTAGCCTCTACTGAATAGAATATGACAGAAAAGACAGAATACCACTTCTAAGATTAGGTTATAAAAAGACTATGGGTCGGGCACAGTGCCTCACACCTGTAATCCCGGCACTTTGGGAGGCCAAGGTGGACAGATCACTTGAGGTCAAGAGTTTGAGACCAGAGACGTGGCAAAACCCCGTCTCTACTAAAACAAAAATTAGCAGGGCATGGTGTCAGGTGCCTGTAATCCCAGCTGCTCAGGATGCTGAGGTTGGGGAATTGCTTGAACCCAGGAGGTGGAGGTTGCAGTGAGCCGAGATCACGCCATTGTATTCCAGCCTGGGCGGCAAGAGCAAAACTCTGTTTCAGAAAAAGGGAAAAAACAAAACAAAAAACCCCACTGTGGCTTCTGTATTGAGCATTCTTTTAGATCACTTGCCATGGGAGAAGCTAGCTGCCAAATTGTAAGGCAGCAATTTGGAGAGGCCCATGTTACAAGAACTGGAGCCTGTCAATAACCACGTGAGTAAGCTTGGTGTAGATCCCCCATGAGTAGAGCCTTCACCTGAGATGACAGCCATGGCCAGCACCTTGATTACAGCCTTAATGAGAGACCTTGAGCCAGAGGCACTCAGCTAAGCTGTACAGAGATTCCCGACTTAGAGAAACTGTGAACCATGAATGTTTGCTATTTTAAGCTACTGAATTTTGGGACAATAGATAACAGTTGTACCATTTTATCAACAGTGGATAAGCCAAGACTTTCTGAGTGTTTGGTTCTTGAACCCTGTGTTTTAACACAAGCTGCCACCAAGTATGTGCAGAATGTCTTATCATGGCACATTATTCTTAAATTTCTGCAGCAACTCAGTAGAATAAACTATGACCACGTCTATACAGGAGGAAAGGAAGGAGGAATTGCCACTAAATAGTTCATTGAAATCCACGTAGGCAGTGAAATCATCTGGATCAGCTATTTTCAGTGGAGTCAACACATTCTGTGATTATTTATGTCCCTGGGGGCTGTTACACACTGTCTAAACATGTACAAATTTACTTTGTAAAGATAATTTTTAACCTTTTATCTTATGAACATGTTTAGCTGCTCCAGACCTGGCATTGAACTGACTTTTATATTCTAAGCCTATCTCTTTTACATTCTAAGCCTATACTCTTTCCCAGAGAGGATCATCCTTTTATGTAGAGCTGTTCATGTCCTAGAGGAAAGAAAATAGAGCCACCTGCAATGAACCCAGTCCCCAGATGGATCAAGTGAGTTTTCCCAGCTGCATTGATCAGTCTCTCAATGAATTACGCAAATAGGTAAAAAAATAAAAAGGCAAGCCGGGCACGGTGGCTCACGCCTGTAATCCCAGCACTTTGGGAGGCCAAGGCGGGTGGATCACTTGAAATCAGGAGTTCGAGATGAGCCTGGCCAACATGGTGAAACCCCTGTCTCTACTAAAAATACAAAAAATTAGCTGGGTATGGTGACACCTGTAGACCCAGCTGCTTGGGAGGTGGAGGCAAAGAGGGGGAAAAACTTGAACCCAGGAGGCAGAGGTTGCAGTGAGCCGAGATTGTGCCACTGCACTCCAGCCTGGGCGACAGAGCAAGACTCTGTCTCAAAAAAAATAAACAAAAAAATTAAAAAGGCAAATCTGTACTTTGAAGTATGCCAATTAAAAGCCATTTGATTTAGATTTTTAGATTCAGTTATTCAGAATATAC
Source organism: Symphalangus syndactylus (assembly GCF_028878055.3). NCBI lineage: Eukaryota > Metazoa > Chordata > Mammalia > Primates > Hylobatidae > Symphalangus > Symphalangus syndactylus. The sequence goes on from NC_072436.2 coordinate 102,142,319, forward strand.
ATTGTCTATGGTATATAAACCAAATTGTTCCATTAGTCTTAAGCATAGAAAACCACCAACCCTGTCTTTGACACACTGACGGTTGAGAAATCATTGAGTCATTCTTTTGAGGACTTTCTACGTGAGACCATAAATAACAGGAAATGTCATCTAAACAATGTTAATATCTACATTTATTTTTCTGTGTGCAGGTGCTTTGCTAGACATGGTTGAGGAGACAAAGACGTGGCAAATTTTTTTTTTTTTTTTTTTTTTACTTTTCCTGAGCTGAACATAAGTTAATAACCAAAACTCAGACTTCCACTGGAAAGCCAGTTTCTTCGGTACCATTTTTTAATATCTGTTTTAACATCCCTAAGGTCAGGAATGAGACTGGTGACTATTTCAGCCCACAGGCAACATCAGCTCTGGTTTTCCAGAGGAAGACAGGTGCTGAGTTAAACTGCCAATAAAATAACTTATTAGAGTAAGTGATTTTTTTCTAACATTTCTCTCTTATGGGTTAGCATAGTAATGATTGTACAATAAATTATTTTTAATTCAATAGAAATTTAGAAGTATCCAGATTAGTATTCCCCCCACCACACACCCAAAAAAAATATTTAAAATTGGGCAGACTCTCGTGGTCTCAGATCCTCTGGATTCTTCTGAATTCCTGTTACAAGCAGAAAAATTCTACACAATACACCATTTTCTTCTAACAAAGATGGAGGGTTTAAGCCCATTCTTAAGCCCTAGGAATTGGGGAAAAAATACTTGATTAATTCAGTATGATTTGTGAACTGTACCTTTTTCATAGGCCTGAGAAGGCAAAAGGTTGGTAAAGTCTTCGGTTGGAAGAACAGGCTCAGGGATATTGATTGAACGAAAAGGACTTCCTTGTGCTTGGGCAGGCCCGGCCTGTGAGCTGTGCTCTTCTTTTTGAGTTTTCCTAGGAAACAGAAACAAAGACAAGGCTATTCTGGTTCTTAATATCTGATAGGTTACGAGGAGATTCAGTTCAGAACAACTCAAGAAAATGTCTGAATTATTAGGTTGAACTATATAAATTGCTATTTTTGAAAATTAAAAGTGCTGCACAGCAAAAGAAACTATCATCAGAGTGAACAGGCAACCTACAGAATGGGAGAAAATTTTTGCAACCTACTCATCTGACAAAGGGCTAATATCTAGAATCTACAATGAACTCAAACAAATTTACAAGAAAAAAACAAACAACCCCATCAAAAAGTGGGCAGAGGATATGAACAGACACTTCTCAAAAGAAGACATTTATGCAGCCAAAAAACACATGAAGAAATGCTCATCATCACTGGCCATCAGAGAAATGCAAATCAAAACCACAGTGAGATACCATCTCACACCAGTTAGAATGGCCATCATTAAAAAATCAGGAAACAACAGGTGCTGGAGAGGATGTGGAGAAATAGGAACACTTTTACACTGTTGGTGGGACTGTAAACTAGTTCAACCATTGTGGAAGTCAGTGTGGTGATTCCTCAGGGATCTCGAACTAGAAATACCATTTGACCCAGCCATCCCATTACTGGATATATACCCAAAGGACTATAAATCATGCTGCTATAAAGACACATGCACACGTATGTTTATTGTGGCACTATTCACAATAGCAAAGAGTTGGAACCAACCCAAATGTCCAACAACGATAGACTGGATTAAGAAGTGGCACATATACACCATGGAATACTATGCAGCCATAAAAAATGATGATTTCGTGTCCTTTGTAGGGACATGGATGAAACTGGAAACCATCATTCTCAGTAAACTATCGCAAGGACAAAAAACCAAACACCGCATGTTCTCACTCATAGGTGGGAATTGAACAATGAGAACTCATGGACACAGGAAGGGGAACATCACACTCCGGGGACTGTTGTGGGGTGGGGGGAGGGGGGTGGGACAGCATTAGGAGATACACCTAATGCTAAATGACGAGTTAATGGGTGCAGGAAATCAACATGGCACATGGATACATATGTAACAAACCTGCACATTGTGCACATGTACCCTAAAACCCTAAAGTATAATAAAAAAAAGAAAAAAAAAAAGAAAATTAAAAGTGGTCAAATACTAGCAATTCATATGGTTCAACTTAATTCATCATCTCAGCTGGAGAAAAAACTTCAAATATTTACAAATCACCCTTCTAATTATAATATCCACATTCTTATTTTTTTGTTGCTGGCTTCCTTATCATCGGGATCTTTAGAGTTTGCAGTGGTGACAATTTGCTTGAAATGATTTATATTCGCTTAGCAATGCAACTCGAAAGTATCAGGAAGCAGCAGGTCCTCTCCTGAAAACAACCTATTCTCCAGGGTCACACACATATTATTCCTACATTTCTATTTTCAATTTAGTGATATTAAAAACACATAAGTAAGTTGAGCACTGTGGCTTATGCCTGTAATCCCACTACTTTGGGAGGCCAAGGCAGGAGGATCACTTGAGCCCAGGAGTTCAAGACCAGCCTGGGAAAACTTAAGGAAACCCCATTTCTACAATTTTTTTTTTTAAATTAGCTAGCATGATGGCCACACCTATAGTCCCAGCTACTCAGGAGACTGAGGTGGGAGAATCATTTGAGCCCAGGAGTTCAAGGCTGCAGTGAGCTGTGATCATACCACTACTCCAGCGTGGGCAACAGGGTAAGATTCTGTCTCCAAAAAAAAAAAGAAAAAAGGAAAAAGAAAACCACATAAGTAACAATAAAGATTATATATGTTTAATGGTGAAACTTTACTTGATTCAACCTGGTCCAGACATCGTTTAACATAAATTTATTTTCAACCCTAGAATTAAAATAATAATCACATTAGAGACATTTTAGAAAATTAATAAAAAAAGAAAATCACTGATGGTGTCACTACCTTAACATAACTATCATTATTTTTAAGTATATCTTTCTAGTTGTTATTTTACGTATTTTTACACTTGTAATCAAAGCATTCATGCCATTTTATGTCACTTTTATTTTACATATTGTATTAAATGGATTTTTCTATGGTAATAGGTACCATCCATCTTTGGTATCAACCAATTTTATAATTCTATAACCTCCGTCGCATGCCGAGCTGTGGAGCACAGTGGCCAGCTAGCTATATACTGATAGTGGGGAAGGTGTTCCCAGTTCCTCTGCAGAAGCCATTGCTTATGGGTTTGCCTTTGGTACATTTTTAAAAGACACTCACTTGGCTTTAACTTTTCGAGATTCTCTTCGCTTCTCCTGTTGAAGCTGCTCGATTTTCTGTTGCATTTCTTCTTGTTTGGAAGTGATGGCTTGGATCATCGACATGGCATTGCTCAGCTCTTCCTAAAAAATAAGAATTGCTATATTTTAATGTGGTACATGGGGTAAAAGTATATAACATAATCTAGCACACTGTACACTTTTAATACATATTTATTGAATGAATGAATGAGCAATTAAAAAGTTTACTTCCATTGTGGCCTCAAATTTTAACACAGAGCTCCAAAAAAGAAAACATGAAAGATATTTTTCCATGATAACTATGAATGGCCCAGAGGAAAAATTCTTATATTTGGCTGCTATGGAAAAAGGCAAGTTTTCGTTTTTTTCTTTTTTAAGACAGAGTCTTGCTCTGTCGCCCAGGCTGGAGTGCAGTGGCATGATCTCAGCACACTGCAACCTCCACCTCCTGGTTCAAGCGGTTCTCCTGCCTCAGCCTCCCGAGTAGCTGGGACTACAGGCACCCGCCACCACACCCGGCTAATTTTTGTATTTTTAGTAGAGATGGGGTTTCATCATATTGGCCAGGGTGGTCTCGAACTCCTGACCTTGTGATCTACCTGCCTTGGCCTCCCAAAGTGCTGGGATTACAGGTGTGGGCCACCACACCCAGCCAGAAAATGGCAAGTTTTCTACTCCTGTTACTGAGACCAAAATTCTCTTGTCAGCGGGGAAATTAAAGAGGGGCCTACCTTGAAATAGTTTAATGAATTCTTCATCTCAGTAACTTTTTCTTCCATGGAACATCTGCAGCTCTTAACCTTTTCTTCCAAAGCATATTCTCCATGTTGAATTCTTGACAGTTCTTGCATTGCTTCTGTGAAACCAGTTTTGAGTTCGGAGGCTAGGGCCTGCAACTAAATAATGCATGAAAAGTTAATTCAATTTGCTGGAAATTACTGTAAGTGGCACCATTGGCCCTTGAAGTTTTCTTTTGTTTGAGAAACGAGGCTCCTGAAAATCTACAGACCTCATTTACTAGTGTACTTCAGTTTGGACAACTTAAGACAACCTTGGCCCCATTTATCTAAGAAAAAGAGTGTCTTCTTTATATATAGCACATGCTGAAGCTTGATAAATGACAAGAAAGCAAGCTGTTAATTAAGTTTACAAGTGCTTCTGCAAGCTTCTGTTTATTCTAACACCTTTGATTAAAATGAGATTTGCTTGAAAAGAAACATGTATGTGAATCTTGATCCAATAACTCTTCTAATTCTGTGAAAGAAGAAAATGGGTCATATTCTCTCTGGTTATTATGAGAGGCAAGGAAATTCAGTTCTTGTTTTCTTAAGAAATTAAAGAATAAACAGAGTAACAACTAAGCATAACTGAGAATTTATTTGAAAGGAAAGAAGGTTTTTTTAAAAAAAATACTCTTGGATGATATCATGGGAAAGGAGGTAACGGTATTTTGAATGATGGTGGGCTTTAACTCATAAGGAAGGCAAAGAAATATCTGGTAGGGTATGGTAGGAGCTCAGAATGTTGTTGACGGCGATATGAATCACCTCCAGCAGTCAGTCCTGGTCATGTAGGTCAACTTTGACATCATGAAAGAGGTGTTTTGGATCAGGTAGGGTACAAATCCTAGTTCTACCCTAAAGTACTAGGACCTTAGGCATGTTGGTTAACTTTTTTGTAGCAGTTTCCTCATCCATAAAATAGCTATAATAATATCTATTTCACAAGGCTGCCTTGAGAATTAAATGAGTAAATGTAGGTAAGCTGCCTACCATAGCGCATACTTGGTACATAGATGTTCAAGAAACATTCATTCTTCTCCCCCTTTAGGTGGTAAATCAAAAAGTTAAGCACAAACAGAAATGTGGAGAAAATGGAGCATTTCTAAAGTTCAGTTTTATTTATTGAACAAATGAAAAAAGCATTTTCAACAGACAGTAAGTGAATAATAACAATAAGATAATAACATTACTTTCTTGACATTTATGATCTTACACTCTATTAAGTAGAGGAACTCTTAGCTCCACATGTCTCTTTAAAACAGAACCATTTAGAAGATTTAGTCTATAATCAAGTTTTTGTTGTTGTTGTTGCTTTGTCTTGTTTTGAGACAGGGTCTTGCTCTGTCGCCCAGGCTGGAGTGCAGTGGCATGATCTCGGCTCACTGCAACCTCTGCCTCCTGGGTTCAAATGATTCTCCTGCCTCAGCCTCCCAAGTAGCTGGGATTACAGGCGTGCACCACCACATCCGGCTAATTTTTGTATTTTTAGTAGAGATAGAGTTTCACCATGTTGGTCAGGCTGGTCTTGATTTCCTGATCTCAGGTGATCCACCCTTCTTGGCCTCCCAAAGTGCTGGGATTACAGGCACGAGCCACTGCGCCCGGCCTCAAGCATTTTTACTTTAAAGGAATGAAAACTAAAGTCCAGATACCTTAACAAAGTTTCTTTGAGTGTGTATTTCTGAACATTTTCAGAATCAGGTCATCCACATGATTCCCACCTGCAATGGCACCTCCCACTCACTATACAGTGACTTTGTCTCCTATATCACATTTTTAAAATATAGGACTTTGTGGTTCATTGTGCCTTACAAAGGATTGCTGGGAATAGAGAGAAATGAGAGGAACCAGAGAGATCATTCTGAGGAAAAAAAGCAGGGCCTGTCAAGTATTTGGGTCTAGAAGGCTGGGAAACATCATGAGCAATCTATTTTTCATTTCAATCATTTTTAATTATAATTAATCTTTGCAATGGATTTTGGCTCATGTCCTAATTCAGTCATCATGGTGGATTAAATCACCAGATCAACCACTTTCTGATCTGGTAATTTTTCATTATGTAAATGTATCTTCTGTGAGCAAAATAAATAAAATTGATGGCTATATAACATTAAATCAAAAATGCATGCAATTTTTAAAATTGGAAGAAGGAAAGCTGACATTCTTCTTAGTGACATTCACTTAGGTTTCCTGCTTGGAAAAAAAAATAAAAAGGGAACCACTATCCAACAGAAATAGGTTTCATTATCCTTGCTCCCTTAGGCAGAGTTTTCTGCAGAGACCAAAAGGCAGCTGCAGACTCCTAGGAAAAGGACCTTCCTCCCTGCAGAATCCCAGCTCTCAAAAAATTATTAAAATTTTCCCCTAACAGCCAGGTGACATAGGAACTCTGGGAATTCTGAAGCTATTTTTAAGTCATGTGCCCATTTCCTACCAACATATTACTCTGAGCTCCATGAGTACCTGCCACTGAAGTGTTGCTACTGCTTTGTAAACAGCTTCACAGCCCTGACCAGCCAGGGAGGGGAAGCCGTCAGGAGGACACACACCTGATGCAACATGTCACTTTTAAGATGCTGAGGGATCTTACTATCTTTAGCCCCTACAGAGCGGTTTTCAGCTACCAACCTGACCACTCCCTTGTAAACAATAAATACTGTGAAGACACGATCTTAACAACTTTTCTCTGCTCTCTTCAGCTTTCTTTTTTGACAGCCCACAGCCCACCCCAAGGATTAGAAATGGGTGTCTACCTTGTTCTCCAGCGAGTTGAACACGTTCCTCATCTCGTTGATTTTTTCATGAAGCTGCTCTAGAGAGGTTATGATCCCTCCATCCTGCCGCTGGAGGCGGGCTCCCACTGGAGGTAGGTTCAGGGAAGACTTGTACTTCGAAGCCTACGGTACCACAGAGGGCATCTTATGCTCAAAGAAATAGGGGAGAGGAGTCCGAATTCTTCCTATTTCCTGCTCTTAATTTCTGATTCTCAATTTTCTTTCTTTTCTTGGCTTCTTAACTCTTCTTAAGATGAATTTTAGTCAGTGTCTTCCAATTGTTTTTTTCATGAAAGATCCCTCAGGCCTCATACTTAATTTTCACAAATTTCAACTTGTGTTTTATGGACATTTCTTCCTTTTTGCCACATTACCCAGGCCAGGAGGCTACCAAGAGGTAAATTAGGGGGACTGGACCTGTGCCTTGGGAACCTTGTAAAGTCATAAATGTCAAGGTTTGGGAAACTTCCCAATTCCTACAATTCTATAAAAGCAAAAGCCAGGTGTTTCGCAGTGGCACATACACGATGGCAAGGAGACCAAGGTAATTGCTTTGGTTTCCCCCTAAACCAGGATCACTGCAGAAGCAACACGAGTTTTCTGCCAACTTCAATCTTCCAATAATTTAAAATACAAAGTGAGCAGCAAGTAATCTGAATGTCGAGAGTAAACTTCCCATATCTACTCCTCTACATTCCCTGCAGAAGCTGACCCTTCAAATCATTGTTGCAGGGCCTTATTGAGACTGACATGCAGCCTCGTGTGCTTATCGATCCCTGGATACACCACAGGCCTAGAAGAGTTAACTTCTCTAGTATCAGAAGAACATTCCTCAATGGCAAAAAGAGACTGAGTCTCAATCAGGATTTACAAATCCTAGAAAACTTTCAATGGCAGGTTTTGACGATGAAACCTATTACTGTAGGACTGGTTCCCGTAGTGTTTCAATTAGAGGTCCTTTTGGCACATCACTTATTTTCTTAAATTATTTTCATTACAGAGAAAAATGAAGAAAAAAGAGAATCACCAAATAGAATCATTCCAAATTTCATTATTTCAGTATAACCATTAACACTCACGTTTCCTTCTATTTTGTTCTATGCATATAAATGCAGATGTTTATACGGTTGAAATCACACTGCAGATACATTTTGATTCTACCTCTCTTTTTTCCCTCCTAATATTCTAATAAGGCATTTACAATAGCCTTCAAAATTTTTCTAAATGTCTAATTTTGATGGCTACATGATATTCCATCCTATGGATTTGCCAGAGTTTACCTACCCATTCTCTTTTGTTGGAAATTTATGTTGCTTGTAATTTTTCAGTGTTGTAACTAATGCTGTCATATTGTGTTTTTGTTTTAAAATTTTATATATATTTCAGATTATTTCCTTAGAATAAATTCCTAAATATGAAATGCCTGTGGGTCAAAGATGTTAGGTAGTATCTGACCCAAAGGGAAAGCTACTATATCACAGAGAGGCAATATATTCAACTGATTAATAACTATACAAATTATATTTGACCAGAGGATTTGAAAAGTTATAGCAATATGGCTGTATATTCTTGGAAACATTATATATGATATGTAATATCCTAAATTCATGGATTTAGAAAAACATACCTTGAATAATAAAATACATAAAACAATAGAAATAGAAGAAGCCACAGTGTTTACAATCCTAAGGCTACAAGTGAGCTTAAAACACAGCTGGAGTTGAAATCATTAGTGTGAGTGTTGGGCTAGCACTAAATTGTGTAGTTCCCACATCTGTTGCCTTAATTATGGGATCCCCTCTCATGTTAATGGGATAATAATTTTAATAATCTATACGCAAAATGAAGTAATCTAGGGTAAAACGAGTCAGGCAAGAGAAGCCTGACTCGGGAAAAGAGCTCTGATTCAACGACTTTGAGAGGGGTATGTGCAGTGGACAAAGGATAAGAGAAAAAGGAAATAGGGAATAGACTTTTCTAGAAGTTTCTAACAATTACACACATTCACCAGAACTAAATATTATTATTATTTGCTATTTAGTGAAAATATAATACTCCTTATTTTAATCATTGCTTCTTTGAGCTTCAACTTTTTCTTAGCTATCTATAATTTTACTTTGGTAAATTGTGTTCTTTGCTAATTTTCTACTAGGGTTTTAGAAGTTTCCATTTTTATTCACCTTCATGAACTACTTATTTATAATTAAACCTTTGAAATAGTTGTTGTGTCTTTCTGATTTTGTTATTTGCCTCTGAATTTGTTTAAAATATTTTCATGATGGAAATAGTTTAAATTGTAATGTGGATCAACTCTCAAATCTCTTTCTTTGTGATTTCTTCCAGTGCTTTTTAACTTAGACATTTCACATTTGGAGACAAGATAAATATTCACTTATTTTAAAATGTTATGGTTTGAATTCTTTTATATGTAAACCTTTAATTCACTTTGGCATTTGTTTTGATTAAGGTATGAAGTGAGGATCTCTTCTTTTTTTCCAAAGAACCAGACAAAATCTTTCCAACACTGTTTGGCACAAGACTGAATGACTGCATGAGACCTCCTGGCTCAAAGCAATATAGACATCTTGTAATATAGTCATCCATTCATTCATTCAACTCATATTTATTGAATATGTATTATATGCCAGGCATTGTACTTTACACTGAGAATACAACAGAGAGCAAAATGGACTAAATTCCTGCCCTTAGAGCTTACATTCTAGATGAGGAGACAGAGAATTAAAAAACAAGGTGATACATACGATAATGTCAGGTAGGGATAGGATCTATCCAGAAAATAAAATGAGATAGAGAATTACCAAAATATTATATCTTGCTTCTGGTGCCCTCCCTTCTAGTATGGATTTTGTTCTATTATGGTTAACTCCTCCCCAGCTTCCCTCCTTTCTCTTTCTCTTCTTTCTTTACTTCTCCTCTTTCTTCTTCTTCTTTTGGTTAAATGTTGCTTGGAGTAAACAGACTGGGGCTTAGGAAGTGTTCTTTTAAAACAAGGATGGGGTTATAATAGCATCACAGAGGTCATATAGACCAACTTCACTTCCGTTGCTTTGTGTGTTCCACTGCGAACAGATGTACTAGGATTTGTAGTGCAATAAGATAATGAGGCCACCCCCACTGCGGCTATATTTAGCCAACATTCAGGGAGTGACCTACATAAAATCTATAATAGACTTTAAATCATACCTGACTTTAAAGAGGTACTCATACTCATTCAAATGTTATACACAGGTCAGATGAGAACAGAGGGGAAGTGGGCAGGGAAAGCGTCTGGAGGACTTGGACCAGTGAGGCATCAAAGCAGCACTGAGTGAAGACCCATTTTTTGCTTCTAGGCCTTTGTTCAAGCTAGTCCCCCTGCCCAAAACAACCTTACCTATGCCTACTTGTCAAATGCTCAACTTGTCCTTAAGTACCAAGCTCAAATCCTCCAGTCAATATTAATTCATCCCTTCCCCACAGAATTGTATCAATGCCTCTATCACAATTCTTTCAACAGCTTACCTTGTAAGAGCTATTATTCTATGTGTTTTTCAGGTTATGGACACATAAAAATCAATGAGAATGTCTGTTTCATCTGTTTAATCTGCCATGAGGACAAGCAGTAGACTTTACACATAGTAACTGCTTAATAAATGTGTACTCAGTTGAAATGAGGCTGTTTCCCCCATTCATCCTATAGCTGGCCTGAGTCTAGGGGCAATACAGTTAAATAGTGTTTTCATAATCCTGCGTTGACTTGCCCTAATTTGGTTTATAGCAATGATCTCTTACATGATAATTCTGGGAACTAGTTGTCATTTTCACTTTACTGTCACTTAAACTCGACAAATCTAAATAACGTTTCCCCTAAACTATCTACTCTTCTGGACTCCTGTATTTCTGCTTGAGAGAGCACTCTTTTTCCTAGTTACCAGGGCTTAAAACCTTAGATTAACTTTGAAAGCATCCGTTCTCCCAACCCCCACCAAGCTCTGTCAATGTTTTCTTCCTTTTCACGTATTCCACACAGCACTGCCTGAAGTCTGGAGAGAAGCATGGGTTTCCCTAGCCCAAGCTGCTTTTATATTACAAATTATGTCAGAATAAAATTCCATGATTTTTAAGAACAGAGATGTACTTTAAATTTACAGTTGGGAGACAGAAGCCAAGTAAATACCACTTAGAGGACCAAAGCAATCTCATATGACTCTTACTGCAAAGATGTTTGCAGAAATTTTATCTTCCTTGTAAAGCAAATTGTTCCCATTGTTTAAAAAGAGCTTGAAAGTTTTTCCTGTACAGATATTTGAACATTTGCAATGTTACTCCCCTTTTCATTCTCAATTCTCCCTGCTAAAATAGAAAAGTAAGAAAAACAGATTTTGCCCTCTCCTCTCTGATGGAAATGTTATCTTGCAGTGTAATGGCCATGGCGACGGGGGCAGCAGGCAAGAGAAGCAGAGTTGAGGTGGGGGTGGTAGTGCTGCATTTTATAAACGAGATAACTTGTCTTTCAATAATGAGTTCTCAGCCAGGCACAGTGGTGCTCACCTATAGCCTCAGCTACTCAGGAGGCTGAGCTTGAGCCCAGGAGTTAAAGACCAGACTAGGCAACACAGCAAGACCCTGTCTCAAAAAAAAAACTCAGTTCTCTCCAAAGTACACTGTGAGCGGCGGGACCCACTGAGGTGCCTGTCTCACAGCCCTGTTAAGAGAACAAGTGCAACGATATATGCGGAAGCACTTGTGAGTGCTAAAAACATCTACACATAAAGAATAGTCAGTCATCGCTATTATACATGGGAGCATTCGAAACAATCGATTTGTCTTTACCTGGTAAATCTGCGTGGAAGGATTATTCACCGGCATATGTTCATTCTCTCCTGCAGGGAGAAAGAGCTTTGTTTAATCAACACTACTCATTCTGCCCCTATCTTCTCCAGATACATGCAGGGAATAAGGGAACTTACAGGATCCTACATATGTGCCCGCATGACAAGAAACCAATGATTCCGGGGAATAAAAAATGAGCTGAAGTAGGTGGTGTCCATATTCACACATCCTAATCACTAAACCATTATCTACCTGATATACTCTTGCAATAGAAAACCACGTTCTACCACAGTAGGGAAGTTTCTCAACCAAACTGAATGAGGTGTGATTATTAAATAGCCAGAAAGGAATTTGCAGGAAGTGTCTCCTTTATGTTCTTGAGGCTAACTGAAATTGACCTGCGAGGACAGTTCTACAGTCAGGAAGGCGGCTCTTAGCCAGGCATTTAGTGATCTCAGCGAGCTTGCATAAAGTATCCTCTACTTCTTCCACCTCTGATCTTTGCCAGACTTCTGAACTGTGCCCTGCTGTCACTGCCAAGTTCAGCTAAACGAATCTTGCTGTCCTCCTGGGCAAGAGGGCTGATAAAAGGAATTGTCAACAGAAAGGTTCTGGGAAGGATGCAGGCAGAAGAAAACAGTAATGTATAATACTAGACTTTGAGAAACACAGGGCACACACAGAGGAAGTAGTAGGTTGTAGAAAACCATTCACAGGCCAGGCGTGGTGGCTCACACCTCTAATCCCAGCACTTTGGGAGGCCAAGGCGGGTGGATCACTTGAGGTTAGGAGTTCAAGACCAGCTTGGCCAACATGGTGAAACCCTGTCTCTACTAAAAACACAAAAATTAGCTGGGTGTGGTGGCAGGCACCTGTAATCCCAGCTAGTCGGGAGGCTGAGGCAGGAGAATTGCTTGAACCCGGGAGGTGGAGGTTGCAGTGAGTTGAGATCATGCCATTGCATTCCAGCCTGGGCGACAAGAGCGAAACTCTGTCTCAAAAAAAAAAAAAAAAAAAAAAAAAGGAAAGAAAGAAAAAAAGAAAGAAAAGAAAAGAAAACCATTCACAACCTAGAGAGAAAAAGAGATCGGCCTAGAATGTACTTTTCAGAACCACATTGGTTGGCCATAAATATGAGGCAATCCATGTAAAACATTCAGCTCGTTGCTTATCCATTTAGCTTCATCTCCAGTGTGTCACACTGTATGCATCAAGCAGTTTATAGAGGAAGTCCCTGGTTGCAAACATTTGGTTTTGTGGATGTGTATATTGTTCTCTTAAGGCATGCTGGTACAGGAAACCCCTCCAACTTTGGTATTTAAGTCCATAAATAATACATAAACTTAGCCCAGAATTTATACACACAGAAGGCTGTCCCTATAAAATCCATGTGATTTGAGGTTACCCAAACTTCCTGCATAAGCTTGAGTAAAGATTATTTAGACGATTTCATACTATGTCCCAACAGCCTGGTATAATAACAAGAATCAGGGCTTGGGAGGAAATATCCAGATCCCAGACCTAACTTTGATACTTTGTAATTGTCACCTGACTTCCCTATGACTGTTTCCTTTTCTGTAAATTGGAGACGATAAGAGAATCTACTTCTGTATGGTAAATCTACTTTTTACACGGTAAAGATTAAAAGAGAAAGCACTTATGCTTCTAGGCTAGTCTAGAAGGTGACAGATGTCTAGTAGTTGAATCTGTGTCTTGGCCTTACCCAGCATGTTGTTCTGAGGCAGTCCTAAAGTTATTGCTAAGAAAAATAAAGTAACAACATAGACCAAATTCTGATAGCATTTCCTAATTTTTCAGCACCCAGTCTATATTCTTCATAGTCATTATATGATGATAGGGAAATGAAAATAGTTAACATACTTTGTCATGTCTCGAGACAGTGGTAAGACAAGACAAAAACCTATATTCCTTGAATCCTAAGTCCTAAAGCAAGACATAGAAAAATCTGACCTTGCTTTGTTTTGTTTTTTTCCATAGTGCCGGTTACTTCTCTTCTCCAGTTTATTCTTCAACATTGCATCCTCATCGTCCTGGCTCAGGCCACCTCCTCTCCCCTGCACCTGTCAATTCAAATCAAGAGTAAGGGATAACAAGTAAAACTGTCAAAGAAACTGGATTTACTTCATATATTAACTTTAAAAAATTGAAATGAACACAGCTTGAGGTACATGCAATTTCAGAAGAGGAAAAATATTAAGTTGAGTAAACATTTAGCATAACGGTAAATATTTTGTGAATACATATGAAATTCATTATTCAAATTTAGGGTAGTTTTTCAATATGCTACATTCTTATTTGGATCAAATCAATTAATTAAGACCTATTGGTTTTATTAGCAAGTTATATTTTAAGGAAATTTTCTTTCTTTTTTTTTTTTTCAAACAAGGCCTTGCTCTGTCACCCAGGATAGAGTGCAGTGATGCAATCATGGCTCACTGCCGCCTTGACCTCCTGGGCTCAAGTGGTCCTCCCACCTCAACCTCCCAAATAGCTGGGACCACAGGCATATGCCATCACAGCTGGATTTTTTTTTTTTTTTTGTAGAGATGGGGTCTCCCTATGTTGCCCAGGTTGTTCTCAACTTCTAAGCTCAAGTGATCCTCCAACCTTGGCCTCCCAAAGTGCTGAATTACAGGTGTGAACCACCACACCTAGTCCCAGGAAAATTATCTTAAGGAGAAAAAACTTGAGCAGATATGAAGGCCAATGCATCTGTTTCTATTCCATTAAATAGTATGTTCCTTGATAGCCTTGTCCCCACTTTCAGCACCTGGTAGACTCCTTTGCACCCAGGAAGTGCTTAGCAAACGTGCTGTGTCTGACATGACCATTAGACATGAAGCTGCAAGGTGAGAATGCAGTCTAACACACAGTCAGTGTTGTGGATACTGGCCCTCTTTTTAGCCATCCAGCATTTTAACCCCTTCCTAAGTTTGAAGAATTCCCCTGCCTTATGAGACTTGATCAGATGCCTCCCACTATAGAGGCTGAATACGCCAGGTTCTTCTAGCCTTCCTTGCAGCTAAGGCATGCTAGATACACGACCTGGGATATACCACTCAGATGCACCTACCCCAATTAACACTTGCAGTTGCAAAAAGAATTCCTAAGGCAGATACTTGATATTCTTTCTACCTTCTAAGACAGCAGTGGCAGTGAGGGTAGTGGTGGTGACCATTATCTGTTAGAAACATATTAGGAAATTCAAGGTGCTGCTTTCAGTGCTTTCCTCACTAGGACAGTTGTACTATGTGATTTAGGCATTGCTGCTGGCCATTCCTATGGGATTCTTCCCAAACTCGACTCTCCAGCCTCCCAGCAATTCCATGAGCTGTCCATCTCCTTTCAACAAATTCCTCTGCTGCTTAAATCAGCCAGAGATTGTTTTCTGTTGCTTACAACTAAGAAAACTGATTGAAACAATACAAATATACGAACACTATCCAAGATTAAGAAAACACAAGTTTAAACTTTGTTCGTCACTTAAAATAGACAAATCTAATCTATAGTGACAAAATGCAGATCAACAGTTGCCTAGAGCAGGAGGTGGAGGGATAACTGGGAAGAGGCACGGGAAACTTTTTTTCTTTTTTTGAGACAAGGTCTCACTCTGTTGCCCAGGCTGCAGTGCAGTGGCCTTATGATGGCTAACTGGAGCCTTGAACTCCTGGGCTCAAGTGATCCTCCCATCTCAGTTTCCTGAGTAGCTAGGACTACAGGTGGATGCCACTAGGCCTAGCTAATTTTTTCATTTTCATAGAGACAGGAGTCTCCCTATGTTACTGAGGCTGGTCGTGAACTCCTGGGCTCAAGTGACTCCCCTTCCTCGGTCTCTCAAAGTGCTGAGATTACAGTCATGAGCCACTATGCCTGGCCACACAGGAAACTTTTTTGGATGATAAAAATGTTCTACTGCTTAATTGTGTTAGTGGTATATGGGTGAACAAATTTGCCAAAACTCATTGAATGTATATTTTAATTGGGTGCATTTCATCTTACATAAATTATACCTGAAGAAAGTTGATTTAAGACTTCATTATGGGCTCGATGAGGTGGCTCATGCCTGTAATCCCAGCACTTTGGGAGTCTGAGGTGGGCGGATCACTTGAGGTCAGGAGTTCGAGACCAGCCTGGCCAACATGGTGAAACCCTGTCTCTACTAAAAATACAAAAATTAGCCAGGCATGGTGGCAGGTGTCTGTAATCCCAGCTACTTGGGAGGCTGAGGCAGGAAAATCACTTGAACCTGAGAGGCAGAGGTTGCAGTGAGCTGAGATCACACCACTACACTCCAGCCTAGGTGACGTAGCAAGACTCCATCTCAAAAAAAAAAAAAAAAAAAGAAGGCCAGGAGTTCCAGACCAGCCTGGCAAACATGGAGAAACCCTGTCTCTACTAAAAATACAAAATTAACCTGGCGTGGTGGCACATGCCTGTAATCCCAGCTACTCAGAAGGCTGAGGCAGGAGAATCACTTGAACCTGGGAGGCAGACGTTGCAGTGAGCTGAGAGCGTGCCATTGTACTCCTGCCTGGGCAACAAGAACGAAACTCTGTCTCAAAAAAAAAAAAAAAAAAGACTTTATTATAAAATGAAGCTTGTCCAAACCAAAAGAAAAAGACTTTTTTATTCACATACTGAGGTTTATAAAGCAAAATAATAAGTTGGCAGGGTGGGAGGGTACACACAGGTAAAAAGCCATTGGGAAATAGCTACATGGTTATAAATGAGGAATATAAAGAAAGGCCCAAAGTCAAGGCCATATGCTGTTTAAACTCTTTCACATTTTTCACGTAAGCACGAAAGTTATGTCAAGCTAGGGCATCTTTCCTAACTATCTTGAATCTTTTTTTCATTGCTGATACAAATATTACTAAGATGAAAACTTTCTTCTCCTTAGCAATTGTCAATTTACTTGATATCTAATCCATTCTAGGATGAATATAATTAAATCACAGAATGTTACAGCCAAAGAGACTCTGGGAAAATTATTCTATCCGAGTTCTTCATTTATAAAAGAAGTAAATGAGACCTAAGGAGGGGAAGAGAAGTGGCCTGCCCAAAGCCATCTGGCTTTAAAAATGGTCTTTAGAAGTGATTTCTGTTACTACTGGGGGGATGAAAATCTTTAAATATGCAAAGCCATATATTTATGGGATTTTTGTGGGTGATTTTTCCTGGAGATTTAGTCATTACAACTAATTGAAAACAACAACAATAAAAAAATCCATATATCATAGGTAAAATGAAAACTTACACATTTTCTGAGCTAGAATATCCCCATGCTCACATGGTCACATATGTACATATGACAACTTATTTCAAGACATAATACTGTCTTTTATTTTATTTTTTGTAGAGACAGAGTCTTGCTCTTCCCAGGCTGGAGTGCAATGGCATCATCATAGCTCAATGTAACCTTGAACTCTTAGGCTTAAGGGACCCACCTGCCTCAGCCTCCCAAGCAGCTCAGACTACAGGCATGTGCCAGCACTCATGGCTAACTTTTCGCCTTTTGTAGAGACAGCGTCTCCCCATATTCCCCAGACTGTTCTTGACCTCTTGGCCTCAAGCAATTCTTCCACTTTGTCCTCTCAAACTATTGGGATTACAGGCATGAGCCACCATAGACATAATAAACACGTGTGATGGATAGTAAGTTAGAAATTTTATTTAGTAAATTACAAAAGCAACAAAACTACATTAGAGGCCAGGCATGGTGGCTCATGCTTGTAATCCCAGCACTTTGGGAGGCTGAGGCAGGTGGACAGCTTGAAGCCAGGAGTTCAAGACCAGCCTGGCCAACATGGTGAAACCCCACTCTACTAAAAATTTAAAAATTAGCCAGGCGTGGTGGCACATGCTTGTAATCCCAGCTACTCAGGAGAATCACTTGAACCCGGGAAGCAGAGATTGCAGTGAGCTGAGATCGCGCCACCACACTCCAGCCTGGGGGACAAAGCGAAACTCTGTCTCAAAAAAAAAAAAAAAGTCAAAAAAAAAAAAAACTACATTAGAGAAAATTTGGAAAGTATACAGGGGACAAATCAACTATAATGCCTCTGCTTAAACAACTATCATGATCACTTGTTTGTATTGCCTGTTAATATTTTTTCTCTGGAATGTTTTACACAATTATTAATGAAGCCTACCTAAAATTTTGTAACTATCTTTCCCACCTATATTATAGCATAAACATTTTACTTTCTTTTAAAAATTGGACCATGGCTGGGTGCAGTGGCTCATGCCTGTAATCCCAGCATTTTGGGTGGCCAAGGATGGAGGATTGCTTGAGCCCAAGAGTTCAAGATCACCCTGGGCAACATAGCAAGATCCCATCTCTGTAAAGGAAAAAATAAAATAAACATAGGATCATTATTGTTGTACAGATAAAATACATGAAGAAAAACTTTTAAAAATTAAAAAAAAATTGGACCATTATTATTTATACTGTTCTTATTGTGGCTGTTTGAGCAGAGGTAAAAGTGTTCCTCCCCAATCCCAACTGATATTAATAATCTCTGGTATTCTTTTTTCCATCCTCATATAATTGCACACAATCATATACAGCATATACATATATGGAGTGGGGTTATTGTAGGTTTATATATTGTACTTCTCTGCATCTTACTCTCACGTAATACATTGTGGCAATCTCTCCGAGTTAATTGGTATAGATTTAAGAAATTACTTTTTTTTTTTTTTTTTTTTTGAGATGGAGTCTCACTGTTGCCCAAGCTGGAGTGCAGTGGTGAGATCCAGGTTCACTGCAACCTCTGCCTCCCGGTTTCAAACTATTCTCCTGCCTTAGCCTCCCGAGTAGCTGGATAATTTACAGGTGTGCACCACCATGCCTGGATAATTGTTGTATTTTTAGTAGGGATGGGTTTCACCATGTTGGCCAGGCTGGTCTTGAACTCCTGACTTCAGGTGATCCGCTTAGCTCAGCCTCCCAAAGTACTGGGATTACAGGCGTAAGCCATCACACTTGGCCCTAAGAAATTACTTGTAATGACTGCATAGTATTCCATGGTACAAATGAACTGTGTTAATAATTTCTCCACTGATGAACATTCCCTTTATTTTCATTATTTTGCCATGGCAAACAATGCCACAACAAACATCTTGGTACGTAGAGCCTTACATGTTGGTGCTTTTATTTATGTGGAGTTTCCACAGATGTGGCTAGGCTGCTTTCCAAAAAGGCTATAACTATTCTCATTTCCCCCAGGAATATTTATTGCCTGAATACCTTTCTCCTGCATTCCAGCCAATAGTGGATGTTAACATTTTTTGTTCTTGTCAGTCAGATGGGTAACAAGTGATAGTCTATAGCTACTTTTGCTGATTGCTGGTGCTATTGAGCATCTCTATATCGTATACTTACTATAAGTTTAGATTTGCTCGTCTGTCAATTATCTAATCCTCTGATTTGCCTAATTTTCTTTTGGGTTATCTGCCTTTTTTTTTTTTTTTAACCAAGTAGTGACAGCTTCTAAATAATATGTATTAGCTGTTTATTTGTTATATGCAATATTTTTCCCATTTATCTTTTTGTCTTTTGACTTTGTGGTCACTTTTGCTATTGAAAAAAATTTTTTTTTTTTCTGAGACAGAGTCTTACTCTGTCCCCCAGTGCAGTGGCACGATCTCGGTTCACTGCAACCTCCACCTCCTGGGTTCAAGTGATTCTCGTGCCTCAGCCTCCTGAGTAGCTGGGATTACAGGCGTGCGTCACCACGCCCAGCTAATTTTTTGTATTTTTAATATAGATGGGTTTTTGCCATGTTGGCCAGGCTGGTCTCAAACTCCTGGTCTCAAGTGACCCACCCACCTTGGCCTCCCAAAGTGGTGAGATTACAAGCGTGAGCCACCTCGCCCAGCTGGTAGATTGTTTTTGTTTTTTATTGTATTTTATTTTGTCATTAAGCTTATGTTAGCCATAATGAATTGGAAGTTTTTCATCTTTTTCTATAACCTATAAAAACTTCAATTACATTGGAATTATCAGTTCTTTAAAAGATAATAGAGCAGAGCTATGAAACCATTTGATCTTTTAAAGAAGTCAGATCTTCAAGGCCTTTTCAATTTCTTCAAAAGAAATTTATCTAGGCAGCTTTTCAACTTAGTCACTTATATTTTCCTAGGAAACTATGTATTTCCTCAAGTTCATCAAATTTGTTGACAGAGCCTGTAGTCTCAGCTACTTGGGAGGCTGTGGTGGAAGGATCATTTCAGCCCAGTAGTTCAAGGCTGCAGTGAGACAGGATTGCACTGTTGCACTCCAGCCTGAGTGACAGAGCAAGATCTTGTCTCAAAAAAAAAAAAAAAAATTTGTTGACAGAGCATAAGCATTTTCCCATATGCTATATAAGGAATGGTGGAGAGAAAATGAACATTTGTTGAACAGCTGCTATGTGCCAAACATGATGCTTCATATTTTATTTATATTGTCTCATTTAATTAAATTCTCATATTGATTCTGCTGAGGACGTATCATTATCCCCATTTTCTAGATGAGAATACTGAGGCTTGGGAAAATGAGGTAATAATATGCCCAGGATCATGGCATACAGAGCCAGAATTGTAATTCAGGCAGGTCCATATGATTTCAGTACTGGTTCTTTCATTTATTACTCCTGGCTTTCTCCAAATAGTTTCACAATCATTATATTTATTGACTAAGAAATAGTTGCTTGAGAAAATGTGTCATCATTTTCTTTCCCTCCCCCAATTATTAGGGTAATTTTCATTTTTTACTATAATAAATGGATATAAAAAGGAATAGAGTCTTTTTCTTCATATTTAGGACCTTTTTTCTTAAGCAAGTTTCCAGAACAGAATTTCTAGGTTGACGAGAATGATTGTAATAATGAATATGTATTAAAGGGTACAGTTTAAAAGGGAGCTTAATAACAGGATTACACAGAAAGGTAATATGACTTACTCTGGAAAAAGCCTTGCTATGATTATGAAAGTCCCTTTGAGATCTCACTCGTAGTCTGTCTGCTCTTCATTTTGTACTGGGAATCTCTCACTCTGAGCCTAGTAATTCTTCACTGTGCCCTTGATAGACCTTGAATCACTGCCTGCCTTTGAATAAATAACCATCAGATGCTGCCACATGCCTCTCACCAAATTAATGTGGCTCCTATTCCTCCCTGACCTTCCTCCTTTCTTTCCAACTCTATGGTTGCAGTGCTAACCTCTAAAAACACCCATTCAGGCCTTGGCAGACATTGGGGAAAATAATGTTAAGTGAGCCTGTTGGTCTCTATATCATGCCTGATCATGATACAAAGCAATGGTTTTCAGTTTATATTTTTTGAAGCCCTCAGGCTTTCTTGAGTCTGTCTTGAGTGGAGAGAGGAAGCCACCCAGCTGGTGGGGTTCTGGGTCCCCCTTTGTACCCCCTTCAACCAGAGTCTCTCTGTTCTCGTCTGATTCACATACTACAGCTTTGGGGGAAACATTTCCTTTTCTTATTTTTATTTTTAATTTTTTTTTTTGAGACAGGGTCTCACTCTGTTACCCAGGCCGAAGTACAGTGGCGTGATCATGGCTCACTGCAGCCTCAACCTCCTAGGCTCAAGCAATCCTCCTGCCTCAGCCTCTCAAAGTGTTAGAATTACAGGCATGAGCCACAGTGCCTGGCGGGGAAGGATTTCCTTTGAAGATCAGTTTCTGCTGTTTAAAAACAAAGGTTCTAAAATTATTGATATAGAGAAAAAAGAATGTTGAAACAATAAGAAGTTATAGCCATATTTTTGTAAAATTAATTCAGAAAAAAATTTTAAAATAATAAGTTAACAGAAACCTAAAGAATACTGAAAAGTCTCCTGACCCTCCCCTAGACTGACCTAGAACATGTACCCTCCTCCCCACATACACACATAAGACCACAAAAACTGAGGATTGTCTATTACTTTCCAATTACTGCTGTGACAGAAAAGGAAAGTTTGGCACTTTGGGGAATTGAAATTAATTGAAAGCAGACTTGAGTTAATTTCCATTTCAGTGTCCTTTATTGAATGGGTCTTTAGTGCACATTTCTAATTTAGTAGAATGGGAACTTTTTATGCTGGAGGGGAGGGTGATGAGGAAATACTTTCCCCTGAAACTAAAATAATTCATCAGGACAAATCCTGCAGCCATTTTCAAGAAGAGAGTCTATATGATCTTTGTGGTGTAGAAAAAATGCTATAAACATTATGAAAAGGACTATTTGCTTTTTTTTAATAGAACCTAAAAGCAACATTATTTTGTGACAGTAACACCCTGTTTGTTCATGCTTCATAGTTTTCAAAGCACTCTCATGTATGTTATCTCACTTGATCACTACAGCAATGCTGTGCAGTGGGCCAAACACACATTCCATTCATTTTATACCCAAGGAAGCCATAGCTCGTACAAATTATTTGCCCAAAGTTACACTGGAAGTCGCTTCAAGTAAGACCAGTAGTCTTTCTATGTTTCTCTAACTTTAAATCAACTGCTTCATGCCACAGTATTTCAAAGTACTGTAATTTAAGGTACCACTTTAAGGTACCATTGTCATTAAAAAAAGGTATCAATTCCTATGTGGGCTCTGATAGCCATCTGAGTAAACTGGTTGAATGGACTGATACAAGGAAAAAAGTTTTGGCAGGTCTGATGAGAGAAAGAGATTGAGAGAAAGAGAAATAATACAAAGTAGGACTAAAAAGAGGGATGTAACCACCAATTCAGAGAATATGAAATGTTACTTGTAAAATTCAATATGCAATATTTGTTGCCAATAATTTCTGTCTTTTTTTTTTTTTTTTTTTCTTGTAGAGATGGAGTCTTGCTCTGTCACCCAGGCTGGAGTGTAGTGGCAGGATCTCTGTTCACTGCAACCTCTGCCTCCTGGGTTCAAGCAATTCTGCCTCAGCCTCCCGAGTAGCTGGGACTACAGGCACAAGCCGCCACACCTGACTAATTTCTTTTGTATTTTAGTAGAGACGGGGTTTCACCGTGTTGCCCAGGCTGGTCTTGAACTCCTGAGCTCAGGCAATCCGCCTGCCTCGGCCTCCCAAAGTGCTAGAATTACAGGCATGAGCCACCACTCTTGGCTGCCAATAATTTCTAAAAGCTAAATGAAATGGATAATTTTCTAGGAAAACATACATTATTGAAATTTGTTTTAAAAACAGTAGAAATCTTTTTATCCAGAAAACCTATCTGCAGAAAATATTAAAAGGGAAGGTAAAATATCTACTCCCCAATAGGAAATGATTCAGCATAATATCACAGGAAGGTTCTATAAATAACAGTGTCTGTGTTATTTAATCTATGCTATAGAATAGAATATATGTAAATAGCTAAATTTATTCTATGAGGTTCTGAAACCAACTCTGGGATAGCCTAAATAAATAAATAAATAAATAAATAAATAAACATATTCTAAATAAAATATCAGAAAACAAAAATATAACACTATGATCAGCAAAGTTCTAGAAAATAAAAATTAATGGTTATAAAACTATTAATAGAATTAATTAATCAATGTAACACAAGAAAACAAAGAGTACAGTGTGACCCTTAGAAGCAAAATGGTAAGGAGATAAGACAATTATCACAATATGCAGATACACAAGTGTTTAAAACTAGGATACTTCAATGAAAATGCAGCTTTTTATGCCCACAACCAAAGAAAAAAAAAATCATCCTTGAATACATAGCAATTTAAAGTGGCAAAGGTAATAAATTAAAGAATTAAAATTAAAATAGGGGTCTGGCACAGTGACTCATGCCTGTAATCCCAGCACTTTTGGAGTCCAAGGAAGGCAGTTAGCTTCAGCCCAGAAGTTTGAGACCAGCCTGGGCAACATGGCAAAACCCTGTCTCTACAAAAAATACAAAAAAATAAAAAAGAAATTAACCAGTCATGGTGGTGCACTACTGTAATTCCAGCCACTTGGAAGACTGAGGTGGGAGAATCACCTGAGCCCAGGAAGTCAAAGCCGCAGTGAGCCATGATAGAGCCACTGTATTCCAGCCTGGGCGGCAGAGTGAGACCTGGTCTAAAAACAAAAATTTTTTTTAATGAAATAAATAAGAGAATTAAAATAGGACTCTGTCACCAGACATCTCAAATAATAAGTGGCCTTAGTTTGAAAATGGTCCTTGGTGCTCAAGTCAGCCCCTTACATGAGCCTTTGTCAAATATGGGTGCTGCTAGAAACAAGGTGGTTCCTGCCACTGAACCAGGTCACAAGGCCATCACCCCTCCTTAGTTAACTGCCTGCATGGCTGTCCCCTCCCCAGACTGTGAGAAACTAAGGAGTACACACGGAGTTTTATTCATCTTTCTGTCTCCAGCTCCTGGCACCATTCTCAACATACTCTCAACGAGTATTTATGGAAGTGATCTGAATTCTCATGCAATAGACTACCAGAGAAACATGCTTTTTACTACAACTTGCTTCACATCAACAATAAAGACTTAGTGGTAAATATAGAGAGTTTGGCCTGAAGATAATTTTTATTAGGAGAAAAGCCCTATTTTATTTTAACAAGCAAAGTTCCACTGGCAGAAACATATCCCCTTGTTCCCACTCCCTGGCTTGAAAAACCAAGAGAGCAGGCTCTCCTAGTAAATGGTCCCACACCAAAACTAACTGCAGTGATGCTCATCACGGCCAGCAACGCCAAAGTGCCCAGAGCCAGTGAGAACAGGAGCAAAGCATAGAGAATAGGTAATTCCATAGCTCAGGAGCACAGAAGGCTCAGAAATGAAATAACAAAGATCCTTCCATCCTCACTCCACTGGCATGTTACTTTTTGTCATTGTTCACCTAAGATCAGTCAGGATAGAGTAAATTGGTAGAGTTAATATGTGTCTACATCGATCAGGAAAAAAAGAACATCAGCATGCTGTCACCACACAAAACCAACCACTGGCTGGAGATTATTTTAAGTTTAAAAATGCCTCATTGAAGACATAAAAACTTATCAAAAGTTTCAGATCAGGGCTGAAAGTCACTTCCAGGGGCTCTTCTGAGTCATTTTAATACTTGGCATACTTAAATGTGTCAGAACCAGATTTTGTGAGCCTGAATGTCTCATGGCCTCTGTGTCTGGTCAGGGAAGATATGCTTCATCTCTTTTCTTATCCTGATTTGACTCTCTTTAATCTCAATCTTTCAAACAGATTCTCTCCCTGGATTCATCTGAGTGGAAGTTAGAAGCCTCCTGGAGGCCAGGCACGGTGGCTCAAGCCTATAACTTTCAGCACTTTGAGAGGCTGAGGCAAGAGGTCACTTGAGCCCAGGAGTTCAAGACCAATCTGGGCGACATAGTGAGACCCCTGCCTTTACAAAAAGTTGTTTTTTTTTTTATTTTTTTTTTAACTAGCTGGGCATGTTGGCATGCACCTGTAGTCCCAGCAACTTGAGAGGCTGAGGTGGGAGGATAGCTTGAGCCCAGGAGGTCAAGTCTGCAGTGAGTCATGATTGTGCCACTGCACTCCAGCCTGGATGACAGAGTGAGACCCTGTCTAAAAAAAAAAAAAACCTCCCGGAGACACTGTGCAAGAGGCAGAGAGCCCCAGTACAATGTAAATATCTACTTAAAAAGACAATAAAGTGACCGTCACTATACTTTCACTAAGTAAGTCCCGACTGATAGGAAGGAAAGGCAAAGAAGCACAAGAGTGCTCTCCTGGGAAATGCTGGAGGGAAAGAACCCTGAGCTCCAGAGACAACTCCCTCCAGTCCTAGAGATGGCCTTGATTTGCAGAGGGGTACATTAACGTGGAAAAACTTCAATCCTCAGGAAATGTTCCTTCTGCTAAAGCAGAGGCAGTTGTAGGACTCCCAAGATCTGAACCAGGTGGCTGAGTTAGTAGTACCTTGTGAAATGGATCATCAGTCACCAAAGCTTAATTTAGGTGAGAGGGGAAACCAGGTTACTGCTGCCCCTCCTGGGAGAACTTTTTCATAGTTCAGATGAAATGACATCCAATTTGGAGCTGCCTTTGGTGCTTTCAGAACAGCTAGAAAGGAGAAAAAGAGTACAATCCAATCTTCAGAATGACTAAAATTTCCCACTACTGCCCAGTGAACAGACTCCCAGTGAGCAAAGCCTTCAAAAGTTGGAAATCATAGTCAAATCTTGAAAATGGATGAGCTCAGTTAGAAAAATAGCCCACAGCCCGTGCATACTTGACAGGGGTCAGCGATGGTCCCTGGGTACTAAAACTACAGCACTTTCCCCTACAGAACTAGTCCACTCACAGGCCTTATGCATTCCTACCTGGGGATCTCGGTCCTACAACCCTCTGCTCTCTGTCAACCAAGTCTTGCTCAACTCTCAAAGGGAACCTCATGTCTTATACCTTTCATGAAGCCTGCTTTGGCCATTCTCCTCAACTGTCATCTGTCATCTCACCTAAACCAAGGATCATCTTTGAGATGGGGATCTCATTCTGTCACCCAGGCAGTGGTGCAATCATGGCTCACTGCAGCCTTGACCTCCCAGGCTCAAGTGATCTTCCCACCTCAGCTGCCTGAGTAGCTGCCACCAGACCCAGCCTTTTTTTTTTTTTTTTTTTTGTAGAGACAGGGTTTCACCATGTTGCTCAGGCTGGTCTCAAGCTCCTGTGCTCGAGCGATCCTCCTGCCTTGGCCTCCCAAAGTCCTGGGATTATGACAGGCATGAGCCACTGCATCCAGCCAAGTCTCATCTTATAACCGATTATTATCACAAAGTCCAGCAGCAGAAGCCTAGATTGTTGATCAATGAAAAGTGTAAATTCATCATTAGTTTGATTATTTCTTTTATAATTTCAGCTTATCTCATACATGCCCTCCCTAGAGCTAAGGCATACTGAACCCCACCAATTAGTACATTTTTACCACATCTGAAAAGTTTGGAACAATGAGAAAAGGGCTAGAGACATTCCATAAGGAGACCAGAACATGCTGGGGCTGGTTTTGCTAAGAAGCTATTTTTTGATTCCTCAATCTATTGTTGCATTATTTCAATTTCCTTGTTTGGAACAAGTTGGGACAGGAATAAGTTAATAAAAAATAGAAGAGAAGTGTTCCATCCCCCTGCCTCCAAACTGAATTACATACTTCTCCTTTGTCCCAGATAGTTAGATAGCAATCCTGTTTTCAGAATTTTTTTTTTTTTTTTTTTTTTTTTTTTTTTTTTTTTTTTTTTTTTTTGAGACAGAGTCTTGCTCTGTCACCCAGGCTGTAATGCAGTGGCACAATCTTGGCTCATTGCAACCTCCGCCTCCTAGGTATTTTTTTGTAGACATGGAGTTTCACCATGTTTCCCAGGTCATGTTGCCCTGATCTCGAATTCCTGGGCGCAAGTGATTTGCCCACCTGGGCCTCCCAAAGTGTTGGGATTACAGGCATGAGCCACCACACCTGGCTTCTTCAGCATTTTTTAAAGTATGTGAGGAAAGACACTGAACAACCTCACTTGAAGTCTATTCTAGGGCTGCTTAAGCATGCTGTAAGGCAGTGAGTCCCTGTGCAGATTATGCTCATTTCATCTTGTTCTGATGCCACTGGAAAATGATTCTTTCACCTGAAGACAAGTTGATCTAACAGGGCACACATGCTGCCCCACACCATTTCCTGCCTTTAATGCTCTTCAGAGGGTCTTCCATTTTGATTTTCGATAATGCAATCTATGAACATTTTCATCAGGCTTCCCGCTGTAGAACTAAATAAAAGGGTTCCTCAAAGAGTCAGGAAGGCAGGGCACCTGCTGGCCCATACCGTCTGGGAATAGAAGAATACTACACTGAGATCTAACACTGACTTCTTACTGTGAGGCCTTAGGAAAGCCAGGCACCCTCTCTCGGCTTCCATTGCCTCATCTGTAGTATGAGGAGGGTTTCAAAGTCCTGGTAGCTCTAAAGTGCTGAGGCTAAAATTTAACAGGGTAATTCCAAATATCACTTGGCAGTGTGGTAACATGGTGATATCACAACCAATGGCCTCCCTTCCCCAGCCCTCTAGCCCCCAAAGCCTTCTGTAACTGTTCTTTTGTTTAATCCAAACAAATCATCACATTACCCTAAACTGAAATTATGCTAAACAGTTCATCATTTCTCAGTCCCTAGTGTTTTCACTATGCAGTTTTACCTATGTTTTAGTATTCAGGTCTTTAAGGAAAGGAAACAAAACTGGCCTTTTTTTTTTTTTCGGCTAAATGAATATCCCTGGTCACCCTTATATTTCTTTCCAACGAATATTGTCACTGAGCTGTTCCACGGTCACCTGAAACTCAGTCTGTTGAAATCACATTGGTATCTTTAACCTCTCCAGGCTCCCCCTTCAGGTTCCCCTAGCTCCGCCACCAGCACCACCACTGACCCACGCTCAAGACCTCGGAATGATCGCCTCTCATCCTAAAATTCACCAGTTGTGAAATCCTTACGAGTCTTCCTTGGTAAGGTGTCTTTCATTTTCTCCTTTGCTTTTTCATTGTCGCCTCTTTGGTTCAGCCCTGACTGCTTTGTGCCTAAACATCTCTAGGAGCATCCTAGTTAGTTCATCCATCCTCTTCACTGCTAGTAGATTGTTTCCCTTTAAAAATCACTTAGATGATCTTTTGTCCTTGCTCAAAAACTGCAATAGGCATTTTCTTTTTTCTTTTCTTTCTTTTTTTTTTTTTTTTTTGTTACAGAGTCTCGCTCTGTCTCCCTGGCTGGAGTGCCGTGGTGCAATCTCGGCTCACTGCCCACCTCCGCCTCCCAGGTTCAAGCAATTCTCCCTGCCTCAGCCTCAGGAGTAGCTGGGACTACAGGTGCCCACTACTATACCTGGCTAATTTTTTGTATTTTTAGTAGGGATGGGATTTTGCCATGTTGGCCAGCCTGGTCTCGAACTCTTGACCTCAGGTGATCTGCCTCCCTCGGCCACCCAAAGTGCTGGGATTACAGGAGTGAGCCACTGCACCTGGCCTGTTTTTTCATCTTCATAAAATAAAGTAGAGATCTCAAGATCCTCCACAATGTCCCTGGCCCGCCCCTCCAGCCTCATTTCTGATGTGTAGGAGGTCTGCCAGCCGCCTCAGCCTTGTTTGCCACTTGCATTCCTACTTTGTCTCTCCCTTTCCCTGCTGCCTGGTCTGCCCTGCTCACCCCACTCCAATGGACAAATCCTTACTCATTCTCCAAAGTCTAATGCTGGCCCATTCCCTCTCTAGAACTTTCCCCCTTCAATCCAATAGGAAATTATCCTTCCTTTCTTGGAATAACTGTAAAACTCAATAGGAATCAAAACAAATTTTTCTACTGTTATTCATTTTATGTAAATAATCTCATTTTCTAAGTTAATTGTAAACTTCTTTGAGAAAAGAGGCTATTTTTTCCACCTCTTATTATTCCTGGTACATAGGATATATTCTAACATAGAGTAGAAGTTCAATAGGTTTGTTGACAAAGACACTAAACTGTCCCAAACACTGGCAGTGGTAACTATCTAGCAAATAATCCCCCTCAATTAATGAATTATTGATAATTAATTGACAAGGTATTCTCACATCTAAAAATCACGGATGTAGAGATTAAGGGAGAAATAACTGGTAGAAGAAAATCCAGACTGGCAGAGTAGAACAAAGGGATTTAGTGTTCTATCTAGGCCCTAAAGGGCATTTGCAGAGTTATAGGGTCATAAAATAGGATGACCTGCAATAGCTTAGTCCTTGTTATATATATTAGATTCTAGTGTTTAAAATTTAGAAGCAAACTCAATCCTTTTCTTCCTTCACCCACTTTGGAATGCACCTTAGAATCCTTACTGCCTGGTGTTTGCCCACTTCTTTCCTCTTAACACCTGGAAGGTTTGCCTTTGGCCCCTAGTGTCTGCCACTCATCTGCTCCTGGATGCTCCTGTCTCCAAAACAAATTATGTGATGGGCTTTGAATGAGCCAGTAGATGCAGAATAAATCTAAAAAAAAAAAAAAAAATCCATCCCTTTGAAAATAGTGTTTCCAGCCTAGTCCTTGCATCTTTAACTCCTTCCTATACATTTTTTAGCTTAGATCCTTCCTTTAGCATGTGGTATAAATCTGGGTGTAAAATTCACATGCAAAACAGATCCCTGCTTCTTAAAATCCTGTAAGTTCAGTTATCATAGTTTTTTTAATGTACTGTTAATTGCCCATTGGTAAAAATTAAATAAATAAGTAGATGCAACACATTTGAGAAGTCATTAAAATGTTAAAAGACTGGAATCACAGAAGCCCAGAGGAACTCATTTGTGGAAATCCTGGGCTATATGGGATGTGAGGAAGAAGAGTTACGTTGAACCTCAAGCTATGATTTATCTCCACCAAGGCCTATTTCTTTCCTATCTCTTGGCAACTTCAGAATCTTCTCAAATTTACAATATCCTACTACACTACATCAAGGATAAAAAAGATTTAAGGTCTCTGCTTAAATGTCACTTTATTAGAAAGGCCTTCTTTGACCCATACGTATAAGAGAGGAGTCCTGGCCTCTATGCCCTATCTCCCTTTCACTGCTTTATTTTTCTCCACAACATTTACCAGTCAAATGATAATGTTATATATTACTTTGCTCATTGACCATCTTGGCTTATCAGTGCCACCTCATGAGGGCTTGGACATTTTTGTTCACTCTGTATTCCCCAAGACCTAAACCAGTGTCTAGCACAGAATAGGCCTTGAATAAACAGGTGCTGAATAAATGAATAAACCAATCTCATAGTTCGGAAGGACTAAACAAAACAAAACTGCACCCACTATAACTACTTGCAATATTTAGCTAAGGAATCAGTGTAGAGTGGTAAAGAAAATCAAACGGAAGGATTATACAGAGATCAGCCAGCCAAGCCCTGTCACTTTACAAATACGGAAAATGAGGTCCAGAGAGGATAAGTGACTTGGCTAGTCATCAGCTCCTGTTTTGACAGAAAAAATAAAATGATTCACTACGGAGTCCCAATGTCTTATATACATATGGTGATTATGGAATCGGACAACACGTCTTTAATCTCACTGAGGCAGGCCTCAGAACTAAGTGGTATAAAATAACTGTCAGGTCAGATGCCTTGCCCAAATATATCAACCTCACTGCCTGTCATCAACATTATGACTCTATTCCTTTGAATCTTGAGAGATTTTTAAAAACACTTTAATCTGTTCTCAGCTCATACTTCAGCCAGTTGAGAGCAACACCGAGAACCATGCTAGTTGTTAATAGGAAGTAGAAATGGAGAATTTGAGTTTGAAGTCTGGAAGATGTGAATTCAAATCCCAAGTCCATGATTTAAATAGCTGGTTGACCTTGGGAAAATTACTTATCCTCTCTGAGTCTGCTAGCTCAGTCTCTGGAATGACCGTAAGTCTCTAGTGGTGATTATTGCTATGCTTTGCAGTTTGGTCCTAGTACAAAGCTGGAAGCTCAGCTCTAGCCTGAGATCAGCAGAGATAAGAGAAGAAGCAAATGCAGAAGTCTCCTGAGGAGTCCACATGTAAAGGTCTTCCAGGATAGGGATGTGTTAGCTTCCAAGGTCTGAAGCACCAAGGTCTGAAACTCAGAAGTGAGACCCACCTGGGAGCTGGTTACTGCTGCAGCCGTCAGAATGGAGCGCTCCCATCCACATAGCACAGCCTCAGCCCAGCAGTGGGTAGGAAGGGAGCCCACCACCAACCAGCTGCTTGGCAACTGTGGGCCTAAAGTTGGGGTTAGAGCGGGATGAAGGAGCTGCCTTGGCACCAATTTATCAGAGGTGCTAAAATGTCCCCGGAAATGTGAGAGGGAGAAAACTAGATTTATCAGGATTTCTCTTAAGGAAAGTATCTTGTGTGATTGAAAGGAATGCTTCCTTCTGGCAGTTTTACTGATCACGAAAAAGTAAGAAAAATAAATAAATAAAAAGAAAGAAATGCTTCGATAAGCGCCTTGAGGGCAGGTGTGTGTGTGTGTTTGGAGTGAGAGTGGGGTATCCCAAATGCAGGCTTGAGTAGCAACACGTGGTCACTAAAAAGCCTTCAGCCTTCAAAGAAGGCTGAGTCTGGTTTTTCTGCGGGATTTTCATTTTGCTGAGTGGTGTAGCCAGTGTGAGGCCAGAGCTGAACTGTTATTGATCCTGGACAGGAAGCTGAGTACTGCTCTCGGGAGCCTCCTCCTCCACCCTTCCTCCAGGAAGAGATCACCCTCTCTTCATTCAAGTGTGAGATATTGAAAGAAAATCCGTTTAAGCAAGTGAGAGACTTTTAATCTGCCTCAGGTATCTTGATTCAGTTCTGTCTGTGGGACCTTAATCTTAAATCTCAGAAACCCCATCTCACTAACTCCACCTCGTCGGCTCTGCAAATCACACCTCCCCATATCCTATGTGACTGCTCCTCTAATCAGAATCTGGAAAAGCTGTCTGGGAGGAGCTCCTGGTGTGTCCCTGTAGCCAATTAGACATTAGTTGATATGATTTTGCTACTTGTAACACCTAGTGACTGGACTAGCTGAACTTAGTTGGTTTGTTCCTCTATTTCAGAGTAATTCAAATAACACTTTATAGTAGTTAGTATATGTGATATACATGTGTAGATGATCACAGTTCATGCCTTTCACCAAACACTTTCATGCCTCTGTGCCTCTGTTCCTCCCATCTTCTATCCCTCAAATATCTTTCTTTATCTAATGAAATACTTCTCATCCTTCAGGGCTCAATTCAAGCACCTCTTTCTCTATGAAGCTTGCCCCTATCCTCTAAGTCATAATTAGTCAATCCCTCTTCTACTACATTCTCAAACTGCGTTATTAGTATTTCTTCCTGCCAGGAATTATAGGCAAGAGTCTCTATGTATTTACTTATTTATTTTTAGAGATGGGGTCTTGTTTTGTTACCCAAGCTGAAGTGAATGCGGTGGTATAATCCTAGCTCACTGCAGCCTCTATCTCCAGGGCTCAAGCAACCTTCCTACCTCAGCCTCCCAAGTAGCTGGGACTACAGGTGCATGCCACCACACCAGACTAATTTTAAATTATTTTTTGTAGAGGCAAGATCTCGCTTGCTTGCCCAGGCTGGTCTTGAACTCCTTGGCCTCAAGCAGTCCTCCCCTATCAGCCTTCCAAAGTGCTAGGATTACAGTCATGACCCACCATGCCCAGCTGACCATTTCATATTCATATCCATTGTACCTGGCAGGTAATGATTTTTTTCTTTAATTTCTTTTCTTTAATTCACAAATGATAATTGTATATATTTAGAAAGTGTAGTGCAATGTTATGATATATGTATACAACACAGAATAAGTAAATCAAGCTAATTAGCCTACCTGTCACCTCATATACTTGTCATTGTTGTGGTGAGAACATTTCAAATTTATTCCCTTAGCAATTTTGAAATATACAATATATTAACTAAAGTCAGCCTGTTATGCAATAGATCTCAAAAATGTATTCCTCCTATCTTACTGAAATGTGTACCCTTTGACCAACGTGTCTCCATTCCACACCCTCACCCATCCACCCCCAGCCTCTGGAAACCACCATTCTACTCTTGACTTCCATGAGTTTGACTATTTAGATTCCACATATAAGTGAGCTCATGTAGTATTTGCTGCTTGGTGCTGGCTTATTTCTCTGAGCATAATATCTTATGATTACTAGAGTGCTGGACTTGAAGCCTCAGGATAAACATGGCATATCTCCTTATAGTAGCAATTTTACTCTTTATACTAGCAATTTTACTTAATTTTCAGCAATTTTAAAAATTATCAAATATTTTTTAATGATCAGATATTTTATGGAGGGGAGTGCAAAATTAGCTGGACTTTTAAAGATAACTACATTTAAATCATTTGTTCACATTCCTCTGACATGGGAACTATTCGCAGTGGGCACTCAACACAAGTTTGAGTTTGAATTTAATTTCAGGGGATGTTTATAACCAATTATTTCTTTCCCTAAAAAAACCCACAGAACTTTATTTATTCATATTAATAGCAAGCAGACCATTCTTTTTTTAAAAAAAATTAACAAGTTAGAAAAGGCAAACTGGAAAAATCAATGCTATTTCACCTAAATTGTAAATTTTGGCTTAACAAACCTCACTATTTAAACATGTCTGAGAAATCTTTAAGAGCACTACCCTTTGGCAAAGACCAAATGATTCTTTGTATTTTAAAAATGTTTTATAAGATACATTATACGCATAAAATAGCATATGCAATACATGCACAGTTTACTCTTCCAAGTCTTTACAGTATCTGATAAGTAAAAAATTTAAATGAATAATAAATAATAAGTATTTATCAAGTGAAATATCCTTGAGACTTTATGAAGCCAGTGCCAAGAAGCAGGACGTAAAACTAATATTTTCCTTTTTTTAAGTATATTAGGTTAAGTACAGCCAAATAGAAATGAATCAGCTATGATGTTATCTGCAAGCCTTGATTTATACTACCTTGCTTTAAAATTTCAATTATAAAAGCAACATATGCTTAATGTAGAGATGTTAAAAACCTGACCCACTGTACCCTCTTTCTCTTTCCTGCTCGTTGTAGGTGAAAGGGTCAATGGGAAGTCACACGGCCCATCTGGAGCGCCTGGAAGACAGCAGAGGGCATGACAGTGGCTGAATCAGGAGTGAGCGATCCACCTTGAGTGACTGACACTAGCTTGCCTGTGCATGGGACTTACTGCAGCCAAGGAGTCAATGTGCTGCCCAAATTTTGTGTTTGACATACACCCCTTTTATCTCATAAAGTTTCAGAACTTTATTTTCCCAACTTCCTTTGTAAAAGCAATGGCTTTCCAATCAATTCCATTTAATTTTAGCAACATATCTTTTTAAATAATATATCATTTAGTCAATGATCCCCTCCAAAATCAGAATCAAGTGGTCTCATCTACTTTTTATACCTTATTCCGTCATCCAAATTATTATTCTCATGATGATTTATTTAGTCATGCACTAATATAGACTTTCTGCCTACCAATGAAAGTCTTGATCAAAATCGTTCCGTGACTCCTGAAGTTCAAATGTCCTAACCCAACGGACCAACCCCTTTGTGCTCTGGCTTCTGCCCAGCTCTGCAGACTCATCTTTAGTCGCTCCCATACACACGCTGGGCTTCTATCACGAAGACAGTCATGGTTCCGCATCCATTCTAGCCTCTGGGGCTGTTCCCTCTGTGGACATCCTTCCCCTGCACCAGGCTAGCTGTCAAACTCCTAGCATCCTTCAATATTTTGTGCAAATGTCATTCTTCCCTGTCTTTCTTGATATGACCCAGGAGAGTTAAGCCCTGTTTTTCTGTTCTGTGGTATAGCATCTTGTCTACACTTCCATTATAGTATTTCTATCAAACTATAAATTTAAAAGCCTCACTTCTACAAAATCAGGGGTCCATACTCCCAAGGTTTCCACAAATCCTCTAAATTATAGGCAAAATTTTATAGGTTCATTTTCTTCTTGGGAAAGAGTTCAGAGCTCACATCAGTTTCTCAAAGGAGTCTATAATTACTCTCTCAAAAATAAACTTAGAAACCACTGCACTAGATTATGAGTCCCTGGGAAACAGAGAGTGAGTTCTAGAGTTCTTTCAGTCTCTACAGATAGATGCCTAATGTTAGCTCAATGAGCATTTCAGTTATTGTTTAGAGGTAGCTACTTATTCTAGTAAAGATATATAGTAAATTCAACTTCCTCTGTTTTTTTATTTAAGTAGATAGAAAGTGTGATACTGTGAAAAGTATGGATATTTTTCATACATTCAAGTGTGATACTGTGAAAATCCTTCCATATCCTTCTTTTGCCGAGTGTACTATGAAAAGTACACTGGGTTGGGCTGGGTGTGGTGGCTCACACCTGTAATCCCAGCACTTTGGGAGGCTGAGGCGGGCGGACCACTAGGTCAGGAGTTTGAGACCAGCCTGACCAATATGATGAAACCCCATCTCTACTGAAAATACAAAAATTAGCTGGGCGTGGTGGTGTGTGCCTGTAGTCCCAGCTACTCGGGAGGCTGAGGCAGAAGAATCACTTGAACCCAGGAGGTGGAGGTTGCAGTGAGCCAAGATCGTGCCACTGCACTCCAGCCTGGGTGACAGAGCGAGACTCAGCCTCAAAAAAAGAAAAAAAGAAAAGTACGCCAGGCAAAAAGAAAGATATGGAAGGATTTATACCAAACTACTAACAGTGGTTATGCTTGGAAAGAGGAATGGGGTTGGGGGTAGGACGGGCTTTTAAATCCTACCTAAACTCTTCTGTCATGATCACGTTTGTATTTTATTTTACAATGAGCACTTTTGGGTTTTGAAATTTAAAAATAATGTTTTAAATTATGAGACATTTTTCTTAAGTGTCAGACATCTAGCTTCCAATCCCAGCTCTGCTACTTATTTCGTTTTGTGACCTGGGAAAGTTAATCTTCCTAAGCCTATGTTCCCTCAACTGTCAAGTGGGCATAATAGTTACCTAGCCCACATGGTTATTAAGTGACAAAGCCCAGCATGAAGTAGGAGCTCAGAATACATCACTTCAATGGAAAGTAAATGTTGCCTGTTTTTCACAATCATCAAAGACATCCAAAATAGAACTTAATTAAAACATAGTATGGCTGAGCGCAGTGGCTCACACCTGTAATTCCAGCACTTTCAGAGGCCAAGGCAGGCGGATCACTTGAGGTCAGGAGTTCAAGACCAGCCTGGCCAACATGGTGAAACTCTGTCTCTATAAAAATACAAAAATTAGCTGGGCATGGTGGCGTGAGCCTGTAATCCCAGCTACTCGGGAGGCTGAGGCAGGAGGATTGCTTGAACCTGGAAGGCAGAGGTTGCAGTGACCTGAGATCACACGACTACACTCCTGGGCGACAGAGCAAGACTCTGTCTCAAAAAAACAAAACAAAACAAACAAACAAAAAAACATAGTCATTCTTGTCTCAATGCTGTTAGCATTCATATATGCAATCAAGTCTGATGTAACATAGCTGGTTTAGAAGGTGGCTATTTGCCCTTACTGCTAGCTAATTAAGTAATCTCACAATTTGTTTATTTGATGGTTATCAAACCAAGAAGCGTTATAAAATTCTACAAAGAAATTTATAATACTTCTGCTTCAATAATGATCACTGGTTTAAGCTAAGCTCTCAGTTTGCCTGTGTTCTTATTAGAAAACAGTTCTTTGCAATTTTCACTCACCTCGTGCCCTGTCTCCACTGGGAGACATCACAGCATGTTTTTTGAAGTCTTCTTGTTTTCTCTAGAAGTTCTGCAAAAAAACAAAACGCCATTGATAATGATAGCTACCTTGCATTTTATACCATCATTTTTCCTATAATTTTGTAATTAAAAGTTCTTATTATATATGCAATTCACTGTTGTTAAAAATTTCTAATAAGTAAAAAACATATAAAGTAAAAAAGTAAAAGTCTTTGTTTCTTTTAGTCTTTTAGTTTTTAAGTCACTTGGTATTGAGCAAGTACAATCACCTCAGTATTCATATGTTTGGGGGACTAATAAAAATAAATTTCTATGTATTTAAAAACATAGCTGGAGAACTCCAACATGGCTTAGGGACTTTGCTGAATCAGAAGAGTTCAAAGCAGTTGGTATGACCATAAAATATTGAAAGCCACAAATCTAGAGTCTTTTCTAATATTCCACGTTAAATCACCTACTTCAAGTGACGAGTGAAATGTGTTTATAGTAGGTTTTTCTTTAGGGGCCAATTGAAGTGATCTATACTCAAAATTAAGAACAAATCTATTTAGAAAACATTCTGTGATTTATATAATTTTTGCTGCAGTACAGGCAGTTTGGCCAATTCACCGAATCTTCCTGGACTTCGGTTTCCTGACCTGTATGATTGGCTTAGTAATAGTAATACTCGCCTCACGGTGTGGATGTGAAGATTCAGGGACATGAAGCCTGGAGGGAGGGAGACTGGGATGTAGAGTGTGGGGAGGGGTAAAAGCTTACTTGGTCACCTTTTGTCATTTTATCAAGAGGCCTTTATTCTGGGTGAATCCGTTTATTCCCAGCTTGGCTTGCTCTTTTTTTCCTTTAACTTTACTGATTTTTTTTTTCCTTAAAAGACTACTTTTGTACATAATGCTATACTTTGTCTAAAGGAATATGAGAGGCCATGTAAGGCCTGATACTGGCTCTGACAGACACTGCTAGTTGCCACCCAGTATTCATTCTCCTCTTTTTTTGGAAACCCAGTTAAAAGATTGTATTCTCCCTCTTCCTCACAGCTAAGTGTAATGATGAGACTAGATTTCTACCCATGCAATACAAGTAGAAACACTGAGTGACCACTGGGAAGTCTCCTAAAAGGGAGAACACACCTTTTTTCCCCATTCCTCCTTCCTGCTGGCTGAACACCAGTGAGATAGGCGGAGACCTAGCAACCTTCTTGGACCAAGAGGTGATATACTAAGGATGGCAGAAGAGTAAGATGTGAGGAACCTGGGTGCCTCACACCAAGGAACTCATCTAACAGCACTGGACTGCCTACCTTTGTGGGTTTGTTTGTTTGTTTTTAATGTAAGAGAGAAATACACTTCTAGCTTGTTTAAGCCCCTATTCTTCTTCTTCTTTTTTTTTTTTCCAGCATATACAGATTAACCAAATCCTTACTGATATGCTGGCCTTCGAGGAAGCTATCCAGAGCCCAAAAGCAACCTTTTTTTTTTTTTTTTTTTTTTTAAAGGCAGGTTTTCTCTCTGAAGCCCAGGCTGGAGTGCAGTGGTTGTGATCGTGGCTCACTGCAGCCTCGACCTCCCGGGCTCAAGCAATCCTCCTGCCTCAGCCTCTGAGTAGCTGGAACTACAAGGGCATGCCACCATGCCTGGCTAATTTTTTTGTTTTTTGTTTTCTGTTTTTTTGGTAGAGATGGGGTTTTGCCACATTGCCCAGGCTGGTCTCGAATTCCTGGGCTGAAGTGATCCCAGTGTCTCGGCCTCCTAAAGTGTTGGGATCACAAGAGTGAGCCAGCCTGGCAAGAACGATTTTTAATTCTGGAAAGTTTTCTCATATTTCCTTGGAGCCTACATGTGCTTTCTACTTATTAACAACAGTCTTCAGTCTTCAGACTAGAAGTCTTCACTCCAGCCCTTGTTTGTGCCCTGTCTCCCTTGAATTGCCTACATTTTAGATACTACTCACTCATTTGAGCTCTTCAGATAGAAACCTGGAAAATGATGCAACTCAATTGGGAAAAAAAGAAAGAAAGTTTGGCTAAAATTAAGTTTTTAGGGGTTTAAACAGAGTTCACGTGCATTCAACAAGTATTTAATAAGAATATACCATATAAAAGGCATTGTACCAGGTGCTGGGAGAAATGCAAGGATGCCATTGTTTCTGCTTCCAGTCTAGTAGGGAAGATGAGACACACAAATAACTGTAACATATAATGGATCGTGACAAATGAAAAAGAAAAGTGTAAAGTGCCTAAAATTTTCAGAGAAAAGATGAATTCCCTTGTGGGGATTACAGAAAGCTTCATTAAGAAGATAGTATTTGAGCCGGCTTTGCATGATATGTAAAAATGGTCAAAAGGGGATCACCAGAGGGGCCAGGCACAGTGGCTCACACCTGTAATTCCAGCATTTTGGGAGGCTGAGGCAGGTAGAACGCTTGAGCTCAGGAGTTCGAGACCAGCATGGCCAACATAGTGAAACTCTGTCTCTACTAAAAATACAAAAATTAGCCCATGGTGGCAGGTGCCTGTAATCCCAGCTACTCAGGAGGCTGGGGCAGGAGAATCGCTTGAACCCAGGAGGCAGAGGTTGCAGTGAGCCAAGACTGTGCCACTGCACTCCAGCCTGGCAACAGGGTGAGATCTTGTCTCAAAAAAAGAAAAAAAAAAAAAAAGACGATTACTAGAGGAACAAAGCACAAGGCCTAGGTGGACTTAGGAACCCTGGGGGAAAAAAGAAGGTAGAGTAGAAGGTGAGGCTAGACAGGTAGGTTGGGGGCAGATAGAGGGCCTTAAATCTCTTCTTTGGAGCTTGCTCTGCAGTGGAGAGAATGAGTCATTGAAAATGTTTAAGCAGAGGTATAACAAGATCACATATCTCTGGTAAGAAGATGACTTTGTGGCACTGTAGAGGAAAGAGCAGCTGCAAAGAGGCCAGTGAACAGGCACCTTTAATAACCCAAGTAAAAGATAATGATGACCTGAATTAGGGAAGTGACTCTTAGAAAGGAAAGGAGGGCACAGATAGAAGCGACATTTCAAAGGTTGTACCATGAGCCAAATGTATGCTTCACCCAAGAAAAAGAGTTGGATAGTCACTCTCAGATTCAGAAGGAGGAAATATGTCCATAAGGTAATTTTTTAAATTACTCTAAACTTATTTGAACCAGGAGACTAAAAGGAGGCTGAATATGCTACAATAATGAACTTATTGGTTCTACAATTTTAGCAGAGCCTTAACTTTTGTTTTTGTCAATTGGGGATGCACTGACTAACTCTGCTAGGAGATGGGGAAAGCACATTTAAAAATATCTCAAAAAAGAAATACAACCATCCTTTCTTTCCCATTGTTCATCCTTTGCCTGTGGGTTTTACGGTACTTAGCAGATGTCAGTTAGGTTTTTCCACTTTTCCCCAGTTATCTGTTTACCCACCCTTAGGCATCATCTCTACCCACCCCACCTACTCACACACTCCATAAGAAACCCAATGAAAATTTACTAGGAGGAGATTTTTTAGAGAGCATAAGAATTTTCCAGTATTTGCTTCTTCATTGCTCACTAAAACCATGCCAGCATAGCCTGGGGAAAGGTGGAAAGGGCTGGCATTGCCCCATATAAGAGAATTATATCCTCAAATCATTTGAGATAAGTAGGCCCCCAAAAACAAATCCAAAACAGCTACTCCCTCATTCTCAGGAAATAAATTCTAGAGATTTCTTCAAAT
This sequence comes from Symphalangus syndactylus, assembly GCF_028878055.3. Classification (NCBI taxonomy): domain Eukaryota; kingdom Metazoa; phylum Chordata; class Mammalia; order Primates; family Hylobatidae; genus Symphalangus; species Symphalangus syndactylus. Next base: position 102,182,857 of record NC_072436.2, read on the forward strand.
GGATAAATTTGAGAATCCGATTAGCTGCCACTTTCTCTTTATTTTTCTGATTATTTTAGGAAGACTCAAACAGATGTTAATACTTACTACCCTGTCTTTTTGTCAGTAAAGGCACGAACAGACAACAAAATAATCATGAACATACCAATCAGAAGAGTGCTGTCTGTAATATTAGCATTTATGATTTGTTTCGTTCATCTTATTTGGGGCATTCAGAGTGCTTTACAAATAACATAATGAGGGTTTTTTTCCTTCCATGACTCCCAAGGTGATTCCTGGCACTCGCGAAAGGCACAAGTGATTAGTCAAGTCCTTGGGGCCCAGCAGCAGTAATGTGATGCATGTTGGTTAAACTATGTTTCACACTTATGTAAATTGTGTGGGGGGGGGGTGGGGAATCTTCCACACTGTCCTTGAGAAGATCAGCAAGAATTATGAACTTAAAGATTCTTACATTTATAAAAATCCAAACAAAGAGAAATATTGAACAAATCATACTCCAGTCCTAAAATCAAAGTCTAAGGGTCTTAACCTGTGGTCCCAGGAATAGGGTTTCAGGTCACCTGTAAATCTCCTGAAATTGTGTGCAAAATTTTGTGTGATTTTACTTTTTTTTTTTTTTTTGGCAGAAATGGTGGACTGGTTTCTGAAGATTCTAAAAGCAATTCTTGACACCAAAAAGGTTAAGAACTGCTGTCATTAAAGAAAAAGAAAGGAAGGAAGAGGGAGAGAGGAAGGGAGGAAGGGAGGAAAGGAGAGAGGAAGGGAAGGAGGAAGATCAGTTGATCTTTGTATCCACATTGCTTAGTTTATTACTGGCCCGCTATGTTGCAGTACACCTTTATACACAGAGAAAAGGGAAGGTAAATAAAGGCAATTAAGACAAAGCTAACAATAAGGCCGAGCACAGTGGTTTACGCCTGTAATCCCAGCACTTTGGGAGGCTGAAGTGGGAGGACTGCTTGAGATCAGGAGTTCAAGACCAACCTGGGCAACATGACGAAACCCCATCTCTACAAAAAATACAAAAATTAGCCAGGTGTGGTGGTGTGCACCTGTGGTCTCAGCTACCTGTGGGGGCTGAGGTGGGAGGATTGCTTGAGCCCAGGTGACAAAGTGAGACCTTGTCTAAAAAAAGAAAAGAAAAAAGAAAAAAAAATCCAATAGTATGATCATCTTTTTTCAAAAGCCTCTGAGTTTTCAGATGAGTTTAGATTGCATTTTCAGAGCCCATGGTTATGAAAAATGTAGACATTAATTAATTAAGTTTGTGAAAAATGTTTAGAATAAATATGCATCAAAAACTTTTTTCTCTAGGAGATTTTCTGATCATTTTGTTGAATCCTTCAGAAGTAGCCTTCAATGAAATAGCTATTCCATTTACAGCAATATGATTTTGTACTAAAAGGGGCTATTAAAAATAAAAGGGTGATATAAAGAGAGATTTCTACATATTCAGAATACTATTTCAGCATACAAAAACTCACATAATTCCAATACTAATTATAATAGAATGCTATTCTCACTTAAGACAGTGTTTAAGTTAAATTCGGTTCTTCTCATTACACACCAAAGCCCCATGAAGTGTTTAGAATTAGGTTTCACCAATAAAGCCCCCATGTAATTAATCAGTACACATTCTCAATCAGGATGTGTTTTTTGTTCTGTACATAGAGGAGTGAATGCTGAAGATTCCTCTATTCTTTTTCTGTGTTAGAAAGGAATAAACCAATCTCCCTCCATCCCTAATCTTCTTCATTCTTTAATTATTCTTAATCCCAAAGAGGCATGTCTATGTCAGATTTATGCTGCCTAGCATCCTTTCTTTAAGACTGCTCTCAAAATTTAACTCATCTTCAACTATATTTATTAATATGCAGAACAACTTCAGTCTCCAGTTTATTGATAACCTGCAAAGCACAGTTAAGACATAATATAAAAATTAAGCAAGGAAATAAATGCATGTTTTACAAATTGTTATAACTTTTAAATAAAAGTTATTTCTTTGAAAGTCCACATTAAATAAATGTTAGCATATATTGAATTTAAATGAGTACACCATATGGTAAGGATTGATGGGTTTTCATCTCTTATAAAATTGTTTTCCCTTTCAGTGCCCCTTAAAGCATATAAAAGCGCATACTTACCCCATGTTGCTTGCGGTGGTTATATCATCCTCAGATCAAGGCTTATCTGGGTTCTGAATTAACTTAAAGGTTATAAAAAGAAGCAGTAGAGAGGCTTGACTTCCCCTGAAACGAGACCGTAGTATGCTAACCAGGCTTTTAAATGAGGAAAACTAGTGTCTCTTCTAATTATATAAGCTCCAGGTCAAATTCTAGCATCAACTAATCAAATAACTGAACTGCATTTAGTTTCAATGAGTAAAAGGAAGAAACCCACTTAGGAGGAATATCTTTGGTATATTAGAAAATTGAAAAGTTGTACTTTGAAAAGTTATTAACATAGCAATACAAGTTAAATATTTTAAGAGTAAAATATATATCTTGCTGCCTTAAATAAATTGAAAAAATTAGGGAAAATTTAGTTTGCAGCAAAGCAAATACTTTTCTATATTTTCCAGAAGTTTTTGAATTTAAATTATATGTCCTGGTCCCTGAAAACATCTTCTCACCTTATCTTAACTTGTCCAGTATTTATCTCTTCATAAATTTCCATATAATAATAATATTTAATTCTAAAGCCATGCCAGCTAATGTTAAGCAACATATGCAAAAATGTCCAATTCTTAAAATGTATCTTTGAAAACTTACAAATAGGGTCTTTTGAAATTAGCCATAAAGCTATTATTATGAGAAACTAACAAAAATGCCAATTTTAACATTTTAGAAGACATTGTAACCCAAATTTGTGCCAGTACAGCAAAAAATAACAATATACATTTTTTGGCAATAACATTGAGAAATACAACTATTCACAAGATTTTGAATAGAGAAATATGACAAAGAAGTTATCTATTGCGTACACTATTTTTTGTCAGTTTTAGAATATAGAGTTTCAGGAAAAACATTCAGGCCTTTATTGTAATTTTTTAAATGTAGTCGACATATACTGCTCTGGTAATTTTTAAATTATTTTATGTAAAAAGTAAAGAAGTTTTCTGGACATAGAATATATGACAACACACAGATCTACTTTTTAAGAAATTGAGACATAATTTACATATCATACATAAAATTTGTCCCTGTTAAGTGAACAATTCAGTGTTTTTTAGTATATTTTCAAGACTGTGCAACCATCACCACTGTCTAATTCTAGAAACCGCATGCCTCCCAATTCCTTCCTCCCCTGGCAACCACTAATCTATTTTCTGTCCCTAAGGATTTGCCTATTCAGAGCATTTCACATAAATGGAATCATATAATATGTGGCCTTTTGTAACTGGCTTCTTTTACTTAGTACAATGTTTGTTTGTTTGTTGTTTTTGAGATGAGGTTTGGCTCTGTCACCCATCCTGGATCGTGCAGTGGCACGATCTTCGTTCACTGCAACCTCTGCCTCCTGGGCTTAAGCAGTCCTCCCAAGTAGCTGGGACTATAGGCATGTGCCACCACACCTGGCTAATTTTTGTATTTTTTGTAGAGATGGGATTTTGCCATGCTGCCCAGACTGGCCTCAAACTCCTGGACTCAAGCTATCCACACACCTTGGCATCCCAAAGTGCTGGGATTACAGCATAAGCCACCCTGCCTGGCCAGTACAGTGTTTTTGAAGTTCATTCATGTTGTAGTATCAGTACTTCATTTTTTATGGCTGAATAATATTCCATTATGTGGTCATTTTGTTTATACATTCATTAGTTGATGGACATTTGGATTGTTTCCAGTTGGGGATATTATAAATGTCTTAGTCCATTTGAACTGCTATAAGAAAATACCTTAGACAGGGTAATTTGTAAACAACAGAAATGTATTGCTCACAGTTCTGGAGGCCGTTAAGTCCAAGATCAAGGCACTAGCAGATTTAGTGTCTCATAAGGACTTGCTCTCTTCTTCAAAGATGGCACCTTCTTGCAGCATTCTCTTGTGACAGAAGAGCAAGCAATCTCCTTCATATCTCTTTTATAAGGGCACTAATCCCATCCAGAGGGCTCTGTCCTTATAAACTAATCACCTCCTAAAGGCCTCAACTCTTAATACTACCACGGTAGAGATTAGGTTTTTGTTGTTGTTGTTGTTTTTAGACAGAGTCTCACTGTGTTACCCCTGCTGGAGTGCAGTGGTGCCATCTTGGCTCACTGCAGACTCCACCTCCCAGTTTCAAGCAATTCTTGTGCCTCAGCCTCCCCAGTAGCTGGGATTACAAGCACACACCACCACGCCTGGCTCATTTTTGTATTTTTAGTGGAGAGGAGGCTTCACCATGTTGGCCAGGCTGGTCTCAAACTCCTGACCTTAAATGATGCACCCACCTTGGCCTCCCAAAGTACTGGGATTACAGGCATGAGGTAATTAGTTTTAAACATGAATTTTGGAGGGACACATTCAGACTATAGCAATGAATAATGCTGCCATGAACATTCGTGTGCAAGTCAATTCCCTTGCATACATACCTAGGAACTGCTGAGTCATGTAGTAACTCTATGTTTAATATTTTGAGGAACTGTATTCCACAGCAGCTGCACCATTTTATATTCCCACCAGAAATGTGTGAGGGCTCCAATTTCCCCACATCATTTCCAATCTTTGTATTGTCTGTTTTTTTGTTGTTTTTTTTTAATATAGCCATCCCACCAAACAATGCATGTTCTCACTTATAAGTGGGACCTGAACGATGAGAACACATGGACACAGGGAGGAGAACAACACACATGTTGCGGGAGTGGGGGAAGAGAGAGCATCAGGAAAAATAGCTAATGCTTGCTGGGCTTAATACCTAGGTGATGGGTTGGTTGATAAGTGCAGCAAACCACCATGGCACACATTTACCTATGTAATAAACCTACACATCCTGCACATGTACCCCAGAACCTAAAATAAAATAAAATAATAATAATAAAATAAAAATAGCTATCCCAGTTGGTGTGGTATCTCACGATGGGTTTGTGGGTTTAAGGTGCATTTCCCTGAAGAGTAAGGATGTTAAGCATCTTTTTGTTTACTTATTGGCCATTTGTATATCTCCTTCAGAGAAACATCTGTTCAAATTCTTTGCCATTTTTTTTTTTTTTTTTTGAGATGGGAGTCTCGCTCTGTCGCCCAGGCTGGAGTGCAATGGCGCAATCTCGGCTCACTGCAACCTCCACCTACCAAGCTTAAGCGATTCTCCTGCCTCAGCCTCCTGAGCAGCTGGGATTACAGGTGCCTGCCATCATGCCCAGCTATTTTTTGTATTTTTAGTAGAGATGGGGTTTCACCATGTTGGCCAGGCTGGTCTTGAATTCCTGATCTCAGGTGATCCGCCTGCCTCAGCCTCCCAAAGTGCTGGGATTACAGGTGTGAGCCACTGCCCCCCGCCTCTTTGCCCATTTTAAAAATTGAGGTTTTTTTAATTGTTGGGTTGTAAAAGTTCTTTATAAATTTTGGAAACTAGACTTTTTATCAGTGTCATAATTTTAATTGCTATGGTTTCTGGAAATCTGGAGGTAGCGGTGGGCTCAACCAGTGGGGTGGGGGTGAGAGAGAGGACCACAGGACTATGCCTTTATTAAGGTCCATGGATGTTATCCCTTAGGCTTTCCCTCTGGGGTTGTGGATTGGCTAGTTTAAAGAAAACACGTGGAAAGGGGGAACTTATTTTTGCATGACTTATTTTGACCTGTAGGTTTTATCATAGTCAGCACCTGTGGGATGTGTTGGGTTTTGGGTCAGCAGGGTAAGGAACAAGTGGGCTGTATTGCAAACAACTACAAGGGGAAGGAAAGTTTTAACTAGGCCAAGAGTAATGGGATATGACTGGACGTCAGACAACTTATGTCAGGCCTAAAAATGGATGCTGAGGCAGTGACTATATTAAGCAAATTTCTGACAATCAGATATGATTTGCAAGTATTTTATCCCATTGTGAGGATGGTATTTTCATTTTCTTGACAGTCTCCTTTAATGTATACTTTATTAAAGATAGAAGTGACAAGAGTTAGCATCCTTGCCTTGCTCCCAATCTTAGGGTAAAAGCTTTTCAATTCTTCACTGTTGAGTATGATGTTAGCTGTGGGCTTTTTATATATGATCTCTGTTATGTTTAGGTAATTTCCTTCTGTTCCTAATTTGTTAAGAGGTTTTTTTAAAATAATGAACAGGTGCTCAATTTTGGTAAATGCTTTTTCTGCATCTGTTGAGCTGATTATGTGATTTTAATCCTTTATTCTGTTAATGTGGAATATCACATTAGTTGATTTTCGTATGTTGAACTATCTTTGCATCCCAGGGATAAATCTCACTTGGTCATGGTATATGACCCTTTCCACGTGTTGTTGGAAACAGGAGAAAATGTTCATGACATGGATCTTGGCAATTATTTCATGGATAATGACACCAAAAGCACAGGCAACAAAACAAAAAATAAACAAGTGGGACTACATCAAACCAAAATCTTCTGCACAGCAAAGGAAACAGTCAACAGAGTGAAAAGGTAACAACCTACAGAATGGGTGAAAATATCTGCAAATCATATATCAGATCAGGATTTAATCTGTAAAATATATAAGGAATTCTTACAACTCAATGGTAGAAAATAATAAGTGATTTAAAAATGGATTAGGACATTTTTCCAAAGAAGACATATAAATGGTCAATAGGTATTTGGAAAAATGCTCAATGTCACTAATCATCAGAGAAATAGAAATGAAAACCACAATGAGATACCACCTTATACCAGACAGGATGGCTATCATCAAAAACAAAAAACAAATGCTAAGGAGGTGGAGAAATTGAACCCTTGCTGTTTTGTCTTTCTAAACCCTAAATCCTTGGCTGGAATCACCCCAAAAGCAGTGGCAGGGGGACTTCCCACAAGGGAGTCTCCAACTGTCCTGAGATAGGGCTAGCTGGAATACCAAAGGAAAAAACTCTAAGCTCTAGGGTGATCGGTCCAAAGAATTTATTAGGGAAACTTCCTTGCAGAGCGCTACAGCAATCGCTGAGAGAGAAAAGGAATGTTCTACCCAGGTATGTCTGCAGCAAGGGGATCAGAGTCTGGAGTTTCTATGACAGTTTGAGAAATTTGGCTCAGGGCTAGGGGCCAGTTTCAGTGTTTTGAGCAACAACCCAAACACCTTTCTCAGTGCTTGGGAATGTTCAAGGCCCAGTTTGGGTTCAAGCCTGCTGAGAAAAACCTGTAGCCAGCTGGGTCACAGAGCAGTCAAGGTACTCTGTGATTTTCAGTAAGGGCACAGAAAGAAAGTGGGAAGAACTGGGTTACTATACACTTGCCCACTGTTGCTGGGATTGCAAAACGGTGTAGCTGCTATGGTAAATGCTATGGAGGCTCCTCAAGAGATTAAAAATATAACTACTGTGCTTGCCTTGGCAGAACACATACTAAAATTGGAATGATACAGAGAAGATTAGCATGGCCCCTGTGCAAAGAAGACATGCAAATTTGTGAAGTGGTCCACATTAAAATAATAATAATAATAAATAAATAAATAACAACAAAAAAACTACTATATGAGTGAGCAATCCTACTTCTGTGTGTTTATCCAAAAGAATTGAAGCCGGGTGCAGTGGCTCATGCCTGTAATCCCAGCAGTTTGGGAGGCCAGTCAGGCTAGCAGTTCAAGACCAGCCTGGCCAACATGGTGAAACCCCGTCTCTACTTAAAATACCAAAAAATTAGCCAGCGGTGGTGAAGCACACCTGTAATCCCGGCTACTTGGGTGGCCAAGGCACAAGAATTGCTTGAACCCACAAAGCAGAGGTTGCAGTGAACAGAGATCATGCCACCGCACTCCAGCCTGGGCAACACAGTGAGACTCCTCTGTCTCAAAAAAAAAAAAAAAAAAAGAATTGCTATCAAGATGTCAAATAAATATTAGTACGCCTATGTTCACTGCAGCACTATTCACAATAGTCAAGATGTGGAAACAAACTAAATGTCCACCACGCCTGGCTAATTTTTTGGTATTTTCAGTAGAGACAGAGTTTCACCATGTTGGCCAGGCTGGTCTTCAACTCCTGGCCTGCCTGGCCTCCCAAAGTACTGGGATTATAAGCATGAGCCACCGCACCTGGCTTCAATTCTTTTGGATAAACACCCAGAAGTAGGATTGCTGACTCATATAGTAGCAGTCCACCACAATGAATAAAGAAAATGTGGTATATACATACGATGGAATACTATTCAGCCTTAAAAGAGAAATCCTGTGATTTGTGACAACATGGATGAACCCTAAGGACATTATTCTAAATAAGCCAGTCACAGAAAGACCAGTACTGTATGATTACACCTTTAAGTATGAGGTATTTAAAATAGTCAAATTTGGCCGGGTGGGGTGGCTCACACCTGTAATCCCAGCACTTTGGGAGCCCGAGGGCGGGTGGATCAGGAGTTCGAGACCAGCCTAGCCAACATGGTGAAACCCCATCTCTACTAAAAATACAAAAATTAGCTGGGCATGGTGGCACGTGCCTGTAATCCCAGCTACATGGGAGGCTGAGGCAGGAGAATAAGCTTGAACCCGGGAGGCAGAGGTTGCAGTGAGCCAAGATCGCGCTGCTGCACTCCAGCCTAGGCAAAAAGAGTGAAACCCCACCTCAAAAAAATAAAAAATAAGAAAAATAAAATAGTCAAATTCATAGAATCAAAGAGTAGAATAATGGTTACCAGGGGCTGGGGTGATGGGAAAATAAGAGGTAACTAATAAAAGGCCGTGAAGTTTCAGTCAAGCAAGATGAATAAGCTCTAGAGATCTGCTGTACAACATTGTGCTTATAGTCAACAATAATGTATTGTACACTTAAAATTGTGTTCATTATCCTTAGCAAACTAACAGAACAAGAACAGAAAACCAAACACCGAATGTTCTCACTTATAAGTGGGAGCTAAATGATGAGAACTCATGGACACAAAGAAAGGAACAACAGACACTGTGGCTACCTAAGGATAGAGGTTGGGAGGAGGGAGAGGATCAGAAAAAATAACTATTGGGTACTATGCTTAGTACCTGGGGGACAAAATAATCTGTATAACAAACCCTGTGACATGAGTTTACTGTATAACAAACCTGCACATGTATGCCTGAACCTAAAATAAAAGTTAGAAAATAATAATAAATAAATAAAATGTATTACAGCCTAAAAAAAAAAAAAAGTTTTTTTTTAAAGAGGTCAGATGTTGACCAGGACACACACGCACAAACTAGAAAAAAAAAAAAAAAAGATGACAAAACTCAAACAGCAGATTGGAAATCAACTTTGCCAAGATTTGGATGGTTCTGCCATAGTTATTATAACAAGCAGACTGAATTGAATCATGTAATTTATTTTAAACTAATTGTTAAGACAATGAATATAAAGTTCAAAAAGGTGTAAGTAAGTGATGGTTTTATTGGCAAACTTATAGGGGTAGTGTATGAAGTCATTTCAAATAACAGATTAAGTTGCTTTTCTTACAACTAAAAGCTTCAATTACTATATTTCAACTTTAATTTAACATCACATCTACATGTGAAGCACATCTACATGTGAAGCTTTAATTTCAGGTCTGGAGCAGCTGTAAAATGAAAGTTACCACTCCATTCTAGTCCTTGGATATCAGTATATTCCCCTTCACCTTCCACCCTGCAATAGTAGAAAATAAGTTTTTCATTAACAAAGATGAATAATTTACAGTCCAGACATAAGATTTTCTAGCATAATATATACTATGTCTGAAGCACTATATCCTCTACTTTCAAGCTTTGCTTTTAAACCCAGCATCCTGCTTTCATATCCTACCAAAAAAGCAAACAAACCAAAAAAAAAACAAAAAACAAACCATGTACTATTCCAAACAAACACAAACAATTATTTGGTGTCCAAGATTTTAGGATCACATAATCTAGGTTCACACAAAACCAAAATAATGAGTTAAAAAAATGAAAAGTTTACGTTGGTTATCTAGCTTAATTACTTCACTTATTCAACAAATATTTCTTGACTATCAACGATGTTTGAGGTGCTGTGCCATCACACCTGGCCTCCAACAATTTTTAGAAACTATATCATAAAAGAATATTTAGAATTAAGTAAATACAGTATTTAAGCAGCTGGGCACAGTGGCTCACACCTGTAATCTCAGCACTTTGGGAGGCCGAGGCAGGCAGATCACTTGAGGTCAGGAGTTCTAGACCAGCCTGGCCAACACGGTGAAACCCCATCCCTACTGAAAATACAAAAATTAGCTGGGTGAGGTGGTGCACGTCTTTGGACCCAGCTACTTGGGTGGCTGAGGCAGGAGAATCGCTTGAACCCGGGAGGCAGAGGTTGCAGTGAGCCGAGATCACTCCACTGCACTCCAGCCTGGATGACAGAGTGAGACTCTGTCTCAATAAATAAATAAATAAATAAGTATTTAAGCAAACATACCAGAAAAGAATCTTTTAGAATTGCAGTGATTTTTTTTTTATTTTAAGCTTACCTATTTTCATTGAAATTTCCAATATACTTTGCCCCAGTTGGGAATGTGTAAGTCCCCAGTCCATGAAACATATTATCCTTAAATTGTCCTTCATATACTGCTCCTGAAAAATGCTCAAGTCTTCCAAAACCATTCATCTGTTTGTAACAAAGGAAATTACCTTAAAAACTAATCTTCAGTTTCCCAAGAACCTTTAAAAAATGTACAAATATAAGTCTATCATCTGCTAAGTATTACTTAATCAACTTTGTATTGTCCTTTATTTCCATAGTATAGACAACATTTTTATCATTTTCCTTCATCTGTATCTATCTGTGAAGCCCACTAAATCTAATGTTCTGGATCTGGGACATTTGAACATCAGGGGGTCCATGATGAAGATAATAGGGATCCTCAAGATACCCTGAATGTATCAGAAACCTTAAAGGGCAACCAGTTTAGTTAGTTCAGGAAACCAGTACAAAGCAGTTGTTAAGAATTCAAATTTGGATTCAAGCAGACCTGGGCATACTTTCCTGTTTTATCATTTACTAGCTAGGCAAGAAACCTGAGCCTGATTTTCCTCATTTGTAAAATAGAGTATTAATGGTACCTATCTCATGAGGTTATTATGAGGATTAAATGAGAAAATTATGTAACGGATTCAGCTTTACTCAATGAATAGGAGATGAGAAAGATAATAATGATGATTAGCTCTCTGCAGTGAGTTTAATATTACTCATAAGTTAATATATGTTAATACGATCATTTGTTATTTTTATTATATAGTCTACTCATTATAGGAGTTTTTGATTAATGGTGAAATGCCTGGAATCACTAAACCCACAGGGTTATTTATCCACTGCCAGTATTAAAAACAACAATAATACCTTGTCATCTTTCCAGCTTCCTGTGTAGACAATCCCATTAGGAGTGGTATGAATACCTATTCCATTTCTCTCGTAGATTCCAGAAGATGTTCTTGTACAGTCACCATCTAAACAAAGGAGAAGTACTGAAGATTATAAATGAGAATAGTTATGTCTGGGCCTAATCGCAACTACATCTCATGGGTTTCTTTGGCTCCCTAGCACTGAAACCAGTGAGACCGGAGATGAGTAAATCCATGGACACAGAACATCTTGTAACAATTGAGACTTAAGGGCCAGGAAAATTGACAGATCCCATAGATTTCCAAGGCATACCGTCTAGAGTTAACATTGGAGTTTTGATTTTAAAATCTCTTTATCTGTTAGGATTTCTGTTATTTTAGTTAATAAAGTTAATATCCTAATGGTAGTATTACAAAATTTAACAGTCTCAGCTTTTTATTCCTAAGCTATTTAATTTTCTGTACAGAAAAAGTAATTGAAGTGTATGCTTACCATACTTGTCTCCATTTGGAAAGATAAAGCTGATCTTATACACTTCTGAAGCTGTTTTAAAAGATTTAAAAAGAATGACATAAGTTTACTTTTTTTTTGATAGAGACAAGGTTTCACTACGTTGCCGAGGCCAGTCTCAAACTCCTGGGCTCAAGCGATCCTCCCACCTCAGCCTCCCAAAGTGCTGGGGTTGCAGATGTGAGCCACCACACCCAACCAAGTGTAAATATTCTTATGTCATAAGACCTATAACCAATGTGCTTTCAGCACTATCCAAATGGACTTACTTCTCAAGATCACATCATATAATGATTACTTGGCATTTCCATTGTCTAATGTAGGGTCCTGGGAAAATAAACAATTTTGCCTAGATGATCTCTTTTAAAATGTATTTATTATGATAGCTTTATTAATATATAATTCACACACCACAAAATCTACCCTTTAAAAAATACAATTTGATGTTTTTTAGTATATTCAGAGTTGTGCAACTATCATCACAATCTAATTTTAGAATATTTTAATCATCCCAGAAAGAAATTCTGTACCCATTAGCAGTTACCCATTACGATTCCCCTCAAACACCCCTCACCCCACAACCCCAAACCCCTGGCAACCACTAATCTACTTTCTGCCTCAGGGATTTGCCTGTTCTGGACATTTCTTATAAATGAAATCATACAATATATGGTCCTTTATGTCTGGCTCTTTTCGCTTAATGTTTCCAAGGCTCATCCATGTTGTATCGTGTATCAGTACTTCATTCCTTTTTATAGCCAAGTATATTGTATAAATATGTTGTATAGAAATAGCATATTTTGTTTATTCATTCATCAGTTCATGGACATGTAGGTTGTTTCCAGTTTGGGGCCATTATGAATAATACTGCTATAAACATTGATGTACATTTTTAAAACATACAGCTTCCTAGGAGTAAAAAAAAATTGGTGTACAGATTTTTGTGTGGATATATTTTTATTTCTCTTTGGTAGCCCATATGATTTACTGATAGTCCCACAGAGGTAAGGTGGAGTGAGGAATCTTTAAATTGGCAGTAGGAAGAAATGGAAAATAAAGATAGCAAGTGGGGAAGGGCTGGCAGGTCCACACAGAATGAGACTGGAATGGAAACCAAGTGAAAAAGGAAGAAAGAGGACCACAAGACTGAGGGGGACTCTGGGCCTCAGATCCCTGGACACTTAGTGGACTAAAACATTAGAAACTGTATTTTCCGATACTGAAGAAAACTTATGTAGACAGGGTATGCAGGCCCATCCTTCAGAATCACCTGAGATGCTTCTAAGTTTCTTCTCTCTACCCTACATCTACTGAATCAGAGTCTTTATGGGTGGGGCAAGGGAATTTAAAAATTAATTTAGGTGCCAGTTGAGAAAGGCTGGAGGCTCATCACTGAGGAAACAGAGTTAACACAATAGGTAGAAGACTTAAATTGTAATATCCTCAGAAAGAAAGGGAGAGTATTAGTATCCTTGAAATAGGAACAGGTGATTATAAAAAACAAAAAACAATTAGCAATCCAGGAAATGAATAATATAATTGGTGAAATAAAACTTCTTAGAAGGGATGAATAGCAGAATAGATACAATTGAAAACAAATTAGTGAACTGGAACATTAAGTTGAAAAATGTGCTTAGAAAATAGCATAAAGTGTGAGTGAGCCGGGCGCGGTGGCTCACGCTTGTAATCCCAGCACTTTGGGAGGCCGAGGCGGGCGGATCAGGAGGTCAGGAGATCGAGACCACGGTGAAACCCCGTCTCTACTAAAAATACAAAAAAAAATTAGCCGGGCGTGGTAGCGGGCGCCTGTAGTCCCAGCTACTCGGAGAGGCTGAGGCAGGAGAATGGCGTGAACCCGGGAGGCGGAGCTTGCAGTGAGCCGAGATCGCGCCACTGCACTCCAGCCTGGGCGACAGAGCGAGACTCCGTCTCAAAAAAAAAAAAAAAAAAAAAAAGTGTGAGTGAGATGGCTGGAAAAAAATTTTTTTAATTAAAAAAAAAGAAAGTAGCCAAAGAATTTTAAAAATTTTAAAAAATAATGGAAAGTGGATCCAAAATGCTGCTGTCAGTCTAATAAGAATTCCAGAGGGAAAGAATAAGGGATATTTGAATAAATAGCCAAATTTTTCTCAGAACTGAAGAAAATGACTGCTTGGACTACAAATGGAAACGAAGCAAAATCCCACACCTAGACAGATTACAGTAAAATTTCGTGACATAAAGACCAAAGGCCAGTTAGGCCAGTTAAAAACAAGCAAACAAAAACCAGATTACCTACAATAAACTACAAAGGACTGACATTAGCAACAGTGGATTCTAAAAAAAAATGGCACGATGTCTTTAAAATTCCGAGACAAAATTATTTTCAACCTAATATTCTACATCCAACGAAACTACCAGTCTAAAATCATGGAAACTGGCAGGCACACTGGTAGGATGAATTACTGGCTCATGCCTGGAATCCCAGCACTTTGAGAGGCTGAGGCGGGTGGGTTGCTTGAGCTGAGGAGTTTGAGACCAGCTGGGCAACATGGTGAAACCCAGTCTCCACAAAAAATACAAGAATTAGCCAGGTGTGGTGTTGCATGCTTGTCATCCAGGCTACTTGGGGGGCTGAGGCGGGAGGATCGCTTGAGCCCAGAAAGTGAAGGCTGCAGTGAGTCTGATCACACCCTGCCCTCCAGCCTGGGTGAGACAGCAAGACTCTGTCTTAAAAATAAATAAATAAAAAAGAATTAAGTTTTAAAAATAGAATCTGGTGGCTCATGCCTGTAATCCCAACACTTTGGGTGGGTGAGGTGGGAGGACTGCTTGAGCCCAGGAGTTTGAGACCAGCCTGGGCAACACAGTGAGATTCCATCTCCACCAAAATTAAAAACTAAAAAAAAAAAAAAAAAAAAAAATCTGTAACTAAAACTCAGGTAATATCAATATGGAAATGGTGTGGAGGATAGAGAGCAATCTTGCTAGAATTCTGATCTCGTTTAGGGTTAAATATAGACACTAACACTAAATCTTAGAAAAATATGAATTTAGTTATGTTTGCTCATTTTTTCCCTATAATTTCTAAGATTTGGTTGTGGATAAAGGGTGAAGTATGGTGGTATATAGAAATTGCCATGTGTGCTCATTAATTAGTTATTTACATGTCTGCAAGATTTGAAATTCCAGGAGAGCAGGGACACAGAACTACTTTCTTTCTTATTTTATTTATTTATTTATTTATTTATTTATTTTTTTTTTTGAGACAGAGTCTCGCTCTGTCGCCCAGGCTGGAGTGCAGTGGTTTGACCTCGGCTCACTGCAACCTCCACCTCCCGGGTTCACGCCATTCTCCTGCCTCAGCCTCCCAAGTAGCTGGAACTACAGGCGCCAGAGCTACTTTCTAAGTGTTTAACTAATGATAACTAACTAGATTACCAGATCTGCTTGTAGTTTCCCACAGATGCCATGCTGTACTCTGGGTAGAACACCCTTCTCTTCTTTACCTGGTTAACTGCTATTCATCCTCAATAGCTGGCAAAATAGAGTGTAGTAGTTAGGGGTTCATGCTCCGGCATCGGACTACCTAGCTTTGCATCCAGACTCCACCATTTTCTTTGGCCTTGGACAAATAATTATCTTATGCCTCAGATTCCTCATCCTTAGATGGGGCAAATTAAGTAAATGAACTAATCTAGTTAAAACACTTAGCCCAGTGTCTAAACTCTGTAAATATTAGCTATTGTTTTCTTGTAGCCCCAGCTGAGGTGTGGGCTCTCCCACAAAGACTTTCTTCTCATTACTTGTCAACTTCAGACTCCTTCAGGAACCCCCACGGCACTCTGGGGCTATTCCTACTGTAGTACTTAAGGTTCTATTAAAACCATGCTTTTGTATCGGGATCCCCTATCCCACCCAGTTCCTCCAGGACACGGATGGCAGATTAGTCAAATCTCTTCTCACCCTACTGTCCGACTCCGTATTTAGTACTAATAGTAACAGAACGTCTAGTGAATGAAGGGCACTTCGGAAGGAATCGTTAAGTGCCTATGAAGCAGAACATTAAACGTAATCATATCAGAAAATGGACTGTTTTCAATTGCCGCTAAAATGTTCTACATTCGAAACTTGGGAATGTCAGAGCTAGAGGGAACCTCACAGAGACCGCCCGGCACCGTAGCGGAAACTGAGGCCCAGGGAGGTTGGCACGCGCCTCGGGTGTCTCAACAGCGAATTAACAACAGAATCAGAGCTAGATTCCCAGACCAGAGGCTCCCCCGTGCCCCTCGGCTAGACGGTCAGGAAACATGTCACACACCCACAGGAGTTACCGGGAGCCAAGCAGGTTCTGACTCCACGCTAGTTCGACTTAAAGGAGCCCTTCTCTGCCTGGGTCGTTAGAAGGAGGGGCACTCACTTGGCCGAGAGGTGTTAGAGAGATCTTCCAAACTCTGCGACTCCCCGTGGGCCGCCAGCTCTGCGGCCGGGAGAGAACTAGGCGCTAGGACAGCTCCAGGTGCGACTTGGTTGCTGGGGCGACCGGGCACCTCTCACCCGGAAGCGAATACGCGAGGGGCTGAAGCTGAGCCAATCAGAAGGCGCCGGGGCTGTGCCGCTGCAGCTGGGCCACCGCAGGGCTTCTCCAAGTGAGAACCGTGAGGGTGGCCAAGCCCAGTTTGGACCTCTGACCCTTGGGCAGCACCTCCCGACAGCCGGCTCGGGACCCAACTCTGCGAGCCAGGTACGTCTTCCACTTCTGCGGACAAGTGATGCGCGTTGTGCGCACGGTCTGCGCGTCACCCTGTTTGTCAGTGTGTCTGCCGCCTCCTGCTCCAGGAGTGGTCGGGATCTGAGGAGCATCGCGGCCCAGTGTGTTTCATTCTGTCTGCCTGGGGCCGGTGAATCTGGACCAGCAGGATCCCAGGCCCTGGTACCGGACCAAGGCGAGCTCTGCCGCTGCAAACTGCAGGTGGGGGCTGGCGGGGGCGGGGCGTGAAATTCAGGCTTGGAGCAGGGTAAGGGGTTGATTGAAGGGGTCAGGCTCCGTTCCCTGTCTCCGTCTGTGTGGCTTTTTTGGGGAGAAGGGTGGGGACGATGTGAGTTCGAAAAAGGATACGAGATCTGGATATCTGGATAGAGCTGGATATATTGTGATCAGTCAGAGATCTGCCTGGGAGGAGAGTAGTGTGTAGTCACTTTTCAGTGCCTTGGCTATCAAACAAAGAATACTCTTACAGCCAAACTTAGGTCCCTGTATCCATGGTGAAGAAAGATAGTTGGAATCTTCCCGGGCTAGATGGAATAGATAGTGGAATCTAACCACGTGGATTATACAACCTAATTCCTATTCCTGGAAAACTCTGGGAGAGTGGTATTGGATACCATTACAGTCAGTAAATCTTCGTTTAAAATGTTAAGCGCATGTCTCAGATCTAGTTGTAAAAGTAACATTTAATGGGTTGGTGTGAGACAACTTGTTTTGAATCAGAGTAAGTATCCTCTTGCTTTTTCCTAATGTTTCTCAGTACACAAATTTACCTGGGCTGCATGGTTTTTGAGATGAAGTTCTAATCTGTCTGATTTGTTATTTCCTTTCCCTAAATTTTAGAAATAATAGGTAATTATGGCCAGGCGCGGTGGCTCAAGCCTGTAATCCCAGCACTTTGGGAGGCCGAGGCGGGCGGATCACGTGGTCAGGAGATCGAGACCGTCCTGGCTAACACGGTGAAACCCCGTCTCTACTAAAAATACAAAAAAATTAGCCGGGCGTGGTGGCGGGCGCCTGTAGTCCCAGCTACTCGGGAGGCTGAGGCAGGAAAATGGCGTGAACCCGGGAGGCGGAGCTTGCAGTGAGCCGAGATCGCGCCACTGCACTCCAGCCTGGGTGACAGAGCGAGACTACGTCTCAAAAAAAAAAAAAGGAAAGAAAAAAGAAATAATAGGTAACTATTGGTGCACAACCTTACAGAATTCAGTCTGACCTGTTATTTTTCTTGCCTGTTAAGATTTTAATGACTCTACATTTTTGTGAGTAAAGTTGACATTTGAACAACATGGGTTTGAACTACACGGTTCCACTTATAGGTGGATTTTTTCCAACTCAACACAGATTGAAAATACAGTATTTCAACTAGGCACAGTGGCTCATGCCGTTAATCTCAGCACTTTGAGAGGCCAAGGTGAGACGATTGCTTGAGCTCAGGAGTACCAAACCAGCTTGGGCAGCAAAGCGAAACCTCATCTCTACTAAAAAATGTTTAAAGTAGCTGGGTGTGGTGGTGCGCCTGTGGTCCCAGCCATTCAGGAGGCTGAGGCAGGAGGATTGCTTAAGCCTAGGAGATCGAGGCTGCAGTAAGCTATGATCATACCACTGCACTGCAGCCTGGGTGATACAGCAAGATCCAGTCTCAAAAAAAAAAAAAAAAAGAAAGAAAAAAGAAAAGTCAGTATTCCTAGAATGCAAAACCCACATACAGAGGGCCAACTTTTCCTCTATGCAGGTTCTACAGGGCTGACTGGAGAACTTGAGTATCTGTGGATTTGGGTATACATGGGGGTTCTGGAACCAATCCCCTGTGTATACCGAGGGATGACTATTTCATGGCTCATTCTCTCAATTTCTTCCAGATGTCCTTTAAAATCTCAAAGGGGCCTTATCCAATCACTCTATCTAAAATAACCACCTCAGGGTTTTTTTTTCCTTGATAGCACTTAAGTAATAATATATATATATTTGTTTAATGTCTGTCTTACCCTCTAGAAGGTAAGCCTCACGAAGCAGAAATTTTGTCTTTTTTGCTGTTATATCCCCAGGATCTGGCACATAATAAGTGCTTAATAAATATTTGTGGAATGAACAAATAGATGAACAAATCTCCATTCCCACATAAGTCATTTTTTCAACCTTCAATCATTCATTCCACAAATAGATATTGAATTCCTACCATATGCTAGACACTGTGTTAAGGGTACAGTGGGAATCAGACATAGTCTTGTTTTCAAAGAGCTTTCTGGGAGTAGAAAGGAGAGACAAACTTAAGATAAACACTGAATACATATGTATAATCATCAAGAATTTTGAAGAAAGAAATACCTAGGAAGACCTAGTTTAATATCCACATATTTGTGAGTTTCCCAAATTTTTTCTAGCTTTTGATTTCTAATTCCATTTTGGTTGGAGAACATAGTTCATATTATTTCTTTCTTTTTAAATTTATTGGGGTTTATGGCTGGGCATGGTGGCTCACACCTGTAATCCCTGCACTTTGGGAGGCCAAGGTGGGCAGATCACCTGAGGTCAGGAATTTGAGACCAGCCTGACCAACATGGTGAAACACCATCTCTACTAAAAATACAAAAATTAGCCAGGGAGCATGGTGGTGGGTACCTGTAGTCCCAGCTACTCGGGAGGCTAAGGCAGGAGAATCGCTTGAACCTGGGAGGCGGGTTGCAGTGAGCCAAGATTGCACCACTGCACTCCAGTCTGGGCGACAGAGCGAGACTCCGTCTAAAAAAAAAAAAAAAAATGTATTGAGGTTTCTTTTATCACCTACCATGATCTATCCTGGAAAATGTTTCATGTGTTCTTGAGAAGTATGTATATTTTGTTGTTGGGTGGAATGTTCTACAGACACCTATTAGGTCTAGTTGGTTAGAGTGTTGTTCAAGTCTTTTATTTCCTTGTTGATCCTCTGTCTAGTTGTTCTACCATTATTAAAAGTGAGGTACTGAAGTCTCCTACTATTATTATTGAATTGTCTAATTCTCCCTTCATTTCTGTCAGTTGTTGCTTTGTGTATTTTGGTGCCTTATTATTAGGTACATATGTGTTTTTAATTGTTATCGTTTCCTGATGGATTAGCCCTTTTATCATTAAGAAATATCCCTATCTCTAGTAACATTTTTTGCTTTAAAGTCTGTTTTGTCAGCTATTAACATAGCCACTCCACCTTTCTTGCAGTTGCTGTTTGCAAGATCATCTTTTTCCATCCTTTTACTTTTCATTTATTGTGTCTTTGAATTTAAAGGGCCTCTCCTGCAGACAGAATATATTTGGATCCTGTTTTTTAACAGTCTGACAATCTCTGTCTT
This sequence comes from Symphalangus syndactylus, assembly GCF_028878055.3. NCBI lineage: Eukaryota > Metazoa > Chordata > Mammalia > Primates > Hylobatidae > Symphalangus > Symphalangus syndactylus. The sequence goes on from NC_072436.2 coordinate 102,202,890, forward strand.
TTGATTGGGCTGCTTTATTCTCTCACATTTATTTTTATTATCTGTATACTGGGAATTACATCTAATTCTATTCTACTTTTGGATGTCTGTGTGTCTCAATGTCTTATTTTTTATTCTGTTCTTTATGCTTTCATTTGCATTTAGTCATTAAGTGAATATTTTCTAATGTAGTATTTTTGTTATTGCTTTGGGGTTTATGAACAGCTTCAGATTTATACTAGCTTAATTCCAGCAATATTGCTATGGTTTGAATGTTTACCCCCAAAGTTCATGTGTTAGACATTTAATTTCCAATGCAACAGTGTTAGGATGTGGGGCCTAATAACAGGTAATTCGATCATGAGGGCAGAGCCCTTATTAATGGATTAATGTCACTAGCATGGTAGTGGGTTAGTTATAGCAAGAATGAGTTATTATAAAATAAGTCTGGCTGCTGGTACCTCTCTCTGTATTGTGCCCACTTCTGCCTTCCATCTTCCACCATGAGATGACACTTGGCAGATGCCAGCATCATGCCCTTGGACTTCCCAGCCTCCATTACCATGAGCCAAATAAACTTCTGTTGTTTATAAATTACCTAGTCTGTGGCATTCTGTTATAGCAGAAAACAGACTAAGACAGATACATAGAAGTATTACTTTTATATAGCTCTATTCCTTTCCTCCTTTTTATAGTATTGTTATATATATTATATCTATTAATGTTATATACCCAACTATACTTGTTACAAGTATTACTTTACTGTCTGTAGTCATTTTCTCAGCACAGTACAATTATGCTCCCACCAATCTTCTTTGTGCTGTTATTGGCAAATATATTACATACATATTACCTTCTTATAGGTTACAGGCCCAACATTGCATCATGTACATATTATTTTATATAATTGCTTTTTAAATCATTTCAGAGAAAAGAAGAAACAATACATTTATACTGGTTTTCAAATAAATAACTGTCCAATATAAATGTGGATTTTTAAAAATAATTACTCAATTACCTTTAACAGTACTGTTTGTTTTTTCATGTAGATTTAAATTACCATCCAGGGACACTTGCTTCAACTTGAAGAACTGTTAGTATTTCTTGTGAGGCGGGTCTATTGGCAACAAATTCTCTCAGTTTTGTTTGTCTGAGAAAGTTTTCATTTTACCTTCATTTTTGAAAGATAGCTTTCCTGGATTTTTGGTTAACTATTTTTTCTTTTCTTTTCTTTTTTTTTTTTTTTTTTTGAGATGGAGTCTCGCTCTATCACCCAGGCTGGAGTGCAGTGTCATGATCTCGGCTCACTGCATCTTCCGTCTCCCAGGTTCAAGCGATTCTTCTGCCTCAGCCTCCCAAGTAGCTGGGACTACAGGTGCGTGCCACCTCGCCCAGCTAATTTTTTGTATTTTTAGTAGAGACAGGGTTTCACTGTGTTAGCCAAGATGGTCTCGATCTCCTGACCTCGTGATCTGCCCGCCTCTGCCTCCCATAGTGCTGGAATTACAGACGTGAGCCACCATGCCCAGCCCTATTTTTTTCTTTGAGTACTTTAAATATATATGTCATTACCTTCTGCCCTCCATTGCTTCTGTGAAGAAATCAGTCATTAATTTTATTGGGGTTCCCCCTTGTAAGTGATAAATTGTTTTTCTCTTACTCCTTTCATGATTTTCTCCTTGTCTTTTGACCTTCAACATTTTTATTGCAACGTGTCTATTTTGTGGATCTCTGTGTTATTTTCTAATAGTTGGAGCCATTGAGCTTCCTTTTTAATAAATCAGAAAAATTTTCTACCATTATTTCTTTGAATATTTTTTCTGCTCTTTTCTTTCTTTCCTTTCCTTCTGGTATTCTCATTATGTGTATATGGTACCCTTGATGGTGTCCCACATTTTTCCAAGGCTCTGTTCACTTTTCTTCATTTATCATTCTCTCTGTTTTCAGCTTGCATAATCAATGTCAGTCTGTCTTCAAGTTCATCAGTTCTTTCTCTTGCTGGTTCATGTTTATGGTTGAGCTTCTCTAGTGAATTTTTAATTTCAATTATTATACTCTTCAACTCCAGAATTCCCATTTGGTTCTTTTTATATATATAATTTTTTATCTCTTTATTGATGTTCTCAATTTGATATGACATTGTCATCATACTTCCTTTACTGCTTTAATTATGCATTCCTTTATTTCTGTGAACATACTTATAATGACTATTTTGAAGTCCTTTTCTGTTAAATCTGACAACTGATCTCACTCATAGGCAGTTTGTGCTTTTTCTCTCCAGTGTGTGGGTCATACTTAAGTGTTTCTTTGCATGCCTTGTGACTTTTTGTTGTTAACTGGACATTTTAGATAACATACTGTAACAACTGTGGGTACTGATTCTCCCCTTTCAGGGGCTTCTTATTGTTATTTGCTGGTTTAATTTTTAGTGACTGGCTAGAATATTTTAGTGAAGTCTATTTCCCTCCTATGATTTTAAGCCTCTGTTATTGCTCCTCTGGGAGGTACAGCTTTGGGTATGCCCATGGTTGATTGCTGAATTGTTTTCAACAATGCTCTGGAGAGTAAATTCCTTTACAAACTAATCCAACCAAAATATGCCTTCTTTGAAGCAATAGTTTCTGAGATCCCGGTTTAATACTTGTTCTAATCCCAGAAAGGAACTTCCTAGTGATCTTATTCCTTGGTTTGCTTCCTGCAAACTAGTTGGCCAACAGTCTAAACTATATCTTCATTTAATCCTGTAATCTCCCTTTCCCCACAACCTTGCTATTCTTGAAAGCACCTTTAGGTTTAAACTTCTCCACACTCCACTGTAAATGGAGTCAGTCCTTTGGAAAAAGATTAGGAGCTATCTGTCTTATGGCCTACTTCCCTTTTGCCTTTGGCAGAATCTCTGAGCCCAAGCTGTGTTCCTGATAGAGCGTATATAAATTTAAATTTTGTCAAAACATATATTAAATACGTGAAAACTTCTCAACTGGATTTTTTAAATCCTATACTAGGCTGGGTGCAGTGGCTCACACCTGTAATCCGAGCACTTTGGGATGCTGAGGTGCGCGGATCACTTGAGACCAGCCTGGCCAACATGGTGAAACCCTGTCTCTACTAAAAATACAAATATTAGCTGGGTGTGGTGGTGGGCACCTGTAGTCCCAGCTACTCCAGAGGTTGAGGCAGGAGAATTGCTTGAACCCAGGAGGCAGAGGTTGCAGTGAGCTGAGATCGTCCAGCCTGGGTGACAGAGCAAGACTCCATCTCTAAATAAATAAATAAATAAATAAATAAAACTCTAAATTAGATCTAACCAAATGAGAATCTAGGATTAAAGCCTAGACATGTGTATTTTGACACTTCTCCATGTGTTTATGATGTACATCTTTAGTTAAGAAATCTGTGTCAGAGACATTCACTAAATATTAGTCCTGAGGTAGAAGTGCTTATAAATCTTTTGTGAAGATTTATCCATACTACCCCTAAACTGGCTGGCTCTTTTTATTGTGCAGTTTTAAAATTTTTTCACTGGAACAGATTCAGAATCCTGCCCTAAGACTAGCTCTTTTTATATGTGCATTTTCCTTTGTTTCTTTAAATTAGCCTATATTCATAAGTTTGGCAAACAAAGGATTATCATACACATCTGGTTTTATGATGTCTACATTAATTTTTTTCTCTTGCAGGTGAAAATGAGTTCTTCAGTAAGAAGAAAAGGCAAGCCAGGCAAAGGAGGTGGAAAAGGGTCTTCTAGAGGAGGAAGAGGAGGCAGGAGTCACGCCAGTAAATCTCATGGGAGTGGTGGTGGTGGCGGTGGCGGTGGTGGTGGTGGAGGTGGCGGCAACAGAAAGGCCTCCAGTAGAATATGGGATGATGGAGATGACTTTTGTATCTTCAGTGAATCAAGGCGCCCTTCCAGGTCATTATAACTCTTTGAATGTTTAAATATGGAAATGGTATCAACCCCTAATGTATGGGACAACAGATGGCTGAGAAGGGAAACAAAGTCGAGTAATTCTGGTCAAATTAATTGTCTTCCTCTTTGTAACCCTTTTCTGAAGGCATGATGGGAAATAACAGCTTTTGTGTGTATGTAGGTTGCATGACACTGTGAACTGAGTGTAATACTGCTATTATACCCAGTGTTACTAGGAAAGTAAATACAGAAATAGTGTGATGAAAATTATTTTAAGTATTCCTTAGGCATCATAGATTGATGTTAAAATGATGATGTTAACATTGACCATGGACAGGTGTGGTGGCTCACGCCTGTAATCCCAGCACTTTGGGAGGCCCAGGCGGGTGGATCGCTTGAGGTCAGGAGTTCGAGACCAGCCTGGCCAATAGGGTGAAATCCTGTCTCTACTAAAATACAAAAATTAGCCAGGCATGGTGGCGGTCACCTGTAATCCCAGGTACTAGGGAGGCTGAGGCTGGAGAATTGCTTGAACCCAGGAGGCAGAAGTTGCAGTGAGCTGAGATCACACCACTGCACTCCAGCCTGGGTGACAGAGTGAGACTCCATCTCAAAAAACAAACACTGAACAGCCTAAAGTGCAACATGACTGAACTGTGTCTTTCTGGTTGATGAGCTGTGTATTTTCCAGCCAAATCAGCCATCATCTGATGGTGTTACATGTGGTGACCAGTAACAGATGTCTTATCTAGGCTTCTCTCCTGTTCAACTTCTAACTAATGAATGAATTACGGGAATTCTAGTAATTCTAATGAGTATTTAATAAAAGTAAATGTTTTGCTGTTGCATGTTATACAGTATAACTACAATTAGGCATCACTTAGTGACAGAGATGTGTTCTGAAAAATGCATTGTTAGGCGATTTCATTGTTGTGCAAACATCATAGAATTTACTTGTACAACCCCAGATGGTACAACCTACAACGCACCTAGGCTATATGATGTAGCCAATTGCTCCTAGACTACAAATCTATACAGCATATTGCTATACTGAATACTCTAAGCAATTATAACACAATGGTAAGTATTTGTGTATCTAAACATGTCTAGTTATAGAAAAGGTATGGTAAAAATAGAGTATGAAATTAAAAATGGTACCTATATAGGGCACTTACTGTGAATGGAAGTTGCAGGACTGGAATTGGCTCTGGGTGAGTCAGTGAGGGAGTGGTGAGTGAATGTGAAGGCCTAGGGATATTACTGTACACTACTGTAGACTTTATAAATAGCAAGCAGCATAGTCTCTCTATGTTGCCCAGGCTGGTCTTGAACTCCTGGGCTCAAGCAATTCTCCTGCCTTGGCCTCCCATAGTGTTGGAATTACAGGCGCGAGCCACTGTGCCTAGCTAAGAACCTAACTTCTGAGTTAGCTACAGCTCCATAGCTTTTCAAAACATGGACATTATAGGTTCTTGGAGTCCGTAGATGTTCATTCATTTGGTAAGTATTTACTGAATGCCTGCCATGCACCAGGCACTGTTTTAGGGACTAAGAATTGTAGCAGGGAGTAAAATATTGTCCTTATCTAGAGAGAATGGGATTTGAGATAGAAAAACCATAAACGTATAACATTACCAGGTGGCGCATGCTATGGAGAGAAATAAAAGAGCGTAACAGGGATATAAAATACCAAAACAGAATTGCTATTTTATGTAGAAAGCCCCCCTAACAAGGTATCATGTGAAGAGGGGCAAGAAGTAAGTAAAGGAATAAACTGTGAAGTTCTGAGTGTAGAGCATTCAAGGCAGAGGGAATAGCAATTTCTTAAGGCAGGAATGTGCTTGGAAGGTTTAGGAAATAGCAAGGAACCATGTGGCTAGAATGAGTGGGCAAGAAGGCAAGTGGTAGGCAATTAGATCAGAAAGGCCAGACTGTATAGGACTTCATGGGCCATTATTAGCACTTTGGCTTTTGCATGAAGTAAGACAGAAGGCCTTTGGAGGGTTTGAGGCAAGGGTGTGTGATATTATCAGTCAGTCTGGCCAGAGTTGCTTCTATTCAGTATATGCCTTTATGTGAATTAGAAAATGGTGCTCCTTCCTTTGGACAGTTATAGCCCCACACCAGGATCATGGCTTAGCTAGCAGAGCATGGACCGGATTTTGCTGTCCCTTCCTCCCTCTTCTTCCATCCCAGCCAGGAGCCTTTGTGCAGTGTACAGTCTATGAATCCATACTCAATAGCATTCACTGGGCGTGCTTTGTAGAGAATAAACTATAAAGAGGCATGAGTTGAAAGCAGGGAGACCAGTTAGGAGATGTTCTCCAAGTGTAGATATAAAATAGATAATTTAATATATAAATCTGAGGTTCAAGAAAAAGATCTAGGCTGGAGATGTAAATGTATGAGTCTTCAATAGATAAATGCTAAAGTTCTGAGTCTGGATAAAATTGAATAGAGAAGGTATCTGATGTTTGAGCCCTGGGACACTCTAGGTTTTAAAGCTAAGAGAATTTGGAATGTTCCCAACACAAAGAAATGATAAATGTGTGAGGTGTTAGATATCCTAATTACCCTGATTTGATCACTACACATTGTATGCATGTATCAAAATATCACATGTACCCCATTCTCATGCTGCTATAAGGACATACCCAAGACTGAGTAATTTATAAAGGAAAGAGGTTTAATTGACTCACAGTACCACAGGGCTGGGGTGGCCTCAGGAAACTTACAATCATGCCGAAAGGGGAAGCAAATGCATCCTTCTTCACAAGGTGGCAGGAGAAAGAAGAATGAGAGCCAGGTGAAGGAGGACATCCCTTATAAAACCATCAGATCTCGTGAGAAGTTACTCACTATCACGAGAATAGCATGGGGGAGACTGCCCCCATGATTCAACTACCTCCAACCGGTTCCCTCCCATAACGTGGGGATTATGGGAACTGCAATTGAAGATGAGATTTGACTTGCAGCCAAACCATTATCAACCCTATAAAGAATGTACAATTATTATGTATCAATAAAAATTTTTAATTAAAAAATAAATAAAGCTAAGAGAAAGTATGAAAAACAAAGGGGATTGAGAAGGAGCTGCCAATGAAGTAGGAAACTAAGAGAGTGGTTTTTGGAAGCCAAGGGACAAAGGTGTTTTAAAGGAGAGTAGCCAATAAGATTGAATTGTATGCTTAAAGAGGGTACACATTTGTGGAAAAACTCTCTGGTAGGTCAATGAAAATGTGCACTAAGAATTGTCCACTGGATTTGACAATGTGGATATCATGGTTAACCTTGACAAGAGCTGTATTAGCATAGGAAATACTGATTGGGTTGTGTTTCAGAGAGAAGAGGAAAGAAAATGGAGACGGAGACAATGATTTTGATAACCTAAATGAGAAGTTTTACTATAAGGGAGCTGGAGGGAGGAAAGATGGGGCAGTAGCTACAGGGAGATGTGCACTCAAGGGAGGATTTGGCTTGGTTTCATTTTTTTAAGAGGGTAGACCTTGTAGTATGTCTGTATGCTGATAGGTATGATCCAAAGAATGAAAAACCAGTGATGTAGAAAGGGGGATAAGTGCTGGAATGATTTTCTTGAGGAGATTAAAGAGATTGGCATATAGTTTACAAATAGAAAGACTGACTTTAAGATAAAGGATGACTTTAAGATAGGAGCATGTGCAACTCCCAACTCCCCCTCATTTTTAACTGATCATTTCCTAATGATCAGACAAATCATAAAAGATTATATATGCTGTGTAATTTATTTATTTTTTTAAAATAGAGACAGGATCTTGCTGTATTGCCCAGGCTGGTCTCGAACTCCTGGGGCTTAAGCAATCCTACCACTACAGCCTCTTAAAGTGCTGAACTTACAGGCATGAGCCAATGCCCCTGGCCTTTTTTTTTTTTTTTTTTTTTTGTGATAATCAGAAATAAAGATAATTGGGTATTTTAGAACCAGGGCCTAATATTCACAAGGAAGAATGAAACTCAGTGGTTTTCAGATTTTAATGCAGAATGAAATGAAATGCTCTTCATGTCCTATAGTGCAGAGGAAACCATCATTACCATTGCTTTTTCCCAAGGATTCTTGAGTTAGTGAAGCCAGAATTAATGATTAAGAATCTGTTAAGTTTTGTTGTTTTTTTTTTTTTTTAGTGGAGTCTCGCTCTCTTGCCCAGGCTATAGTGCAGTGGAGCAATCTTGGCTTACTGCATCCTCCACCTCCGAGTTCAAGTGATTCTCCTGCCTCAGCCTCCTAAGTAGCTAGGATTACAGGAGCGTACCGCCACGCCCAGATAATTTTTGTATTTTTAGTAGAGACAGCGTTTCACCATGTTGGCCAGGCTGATCTCAAACTCCTGACCTCAGGTGATCCGCCAGCCTCAGCCTCCCAAAGTGCCAGGATTACAGGCGTGAGCCACTGCGCCTGGCCAAGAATCTGATAAGGTTTTTTTCCAGCAGGTCTGATATAATAAGGTGTGGTAAATACTATAGAAAATGGAGAATCTCCTCACATTCATTGTCATCTTTTGTAAGATACTTGACAATCCAGTTTGTATTGTGTATATTTGGGGACCCCTGAGGAGAGTGTAAAAGTTCTGATTGCAGGTATGTGTGTAATTTTGCTCTTTTGTTCTCTATAGACCTAGCAACAGTAACGTAAGCAAAGGAGAGTCACGCCCAAAATGGAAACCCAAAGCCAAAGTACCCCTTCAGACTCTACATATGACTTCTGAGAATCAAGAGAAAGTGAAAGCTCTTCTCCGAGACCTGCAAGAACAAGATGCTGATGCTGGATCTGAGTAAATTGTTTTATTTGAATCAGTTATTATATTAAGGAAAACATACTGGCAGTGTGAAGGTCCTGTGCATCTTTGGAATGCTGTGTCAGTACTGATTCTATTGTGGCCATTTAATTAGTTGAAAGTGAGCCAAGAGAAGTACAAGAATAATTATTCAGCCACAATTTTAGAGTGAGTTTGTTTTGCAACATCCATGGGATTGCCTTTTTATCTTTATTTTTTTCCAGGGCAATGCTCATATGGATTCAGTAACTGATTTCTCTGTAACCTTCCAGATAAACCCTTCTAATGAACAAATAGAAGTACTGTTCAAGGAGCAGATATTGACTCAGTCAGGTGCAGTTTTAGGATTTGCTTTTCATGGCTATCTGCCTAAGAGAAAGCTTTTACTCTTAAATCTTAGTTGTTTCCCACTCTACTGCATTTTGGCTCTTTTCCTTTGGATTTCAGTTGGAGAAGTTAATTCCTTCTTTCCATTTACCAGAATTAATTAGTGTCCAGTCATGAACAGCTCATTTTCCATCCTATCTACAAATCTCTTATCTGTTTTAGATTTAGAAAAGGAGATTATGTAGCAAAACAAACAATTAGGGATAGTTTTTTTTATGAATGAGAAGAGAGAGGATAGCCAAGGTTTCTGTGGTTAAGAACACAGGCTCTGGAATCTGTCTGCCTTTGGCAAAATCTCTATTTGCTCCTTAATGTGTAACCTAGGCAATTACTAATCCTCTCTGAGTCTTAGTTGATCATCTAAAAAAAAAAAAAAAAAAGGACATTCCAGTAGTATTTGGTACAGTTATTGGGAAGATTAAAGGAGTTAGTTCATACAAAGCACTTAACACAGTACCTGGCATTTAATAAATGCCTGGTAAATGTTAATTGCCAAGATAAAAATTAATAGTTCAATATAAGATTAAATCAGCAACTGAAGAGTAGTCAGGATCCTATGAATTAAATTCTTAGACCTTTGCTAAATTTTTCTTTGAAGTAAGTAGAAAGTAATATCTAATATATGAAAATGTTGCCTTTGCTAGAAGAGGCATTTCTGGGGAGGAGGAAGATGATGAGCCTGAGTGCTGTAACGATGAGCGGTACTGGCCAGCTGGACAGGAACCTTCCCTCGTTCCCGACTTGGAGCCTTTGGAATATGCTGGCTTAGCCCCAGTGGAGCCTTATGTTCCAGAATTTACAGTCTCCCCATTTGCAGTGCAAAAACTTTCCAGGTGATTGCTTTGATCATTTACGGGAGTTGGGAAAGAATTCAAGGAAACCGAAATCATATAAACCCACTACTCCTCTTTGTATACTTTCCTATTATGTGGGTTCCAGCAATGCCTGATAGGCCTAATATGCATCTTATCGGAAGGGGTCATTCAGGAGGGCTTATTGTTATCAGGGATGCTTTTTCAAAATACAAGCCCTGCCTATGTGTAGTCATAACTTCATATAAGCATATTTAAATGAATTTTACTGTAATGGTGTGATACTGCTTTTTATGTGTCATTTTTGTCGTGTTTTTGTCCTTGACAGGTATGGTTTCAATATTGAACGCTGTCAAGCGGTCTTGAGGATGTGTGATGGAGATGTGGGAGCATCACTAGAGCATCTCCTTACCCAGTGTTTTTCAGAGACATTTGGAGAGAGGATGAAGATCTCTGAGACAGTCAACCAGATAAGCTTGGATGAGTGTATGGAACAGCGACAGGAAGAGGCATTTGCTCTCAAGTCCATCTGTGGAGAAAAATTTATAGAAAGAATTCAGAACAGAGTCTGGACCATTGGGTTAGAACTGAAGTATCTGACAAGTAGATTCCGCAAATCCAAGCCAAAAGAAAGTACCAAAAATGTACAAGAGAATTCACTTGAAATCTGTAAATTTTACCTCAAAGGAAATTGTAAATTTGGATCAAAATGCAAATTCAAACATGAAGTGCCCCCAAATCAAATTGTTGGGAGAATAGAAAGAAGTGTAGATGATTCTCATCTTAATGCTAATGAAGATGCATCTTTTTTATATGAACTTGAAATTCGATTTTCTAAAGACCACAAATATCCCTACCAAGCTCCCCTTGTGGCATTTTATTCCACCAATGAGAACCTACCTCTGGCTTGTCGTTTACATATTTCTGAGTTTCTTTATGACAAGGCCTTGACATTTGCAGAAACTTCGGAACCTGTCGTATATTCTTTGATAACCCTTTTAGAGGAAGAATCGGAAATAGTCAAGTTACTAATGAATACCCATCACAAGTATAGTGTCCCTCCTGTGAACTTTCTGCCAGTACCCTCTAGGACCAGAATAAATAATCCTGCCTGTCATAAACCAGTGATTCCAAATAATTCGTTTGTTTCTAATCAAATTCCAGAAGGTATGTAAGGCATTGATCTTGTGGAGGGAGGCATTCAGAATGATGGGTTTAGAAGTCAAAGCTTTTAAGGCTGGTCTAGGATGGCTTAGTGATCTTGGACAAGCTGAACAAGCCATTCAGTCCCATGGGCAAAAGGGAATGAGAATTCCCTGAACTGTAATTGTATCTGACTTTAATTGTAAGGCTCAATTGTGTTGCTGTGGTTGGGCTCTGAGTTGAAAGTTTGTAGTGATGTATGTTTAACTATATAAAATCCGAGGCTTGGAAGGACCTTAAGGTACCTTCTCAGAAAATCTGTTTTATTTAATTCATTTGGTTTTCATATGTTTATTTCTTATATTGTGTACTGAATTACTTTCAAATGAATTTTTAGAGATATTTTGCTTTCTATACCACTATCCATAACCTCCTGCTTTTGGTGTACTAGACCCCCAGAATTCTTTAGGGATAGCTCTATGAATCCCTAAATCCTCAAATACTTGTGCAGGCTTCTAGCTTTGTCTAGATCTAGGTTTACTGTGCAGATTCTTTTTATTTTTGTTTTTTTGAGATGGAGTTTCACTCTTGTCCCCCAAGCTGGAGTGCAGTGGTATGATCTCAGCTCATCCCAGGTTCAAGCAATTCTCCTGCCTCAGCCTCCTGAGTAGCTGGGATTATAGGCACCTGCCACCACGCCTGGCTAATTTTTCTATTTTTAGTAAGACAGGGTTTCACCGTTTTGGCCAGGCTGGTCTTGAACTCCTGACCTCAGGTGATCCACCTGCCTTGGCCTCCCAAAGTGCTGGGATTACAGGCATGAGCCATCACACATGGCCTACTGTGCAGATTCTTACACCACAAGTAAGCCCCTTTCAAAGAAGTCTCTGCTGGGTGTGGTGGCTCATGCCTGTAATCCCAGCACTTTGGGAGGCTGAGGTGAGAGCACTGCTTGAGCCCAGGAGTTTGAGACCAGCCTGGGCAGCATAACGAGACCCTATCTCTACAAAATATGTATATTTTCTTAGCTAGTCAGCCATGGTTGTGCACTCCTCTGAGTCCCAGTTACTCAAGAGGCTGATGTGGGGGAATCACTTCAGCCTCGGAGGTAGAAGCTGCAGTGAGCCATTGCATTTCAGCCTTGGAGACAAAGTGAGACTCTATTTCTTTAAAAAAAAAAAAAAAAAAAAAAAAGGATCCTCTTTTATTTGTTGCTATCTATCTTTCTTCCAGAGAAACAAAAGTTTGTATTATTTCATAAGAGTCCTTGGGTAAACTTCAATGAGTGGAGAACAGTGACGCTGTTCTGAGATGTGGCTGCTGGTCAGTTAGCCAGGTTCACTCACTAACCACCTGACCCACTCCCAGATGGCAGCTTCTAGTGCATGGGATTCAAATGTGTTCCTTTGGAAATGAAAATTATGTGTCATGGACTTTTTTTCTAAAATAATAGTTTTATTGAGACATAATTTATATACCATAAAATTCACTCTTTTAAAATACACAATTCAATGGTTTTTAGTATTTTTATAGAATTGTGCAACAATGACCACCTTTTAATCCCTGGACGTTATCATCACCCCGAAGAGAAACCCTGTACCCACGTACCCATAGCAGTCTCTCCTCATTTTCACCTTCCCCCAGCCCCTCACAACCACAAATCTGCTGTCTCTCTATGGATTTGCCTACTCTGGACATTTCACAGAAATGGAATTATGCAATATGCAGCTTTTTGAGATGGGCTTCTTTCACTTAGCTAATGTGTTCAAGGTTCATCCATGTCCTAGCACATATCACTACATCATTCCTTTTTATTAGTGAATAATATTCTATTATGTGGACATGCCACATTTTGTTCATTGATTCATCATTTGATAGACATTTGTGTTGTTTTATGTTGTGGGATTTGGGGACACTTGCATATAGTTGAAACATTCACTGCTAATTCTTTTAATGTTAATTACTTTGTTTATGCTTGATAAAAGTTTATTTGAGGATGCATTTTAAGTTCTTTAGAAATAGAAATACTAGAAATGAATGAACTTACTTTATTCAAGTTTTAACTTTTTCTCCATTTTGACTTTTTGTTATTGATACTCTGTTAGTGACTTTCCCCTTTTGTTAAAGAAAGGGCCCCATACTGAAATGTTTTCTTTTATTTCCTTCAAGTTGAAAAAGAATCAGAATCTGAGGAGTCAGATGAGGATGAAGGTCCTGCACCTGTTATAGTAGAGAATGAAAGCTATGTGAACCTTAAGAAAAAGATTTCCAAAAGATATGACTGGCAGGCAAAGTCAGTACATGCTGAAAATGGTAAAATCTGCAAGCAGTTCCGAATGAAACAGGTAGGGTATGCTGAGAGAATGAGTAGCATTGCCTCCCTAATATCTGGATGATGGGATTAGGAATTAGGAAGTTTTGGCTACCCTCCCTAATATTCTTTTGGTTCTTTTTCTCCCTGAGTGCTCAAAGTTTCTACAGGCCACAGCAAACTTAAGTGCATATGCTAGATGGTTTTGGAAAATCCTATAGCTGGTACATGGCAAACACACACATATATGCCAAATAGTCTCAGAGTCATGTGCCTTTGGTACTGTGACAGACAATCTGGTATGTAAAAGGAATATCAATACTGTGGTTTAATGGCCAGGCATGGTGGCTCACGCCTGTAATCCCAGCACTTTGGGAGGCCGAGGTAGGTGGATCACCTGAGGTCAGGAGTTCAAGGCCACCCTAGCCAACATGACAAGACCCCGTCTCTACTAAAAATACAAAAATTAGCCAGGCATGGTGGCAGGTGCCTGTAATCCCAGCCACTTGGGAGGCTGAGGCACGAGAACTGCTTGAACCTGGGTGGTGCAGGTTCCAGTGAGCCACAATTGCACCACTATACTCCAGCCTGGGCAACAGAGCAAGACTGTCTCAAAAACAAAACAAAACAAAACAAAACAAAAACAAATACTGTGGTTTAGAGCCAGGCGGGCATGGTAACACATGCCTGTAGTCTCAGCTACTTGGAAGGCTTAGGCAGGAGGATCACTTGAGACAATGCCAGCCTGGAAAACATAATGAGACCCTGTCTCTAAAAACAAAACAAAACAAATACTGCGATTTACCTTAGAAAAAATTAATATATAAAAGGAGAAGGATAAGGAAGATCTTTTACCCTGTTTCAAAGACTGAAAGGATAAATAATGTGCCCAAGGTCACATAGCTAGTAAGTGGTTTAGCCAATTCTGTTTCTAAAGTCCATTTTGTTTTTACCCCATTCACATGAAGATTATTTTAAAAGAATTCATAAGTGAACCCTGAGGGCAAAGTTAGAGATAGGGCAGAGGCAAGTTGCTTAACCAATATGGGAATTGGATTAAATGCTCTCTAAGGGCCCTCCAGTTCTAAAGTTCTGTGAGTCTGATTTTTGACACCATATAACACCATCACAGATGTAGTGCAATACCCATAGAACATCACAATGTATATAAATTGCACTGTAGGTAAGATGATAGAAACAAAAAATTAGATATTCAATTTGATCAGTGTGATAAGTTTATGATAAAATTATACGTAGGAAATGGCATGTTCCTGTAAATTTATTACAGTATTCAAAAGTATAGCCAGAGTTTTAATAAACAAGGCAATGTTTATAGCATTGGCCATTAAACATGAAATTGATTTATATAGTTGTAGTGACCTCTCAAAAGTAACCCTTTAGTGAGTGCTTTTCTATTATTGATTTAGGTAAAAATCTGATATTATTTAGAGCTATGCTGCCTGATATGGTAGCCCCTACCCATGTTTGGCTGTTTATATTAATTAATTAAAATTAAAAATTCAGTTCCTCAGTAATACTATTCTTCACATTTCAGGTGCTCACTAGCCACATGTAGCCAGGTGTTGCTGTATTGGACAGCACAGGTATAGAACCTTTCCATCAACACGGAAAGTTCTATTGGACAGTACTGGTATAGAGACTCTTGTTGGGAAGAACTGGATATGTGCTAAGCAAGAGGGCTTTATTTCACCCAGAAAATCTTTCAGTTTATTCAGATGTTGGAAAACTATTTAATGTACAGGTTCCACAACTCATTCTGGCTGATTCTCTGAGCAGCATTCTGAATAAAGTCCTCTACATCCAATCCCAACAAATCCAACAAAGGATCACTCAAGGCCAGCAGTGCAAGACCATCCTGGGCAACATAACAAGACTCTGTCTCTATAATTTAAAAAAAAAAAAAAAAAAAAAAGCTGTAATCCCAGCACTTTGGGAGACCAAGGCAGGTGGATTGCTTGAGCACAGGAGTTTGAGGCCAGCCTGGGCAACATGGTGAAATCCTGTCTCTACAAAAAAATACAAAAAGCTGGGTATGGTGGCACACACCTGTAGTCCCAGCTACTTGGGAGCTTGAGGCGAGAGGATCGCTAGAGCCTGGGAAGTGGAGATTGGAGTGAGCCGTGATCGCACCACTGCACTCCAGCCTGGCAACAGGGTGATACCCTGTCTCAAAAAAAAAAAAAAAAAAAGTAAACCAACTGATGTCTTATCTTTGATTTTATTAGGCTTCCAGACAGTTCCAGTCCATTCTGCAAGAGAGGCAATCACTCCCTGCTTGGGAAGAAAGAGAAACCATTCTTAACTTATTGCGTAAGCACCAGGTGGTTGTCATAAGTGGTATGACTGGGTAAGAATGCAATTTATTCATCTGCAGCTTTCATCTATAAATATTATATGCACCCTGGTTACCATAACCAGTTCAACTTGTTAAAAACTGTAGCTGGATTTATAGACATTATATACATCTGCCTTGAGACATAAGGTAAAAAAAAAAAAAAAAAATCCAGCTGAAGACTTTTAACAAGGCTCATGTTTAAATTTAAAGGATAGTTCTAGAACATTTAGCTTGAAAGCTTTTTATCTTCTGAATTTATTCTGATTTCCTGTCACCCAGGCTGGAGTGCAGTGGCATGATCTCAGCTCACTGCAACCTCTGCCTCCTGGGTTCAAGTGATTCTCATGCCTCAGCCATCCGAGTAGCTGCGATGACAGGTGCAAGGCACTACCATACCCAACTAATTTTTGTGTGTTTTTAGTAGAGAGGGGGGTTTTACCATGTTGGCCAGGCTGGTCTCGAACTCCTGGCCTCAAGTGATCCGCCTGCCTCGGTCTCCCAAAGTGCTGGGATTACAGGCCTGAGTCACCACACCCAGCCTTTATTTTTCTTTTAAAAACAACTTAATTGTGGTGCGTTATTTTTCCTGTTTTACATTCTCCTATTTAGCAGGGACAAGTTGCAGAATTAATTTAGTTATTTATTCAAGAGTATACAATTTAATAATTTTATTTGTGTCCAGACTCAGTGATATGGTAGTAATTCATATCTTCTAGTTTATCTTTTTAACCTCAGCCTAATCATAGCTAAATTAATACCTATAAAATATTTTGATAATCATAAGCTAATACTCCTTTTCTTTAGGGTTCATGTGTAGAGTTTACATTCCTAGAAGCATTTACAGACCTTAATTTAATGCCTGTTCAATAGTCCCAATTTTACAGATGTTATTAAGCTATTATTTGATTGTCCTTTTGATTGGAGTGCAAATTCCTAGAATTTCCCACCTCTTGGTAATAAGTCAGGAGGTAGTTTTAGAAAATACCTGAAACTGAACAACTTTTATTCTAATTAGCTTTATCACTTTTCTCATTCCATATGATTGCTTCTTTAGTTAACTAGCCCTTGAAAACTTCATTTTAGGACTTATTTGTTTTAATATACAGATGTGGGAAAACCACACAGATTCCACAGTTTATTCTGGATGATTCTCTGAATGGACCACCTGAGAAGGTAGCCAACATCATCTGTACCCAACCCCGACGAATCTCTGCAATCTCTGTTGCTGAACGCGTTGCTAAAGAAAGAGTAGAGAGGGTGGGTCTGACCGTGGGATACCAGATTCGGTTAGAAAGTGTCAAGGTTTGTATGCTCTGCTTATTTCCTGGTAACAGAAATTTATGGTTTTTAGGTATAAAAAGTTTTGGGGGTTAGGAGATTCATGGGCAATTTGGGATATATACTTTGAGGTTATTTTTAAATTAATGATTACCTTTGGTAATCATTTATTTAAATATTTAGAAATATTAAGAAATATTTTGGTATAAGAACTCTTATGGCCAGGTGCGGTGGCTCACACCTGTAATCCCAGCACTTTGGGAGGCCAAGGCAGGCAGATCACCTGAGGTCGGGAGTTCGAGACCAGCCTGACCAACATGGAGAAACCCCATCTCTACTATAAATACAAAAATTAGCTGAGTGTGGTGGCACAGGCCTGTAATCCCAGCTACTCGGGAGTCTGAGGCAGGAGAATCCCTTGGACCTGGGAGACGGAAGTTGCAGTGAGCTGAGATCGCGCCATTGCACTCCAGCCTGGGCAAAAAGAGCAAAACTCCGTCTCAAATAAAAAAAAAACTCTTATTTGGTTGTACTAAATTTCCTCTGTAAAGCTTTTTATTTTTTATTGGCAGAAGTCATCTAGTAAAGACTGTTTTGCTCTTGAACTTGGGACATAATCCATTTAACCAAATAAGGAGCAGACAAATTGAGAACTGATTTCATTAGTCACTGTTTTTCAATGCTTTTTATGAAAATCTTAACATTTTGATATGAAGTAGAAAGGCTTTTATTACTGTCCCTGGCAAGAAACTATATTTAGTATGGTTTCCTATTAAATGGAACTGCTGGTGTTTTCAATATTTTTTATCCCTATCCATTCAAAATGGCTTTCCAGTAATGTTTCCCTTTTTTGAAAATTTTATTAATGATTTATATTGCTCTTTCATGTGTAAGTCCTCAGCCACCAGACTGTTATACTGCACCACGGGAGTGCTGCTGAGAAGGCTAGAAGGAGACACAGCTCTACAAGGAGTTTCCCATATCATTGTTGATGAAGTTCATGAGAGGACGGAAGAAAGGTAAAACAAAGACTTTCCCAGTGAACACACACTCACCTGAAATGAAGGCATGGCGGAAAAAAATTCTTTTCTAGTTCCAATTCAGTTTCATGCAGTTAGTAATGGTAATTTGCTGCAAGGAAGGCCTATGTTAGAGAAGAGCAACTGCTTTCTTGATCTCCAGGGTCTATAACACTAAAAACGACAGCACAAGCTCATCACTTATTAGATGGAGTCATCCTATTAGGTTAGAAGGTATACTTCACACCATCCTGGGCGTTATGCTAAGTTGAATACCGTATTTAATAGAAATAAGAGATGTCATGCATGCTGTGGCTGAATGTATCTTCTTCTTTGTTTATTTGGTCATTCAGTCCTGACATTGATTCATGTATTTATTGAGCCTGCATTAAACGCCAAGTGATGTATTAGTTGCTGGGGATACAGTGATGAACAAGCATGTATGGCTCCCCCTTATCTCTTACAGTCTGGTAGAAAAAATAAATAATGAACAAGTAAACAAGCAAATGATTGCAAATTGGAATAAGCACTATGAAGGAATAAACAGCGTGCTGTGTTTGGAGAGAGAGACCCATAGATGCTCAAAGATCGTATCTCTGTAAGATGACAATTTAAATTCAAAATTGAAGTATAGCTGGGCGCAATGGCTCACACCCATAATCCCTGTACTTTGGGAGGCCAAGGTGGGAGGATCACTTGAGGTCAGGAGTTGGAGCCCCACCTGGGCAACATAGTGAGACCATGTTTCCACGAAAAGTAAAAAAAAAAAAAAAAAAAAAAAAAAAAAAAAAGGAATAAATAGCCAGTAGTCATTCTACTGGGGATACAGGAAAAAAAAAAAAAAAATTAGCCAGGCGTGATGGCTCACACCTATGGTCCCAGCTACTCAGGAGGCTGAGGCAGGAGAATCATTTGAGCCCCCAGGAGGTTGAGGCTTCAGTGAGCTGTGATAGCACCACTGCACTCCACCCTGGTCAAGAAAGCAAGACCCTGTCTCAAAAAAAAAAAAAAAGCAGAAAAGAAAACTGAAATATGAGAAGGAATCCCAGGTGACAAATGGGGGTAAGGAACGTGTGTTTGAAGATTGTGCAGTGGGGAAGGGGCTTTGTGAGTCCAGAAACAAGGAAGGCCAGTGCACCTGCTGTGTAGCAGCAAAGGGGAAAGTAGCATAGGCAAGAAGCAGCAGGAGCCAGACCTTCCAGGGCCTTAAGCACCATGAATAATAAGGCATGTGGATTTTATCTTATGAAATTAGAAGTCATGGGGTAGGGGGAGGGATAGCATTAGGAGATATACCTAAGGCTAAATGACGAGTTAATGGGTGCAGCACACCAACATGGCACATGTATACATATGTAACAAACCTGCACATTGTGCACATGTACCCTAAAACTTAAAGTATAATAATAATAAAATTAAAAAAAAAGAAATTAGAAGTCATTAAAGGGTGAGGCATAAAATAAAAATTCTTGCCAGACACAGTGGTGCATGCTTGTAGTTCCAGCTACTGAGGAGGCTGAGGCAGGAGGATTGCTTAAGTTCAGGAGTGC
The DNA here is from genome assembly GCF_028878055.3 of Symphalangus syndactylus. Classification (NCBI taxonomy): domain Eukaryota; kingdom Metazoa; phylum Chordata; class Mammalia; order Primates; family Hylobatidae; genus Symphalangus; species Symphalangus syndactylus. The sequence goes on from NC_072436.2 coordinate 102,222,446, forward strand.
AAGGCTTTATATAGTGTGCTATGATTGCACCTGTGAAGAGCCACTTCAGACTGGGAAATATCGTGAGACTCCATCTCTAAAAAAGAAAAAAAAAAATTAAAAGTCTCAATATTTTAAGTACTGAAGAGGGCCAGGAAGATGGATGGCATTAATCATAGTTTGTCATGTGGATCATGCCCTAGAGCAGTAAAAGAAAACTAGTGGGAAAAAAGAGAAAGTCCTGTAAAAATTATGAAGTTTTCCCACAAAGTATTATACCACTATAAATATCTTGAGAAGAAGAAAAAAAGTCTAAGTAAATTTGATGGACTGATAGGAAAGCAGAAAATAGCTAAAAGCAAAATATTTAAAAAAAAGGATTGGTGGCAGGCTCCTGTAGTCCCAGCTACTTGGGAGGCTGAGGCAGGAGAATCGCTTGAACCTGGGAGGCGGAGGTTGCCGTGAGCCAAGATCGCCCCACTATACTCCAGGCTGGGTGACAGAGCAAGAAAAAAAAAAAAAAGGAATTGAACAGAGAAGACATATAACCAGAAGAACTATTAGAAGAAATAGTACATTACTATTATTAGTAAATAAGAAATATGAAGTAATTAGAAACCAAAGAAAGCAGACTTTTAGATAAAAAGAATGAACCAAAAGAAAAAGAAATAATTCCTAGAAGAAGACAATAATAAATATTAAATGACTATACAGAAAACATTGGAAATCTCTAAGGGGCAAATAATCTTTGTAAAAACTCCAGAAAACAATGGGAAAAAAAATTAATGGTAAATAATGTCATTTTGCCACTGTTGAAAATGAACACCTGAAAGAAGAAATTTTTTTAACAAAATCACTGAACAACTTGGAAGAGGAAGCCAAATAAAACATTCTCTCAGATTAATGGTATTTAAATGATTGAGTTATAAAGATAAGTTTAAACTTTTAGGGAAAATTATATCCAGTATAATTTTGAATATGAAGAGTAGCTTTGGATTCCATAACATTTGTACTTCCACAAACTTAAAGAAATGAGAACATAGCACTGGATTTGGTTCCTGGCTAAAATAGGACAAAGGTTTTTATAAAACCTAAGGATCTGTAGAATATAAACAGTTAACAATTCAAAAGATGTTCACATCTGAATAAAGATTAATTACACAGTGGAGAAGGGTGCCTCAAACATTTACAAATACCAGTTTACAAGAAAGGGTATACAAATTACAAGGAAAAGTAGGGGAATCTTTGCTAACTCTAACTGCAAAAAGCAAAAACTAATAAAATCTAGGAACAAAAATCAGTAAAAATATTGACAAGATTAAAGGTTGAATATCAAAAGGTGACAGTTGTGTTAGTTTGAAATTTTAATACATTTTCTAATCACAGAGATGACATGATCATTCTAAAGCATTTAGTAAATACCAAAAAATGTAAAAGAAGAATCTCTGTCCCCTATAGAATTGCTAGTTACATGTTATAATTTTGGTCTCTTTTCTTCTGGGAGTATATTGGGAGTTAGAAGAGGGATATGGTAGAAAGAGAGATGTATTTCCACAAACACTATTGAGATTATATAGTTTTGTTGTGCTGCTTTTGATTTAATAGAATGATAGCATGAGTTAATGAATTCTCTTTTTTTTTTTTTTGAAACAAAGTCTCCGTCATCCAGGCTGGAGTGCAGTGGTGCAATCTCAGCTCACTGCAGCCTCCACCTCCCAGTTTCAAGCGATCCTCTTGCCTCAGCCTCCCAAGTAGCCAGAACTACAGGTGCACGCCACCAGGCCTGGCTAATTTTTGTTATTTTTTTAATAGAGTCAGAGTTTCACCATGTTGGCCAGGCTTGTCTTGAACTCCTGAGCTCAAGTGATACGCTCACCTTGGCCTCCCAAAGTGCTGGGATTACAGGTGTGAGCCACCACACCCAGCTGAATTATCTGTAAAACTAAGAATTTCATAAGGAAATTCTGAAGTCTGGATATACCATAAATTACTTAACCATTTGCCTGTTGTTGTTAGATTATTTCCCTTTTCCCTGAAAAAGAAACAAAAATAGTCATAAATGTAATTAAATTAGCTCATTGAAAAGAGCTAAGTAGTATAAGAATATGTTTTCATTAAAAGCTCAAACAGGCCAGGTGTAGTGGCTCACACCTACAGGCCTTCCATTCTGGGATTACTGATTATATGTTCAGTAATCCCAGCATTTTGGGAAGCCAAGACAAGAGGATCACTTGAGCCCAGGAGTTTGAGACTAGCCTGGGCAATATAGGGAGACACCATCTCTACTATAAAAACAAAAACAAAAAAATTAGCCCCAGCTACTCAGGAGGCTGAGGCAGGAGGATCACTTGAACCCAGAAGTTCAAGGCTGCAGTGAGCCATGGTAACGCCACTGCACTCCAGCCTGGGTGGCAGAGCGAAACCTTGTCTCAAAAAAAAAAAAAAAAAAGAAAAAAGAAAAACGTTATAGATAAAGTGAAAGTCCCTCTTACTACTCCCAAACCACTCTCAGTTCCTTTCTTAGAAGTAAACTGGTAGTACGTCTTTCTATGCATGGATATAGACGTTTACTTTGTTAGAAATAGTTACTTTTGTTTTCTGACATTTTTTTCTTACACGGATGATATATTCATTTAGTAAGTCAATGAATATTCATTGAGTACTTACTATGTCCCAGACATTGTCGTAGATCCTGGAGTAGTGAATAAAATTCTTGTCCTTGTAGAACTTGTGTTCTAGTGGGAGAGCTCATCAATAAGCAAGATAAATAAGTAAAATACAGAATATGGTTAAGTGCTAAGAAGAAAAAATAAAGCAGAAAAAAGACAATAGAAATTCAAGGGAGGAGGGCATTTGAAATTTTAAATAAGGTAGCCAAGGAAGTCCTCACTGAAAAACTATCTTTGGAGTAAGAACTTGAAGGAAGTGAGAGAGCTACCTGTGTGAAGGGCTAGGAGAAGCCCAGTAATCCAGGCAGATTAATAACATGTACAAAAGACCTGAGGTACATGCCTCAAAGACAGCAAGCAGAACAGTGAGCCGGTGCTGAGTGAATGAACGGGGAGCACTAGAAAAAGATGGGGAGCATGGGGTGTAGACCATGCCATATAGAGCCTTGTTAGTAAGGATTCTAATGAGAAGTCATTGGATTTTAAGCAGAAGAGTGGCACAATCAGATTTTTCTTTTTTGTTTTAAGAGATGGGGTCTTGCTATGTCGGCCAGGTTGGTCTTGAACTCCTGGCCTCAAGCATTCCTCCCACCTCAGCCTCCCAAACTGCTAGGATTACAAGTGTGAGCCACCGCACCCTGTCAGCACAATCAGACTGACATTCGAAGAGCATTATTGGTTGGCTGTATTGAGAACAGATTGCAAGCGGGCAAGGGCCAAGAGACCAATTAGGGTGGTGTTATTCTGCCGTGTATATTATTCCAGGCAACTTGGGATTTTTCCTACTAAAAATATGTCTTAGAGATGTTTTCATGTTATTATCTAGAGCTCTACCTTATTCCTTGTATCTGCTTCATGTTATTTCATAGACTGGATATTGTTATAATTAACCATTTCTCAGTTGATGGACATTTGGGTAGTTTCTATTGTCTTATTATTACAAACAATGCTATAACAAAAATCTTTGTATGTGCCTCTTTGTGGTACACGTAGATACCAAGAAGTAGAATTATCAAATTTGTACCCTATACCAGCTAAGAGTAAAAAAAAAAATTATAAAATTTGATGATAAATCCTGTTGAGATTTTGATTGGTACTGCCTGGATTTGGTTTATTTGGGAAAGAATTTATATCTTTATACGGGTTGAGCATCCCTATTCCAAAAATCTGAAATGGTCCAAAATCTGAAACTTCTTGAGTGCTCACATGACACTACAAGTGACAGATTCCACACCTGACACCTTTGATCTCCAATGGTTCAATGTATACCAACTTTATTTCATAGACAAAATTATTCAAAATATTATATACAGTTACCTTTAGGCTATGTATAGAAGGTATATATGAAACATAAATTGATTTCTTGTTTAGAGTTAGGCCCCATCCCCAAGATATCTCATTATGTATATGCGACTATTCTAAAATCTGAGAAAATTTGAAATCTGAAACACTTCCGGTTCCAAGCATTTCACGTAACGGATATTCAACCTATAATAGTAAGGCTTCACATCCAAGAACAGGACACATTGTTCTATGAATGTTATGGTTTTTTTTTTTCACAGAGATCTTACACATTTCTTGCTCAAAATATAGTAAAAGTTACTAATTTTCATGTGTTGAATTTGTTTGATCCTCAGGTGTTTCTTTTATTTTCTCTAGTGACTTCTTGCTGCTAGTTTTGAAGGACATTGTATCGCAGAGGCCAGGTCTTCAAGTTATTTTAATGAGTGCAACTCTAAACGCTGAGCTTTTTTCAGAATATTTTGATTCCTGCCCAGTTATTACTATACCAGGTGAATAAAATGCATCATTAAATATGTATCATTCTAATAAGCAAGTATAATTATTTTAAAGTTTGAGACATAAGTAGATATACTTCTTTCTAGAGAAGTGATTCATTTATAACAAAATCATAAACCATATAATGCAGCTGATAAGGAGGTAACATATCTTGCTGGGAGATTTTTATTTTTATTTTTTTTGAGACGGAGTCTCGCTCTGTCACCCAGGCTGGAGTGTAGTGGCGGAATCTCGGCTCACTGCAACCTCTGCCTCCCGGGTTCACGCCATTCTCCTGCCTCAGCCTCCCGAGTAGCTGGGACTACAGGCGCCCGCCACCACACCCGGCTAATTTTTTGTATTTTTAGTAGAGACGGGGTTTCACTGTGTTAACCAGGATGGTCTCCATCTCCTGACCTCGTGATCTGCCCGCTGCGGCCTCCCAAAGTGCTGGGATTACAGGCATGAGCCACCGCACCCGGCCATTGCTGGGAGATTTTAATTTTTTTTAGGGGACTTTTAAAAAAACTCATAGTTACTTATTTCTAGCATTCCATTGTGTTTAACATCAAAGTTGATAGTGGCAGTCTGTCATAAAGAGGGAACTTGTGTCTGTGACAGTATATTTGTTCATTTCTGGATTCTGCTAAATTTCTAGATGTTGGTCCACTCTGGCAGAAAGTGAGGTTGGATAGTCTGTGTTTTCTTTTGACACTTCCACAGTCTCATTGTGGAATTAATTTATCACCCTGAGCTTTGATTTATCCTTCTTCAATTGAATACTAAAAAGACACTTTGGAAACACTGACTGATAAAAAATAGTGCAGTTTGTTTTAGTTATAGAGAATGCTGGCAATAAATCTAAGGAAGAAACTTTGTGTTTGATCTAGAATACAATTGTTGAATGTTTAAAGGTCCTCTGTGGTGGAAGTGGCGGGGGCGGTAGGGGGAGGGTATGAAAGGTGTAACAGGTAAAAGAAAAAAAGTCTTAGCAAAGGATCATTTCTCAACCTATACACTGCTTCTGTTTACTGACTGAAATCTACCCTTTCCAATTTCTTTTACCATGAACTTTTCTTCTTGATATTTTTAAGACCACAGAACAAATAGGATGTTAGCATGACAAGCTTTGTTTTAAGAGAATTTTATATATATAAACTATTTCAAGATGGTCGAATGGGTGTTCTCAGGCTTTTCTATTTTATCTCCTTGTTTTTCTAGGTCGTACATTTCCTGTTGATCAATTTTTTTTGGAAGATGCAATTGCTGTGACAAGGTAAGGAAGACACTAATTAAGATTCAGTGAAAGGACCTGGCATGGTGGCTCATGCCTGTAATTCTAGCACTTTGGAAGGCAAAGGTGGGAGGACCCTTTGGGGCCAGTTCAAGACCAGCCTGGGCAACATATTGAGACCCCCATCTCTTGAGAAAAAAAAAACAAAAGATTCAGTGAAACTTTGAAAACAGAATAATGTTTGACCCTCAGTGTGCCAGAATACTAATATATGTGTTAGTCTTTTTTTTCTAATTTTTCTACACTTGATCTCAAAAAGCCCAAGAAGTGATTTTCTTCTATTTTTTCTGTTTGAACATTTTGTTCTCCCCTCTCTTTCAGCAAACAGACTGCCAATATTTAAATCCTCCTACTTACTTTTTCTTTCTTTCTTTCTTTCTTTTTTTTTTTGAGAGAGTCTTACTCTGTTACCCAGGCTGGTGTGCAGTGGTGTAATCACAGCTCACTGCAGCCTCGAACACCTGGCTCAAGTAGTCCTCCTACTTCAGCCTCCTGAGTAGCTGAACTACAGACACACACCACCATGCCTAATTTTTTTTTAATGGTTTTGTAGAGACAGGGGTCTCATTATGTTGCCCAGGCTGGTCTCAAACTCCTGACCTCAAGCAGTCCTCCTGCCTTGCCTCCCGAAGTGCTGGGATTACAGTCATGAGCCACCATGCCTGGCCCCCTCTACTTATTATAACTTTGGCAAGTAGCTTAATCTCTCTGTACTTAAAGAATTAATACTTGCTGATTCTGCTGAGAGCATAAAAAAATTAATGAATTAATACTTGCAAACTGCTTAGAACTGTGCTTGGCACATAGTGCATGCTCTCAAATGTTAGCAGTTATTGTCCGGGTGTGGTAGCTCACACCTGTAATCCCAGCACTTTGGGAGGCCGAAGCAAGCGGATCACCTGAGGGCGGGAGTTCAAGACCAGCCTGGCCAACATGGTGAAACCCCGTCTCTACTAAGAATACAAAAGTCAGCTGGGCATGGTGGTGCATGCCTGTAATGCCAGCTAATCTGGAGGCTGAGGCAGGAGAATCGCTTGAACCTGGAAGGCAGAGGTCGCAGTGAGCTGAGACTGCGCCATTGCACTCCAGCCTGGGCAGCAGAGTAAAACTCTGTCTCAAAAAAAAAAAAAAAAAAAGTTAGCTGTTATTATCATCATGATCATCATTCTACTTGCATAGAGTTTGCAGTATAGCCTGAGTGTTAAGATATCTGTATAAACAATCGTAAGTACTAGGTAGAAAATGTTAATGTCCATTGCATATAAACAGATCTCTCTTCTTTGAAAGCCCTACTTTCTCTTCTTAGTCTTTGATCTTGAGGATTCCCCAAGATTTTCCTTGCACTGTTTCTTCTCACTATTAACTCTCCCTTGGCTACCTTAGACTCATGTGTTTTCAGCTGTCATCCCTGTGCCGAGAACTCCCAGATCAGTATCTTCATTCCTGACCTCTGAGCTCTAGAATGAAACACCTCTAATATCTGGCAGCTTAAATACAAGTCAGAATTTTTCTCCTTCTCTGTTCCTTCCTTCTCTAATAAGCCCCCCTCCTAATTCCATATTCATGTAATGGTACTATATTCTCAAGCTAAAAACCCAAAACCAGTGGCTCTCAAATTTTAATGTGCAATAAGAATACTTAGGGAGCTTATTAGAATTATTATTTTCTGGGCCCTATCCCACTACCATTGATATGAGTTTCTGAGGTAATCATCTTTCAACTAGTTTGCCTGTCTTTACTTTTTCAAACTCACTGCTTCCAGAATATATATATATATATATATTTTTTTTTTTTTTTTTCTTTTTTCTTTTTAATACAACCTCACTCTGTCACCCAGGCTGAGTGCAGTGGTGCTGTCATAGCCCACTGCTGCCTTGGTCTCCCAGGCCCAAGTGATCCTATTACCTCAGAATACCAAGTAGCTGGGACTATAGGTGTGTGCCACCATGCCTGGCTAATTTATTTTTAGTAGAGACAAGGTCTCACTATGTTGCCCAGGCTCAGAATTATCTTTAAACATAGAATTGTTCACATTCCTCCTATTCTTAGACACTTTCATTAGTTCCCTGTCACTCACACTTTGTGGACACTCAAGGCCCATATCATCTGACCCCAGCCAATATTTAAGTTCCCTTCCTTCTTTAGTTTCCTACCTACAAAACCTTAGCACTGTCAGACTACTTGTTGTTTCTCAAAGATGCCATACTATTACTATCTATATTTCTTTTTCCCGTTTCCTTCTCTAGTCATTCTTTAACACCCAACTTGAATGCTACCTCCATGAAATTTCCTATTTTCTGCTATTAAAAATTAATCACTTCTTTATTAGAAGTCACAGAGTACTTTTTTTGTGCTTCTAATGACATTTGTTTCTGTCTGTCTTACAGTATAGTGCATTGTTTTGTTCTGTTCTCACTAGTTGGTAAGCTCCTTGAAAGTATATTTATTTTTCTATACCACACCACCACCATCGCCATAGTCCCTTGACCAAAATAGGCATTCAGTAAATATTCAATAAGCAAACAAACAGTGAATGTGAAAAGAGTATATGGCATTTAATGGAGAGAAGGGGTTGGAGGAAGTCAGGATTATAGAATCATAGGTTTTTAAATCTTTTTTTAAAAAAGCTACAATACGGCTGGGCGCGGTGGCTCACGCTTGTCATCCCAGAACTTTGGGAGGCCGAGGCGGGCGGATCACAAGGTCAGGAGATCGAGACCACGGTGAAACCCCGTCTCTACTAAAAATACAAAAAAAATTAGCCGGGCGTGGTGGCGGGCACCTGTAGTCCCAGCTACTCGGAGAGGCTGAGGCAGGAGAATGGCGTGAACCCGGGAGGCGGAGCTTGCAGTGAGCCGAGATTGCGCCACTGCACTCCAGCCTGGGCGACAGAGCAAGACTCCGTCTCAAAAAAAGAAAAAAAAAAGCTACAATACACTTTATGCAAATGAAATCTTATAGGAAATCATAGAGAAATGAAACATAAAACAAGAATGATTGGGCTGAAAGAATAGCCCCCAGTTACTTACTTTGCTCCCATTCCCTTACCTTTCCTTGGGGCTTTGAGCAACACTTAAGGCTCCAGGGGAAAAAAATGGAGCCACTTACCTATGCCAATATCCCAAAAGATGAGAAAGTAAAGCCCTTTGAAATTGACTTGTTAGAAGTCTCATGGCAGGTTAGTTTAGTGGCAGACAGAACTCAAATCCAGAGTTTTGGTTCCAAATCTATTTGTTTTTCTGCTTTGCCATGATGTCTAATAGTATTGTCACTAACAAATATTAAACTATCCAGTTGTAAGAGTTTTGAAATGTTTTAAGGATAGTCTTAGGTTGATGTTCAGCCAACAGCTAGAAACTTGGGTCCAAATTTGATTGCAACAAAAGGAAATCAGCTGTCTGGGAATTATCATAGAAACAAGAGGATCAATAAGATTGCCAAAGAAGAATCAAAAATGAAGGGGGGTGTTACTAAGGCTATACCTCAAATGTGTTTTCTGAATGTCCTTGCCATTATTTCTGGATAGAGCTTCTCTCCAAATTCTTAGCTGGTCTCCAAGACAGACCTAAAAGCATTGCAGTGTGTTCCCAACCAGAAATAGGGTACAGCCAGAATCCTGGACTGGTGGAAGGATAGCACATGAATTGGGCAGAAACAGTGACATTTTGCTGAATGAGCACATGAAACAGGTGAATTCTTTCCCTTCTCACCAACAGAACCACATACACACAACCACATTCCTCTGTCTTTCTTTCTCAGGTATGTATTACAGGATGGGAGCCCATATATGCGGTCCATGAAACAGATTTCAAAGGAAAAGCTTAAAGCAAGGCGGAACAGAACTGCATTTGAAGAAGTGGAAGAAGACCTGAGGCTTTCCCTTCACCTCCAGGATCAGGATTCTGTCAAAGATGCAGTGCCAGATCAACAGTTAGATTTTAAGCAGCTCCTGGCCCGCTATAAAGGTAACATGCCTCCTAGGGGAATATTATAATTATGCCAAAGATTTCTAGTATTCTTTCTTACCATGATTTGGAAGAAGAAAAATATGATTCTTGTTTTGTAGTTACATTGCCTTTAATTCATCAGAGCAACCTTAAACCTAGAAAAATAGTTCGGATACATATTTAGAATACAATTGTTACTATATTTGCCAATGGGTTTTTTTCTAATTATAAAAGAAATATGTGCTCATTAGAGAAAAATTGTGAGGTAGTAAAATATAAGTTATATTCTTGTACATTTTGTAGCTTTTTGTTTTGATATGATTTCAAATTTATGGAAAAGTTTGCAAGACTAAACGATGAACTCTCATATATCCTTTACCCCAATTCACCAGCACCAGTTGTTAATGTTTGCTTCATTTTTTGCTTAATCATTTGCTCTGGGTTCATGTATTTTTTTTTTTTTTTCTGAATCTCCTGAGAGTAAGTTGCAGATATGATGCTCCTTTACCCTTAATACTTTAGTGTGTCTTTCCTAAGAACAAGGACATTCTCTTACATAACCACAGTACAGTGATCAAAATGAGGACATTTAACACTGATACAATTATATAATTCACAGTCCATACTCAGACTTGAACAATTATCTCAATAATGTTTATTTTTGCTGTATTTTCCTGATTCAGGATCCTATCATGGATCATATATTACATTCAGTCATGTATTCTTAGTCTCCTTTGATCTAGAACAGCTCCTCATCCTTTGTCCTTCGTGACCTTGACATTTTTGAAGATTATTTTGTAGAATGTCCATCCATTTGGGTTTGGTATTTCCCCATGATTAAATTTAGGTTATACATTTTTGGCTGGAGCATCACAAAAATGATCTTGATTTCTCAATGCATCATATTAAAAGGCACATGGGCCCCGTGGTGTTGATTTGTCCCATTATTGGCAATGTTAACTTGTTCACTTGGTAAAGGTGATGTTTGCTAGGTTTCTCCACTGGTAATTACTGTTTCTTTTGTAGTTAATAAGTCACTTGTGAAGCAATATTTGACATGATTTTAAAATCCTTTAATATCCCACTAGTTTTAGCATTATTCATGGGCTTTTAAAATAACATCTTTTGAGGCCTAACCTGTGCTGAGCTTTTTATGTATTTTGTTAGGTACTTCCTCCTCCCATGCCAGACTCTAGCTGGCCACTCTTTGTTCCTATGTGGTCTTCTATCCATATAAGCTAAACTGAGCCCATAGAAACCCCAGGATTACTACTTTTGCTTTCTTCCTTGAAGCCTAGACTAGAAGCAGGTCTCAGCTGCCCTTCTTTCTCCTTTTTCCCTAGACTGTCACCCTGTTCCTCTTAGTTCTTCCCAAAAAAGGGTGTTTATCGTTCATGAGTAAGAGCTTCCAACCCGTTACTGCTTCTGTAGGATAAGGGGCAAATGAATTTTCCTTTTTCTGCATCTACCAAAGACAGTTCCCAATCCTGGATGTGGAATGGTAATCACCAAGGAATTAACATATTAGCCATTATTTTGTTGTTTAGGAAGATAAGCATAGCTCCCTAACATTTTATTTCATCTTCCCAGTATTGAGAGATATAAAGCTAAGAGAATGGACTTGTGCCTTATAGATCTCGGTTCAACTCCCAAGGCTCTCATAAAACCAACTAATTATCTTGAGCAAGTTCTTTATCATCTCTGTGCCTCAGTTTCCTTATCTGTAAAGTGGAGTCATTTAGAGGAGTATAATACAAACCTACAAGGATAGTGCCCAGCTAGTAAGTACAGATCCATGATTCTAATTAAAATATGTCTAACTCAAAAATTTGTGTTCTTTTTATACATCATACCAACTGATGATTCCCATTCCCTTATTCCATTAAATTATGGAACAAGAAAATTCCTTTGAGGCTGGGCACGGTGGTTCATGCCTATAATCCCAACACTTTGGGAGGCTGAGGCAGGAGGATCACATGAGCCCAGGAGTTCAAGACCAGCCTGGGCAATATATTGAGACCTTATCTCTACTACAAATGTTTTTTAAAATTAGCTGGTCATGGTGGTTGGCACCTGTAGTCCCAGCTACCCAGGAGGCTGAGGCGGGAGGATTGCTTAAGCAAAGGGATTCAAGGTTGCAGTGAGCGATGATCGCACTACTGCACTCCAGCCCCAACAGAGCAAGACCTTGCCTTAAAAAAAAAGAAAATCCCTTTGGCTTCTATTTCAAAATTCTGGAGTTTTCTTTTAAAATTATCACTGAATCTAATCCATGACTTTCTAATTGTAAGCACAAAGGTTACTAAAGTTCAGAAAGTACCTTTGGGACCCCCTTTTTAAGGAAGGAGAATGGAGGAGTTGAGGTCAAGAAACATGACTGCCACCAGCTTCTGTATGGTACTGGGCTGATTGCTTAGCTTTTCTGAGCTTCTGGTTCTCTGTTTTTTGTTTGTTTGTTTGTTTAAAAAAAAAAAAGTCCTTACAAAAATTAGCCAGGCGTGGTGGCACACGCCTGTAGTCCCAACTATTTAGGAGGTTGAGGAATGAGAATAGCTTGAACCCAGGAGGCGGAGGCTACAGTGAGCCCAGACTGCACCACTGCACTCCAGACTGGGCAACAGAGCAAGACTCCATCTCAAAAAAAAAAAAAAAATGCCTTGAACTAGTTGATCTCAATGTTCTTTTTCACCTTTCAGAAAATTAAATAATGTTTCTTGGCTCAATTTTTAAGGCATTTTCTAGTTTTTCTTTGAAAAAATTAATAATCAGTCATTTAAAATATATTATTGATTTGGCTGGGCACAGTGGCTAATGCTTATAATCCCAGAACTTTGAGAGGCTGAGGCCGGAGGATTGCTTGAGCCCAGGAGTTCAAGACCAGCCTGGGCAACATGGTGCTGCCTCGTCTCTTAAAAGAATTTTAAAATTAGCTGGTGTGGTGGTGTGCACCTATAGTCCCTGCTCCTCAGGAGGCTGAGGTGAGATATCATTTGAACCCCAAGGGCCAAGGCTGCAGTAAGCCATGATCACGCCACTGCACTCCAGCCTGAGCAAAAGAGTGAGACCCTGTCTCAATAATAATAATTTAAAAAAACAAAACTATGTTCAGTTTTCTTTTTTCGATTAGCTGATCCTTTCTTCTTTTTGAAAAGTCTGGCTTTTTGGAATCTTGGCAAAGAAAAGTGATTCTGTTCCACCTTCCTCACCCAACCACACCCTTGTTTGTGCAGCCTGTTTCTTCCTTTATTTTCATTTTTGACCAACATGGCATTCATTCCACTAGAACAACATTGTTTCAAAACTCCTTTTTTTTTTTTTTTTTTTTTTTGAGATGGAGTCTCGCTCTGTCGCCCGGCAGGAGTGCAGTAGCGCGATCTTGGCTCACCACAACCTCCGCCTCCTGGGTTCAAGTGAATCTCCTGCCTCAGCCTCCCAAGTTAGCTGGGATTACAGGCGCCCACCACCATGCCTGACTAATTTTTTTTTTTTGTATTTTTAGTAGAGATGAGGATTCTCCATATTGGTCAGGCTGGTCTCAACCTCCTGACCTCAGATGATCCACCCATCTTGGCCTCCCAAAGTGCTGGGATTACAGGCATGAGCCAGCACGCCCAGCCGAAACTGCTTTTGTCCCTCTTCAAACTTCTCAGCATCATATAGGAAGTTTCCCTTCCTTGGTACCAGTTAGACTGTAGTTAGGATGATAGGTCATTAGGAGGGCCTGAGAAGAAAGGGCAGCAGTCTTTGAAGAGTTAGTCACCCCAACAATATACTATTGCTTTTAAAAGAGCTGAGGTGGCCGGGCGTGGTGGCTCACGCCTGTAATCTCAGCAGTTTGGGAGGCCGAGGCAGGTGGATCACGAGATTAGGAGCTCGAGACCAGCCTGACCAACATGATGAAACCCCATCTCTACTAAAAATACAAAAATTAGCTGGCCGTGGTACTATGTGCCTGTAATCCCAGCTACTCAGGAGGCTGAGGCAGGAGAATCACTTGAATCCAGGAGGCGGAGGTTGCAGTGAGCCAAGATCACACCACTGCACTCCAGCCTGGGCGACAGAGCAAGACTCTGTCTCAAAAATAAAATAAAATAAAATAAAAAAGAGCTGAGGCCTGTAGTACATCCTACAGAACTACATCATTTACCAGATCACAGATAGATTAGGAGATTCTGAGTGGGGAGATTGTGAGGGTCTATGAGTAGACTCCACAGGTGTTAATGAAGATATTACAATCACATTTATTTTTCAGGGAAGATCCATCACTTATCATTTTCTCAAAGGAACCTAAAGGTTCAGCGAGTTACTGTTATAAAAATGCTGGTGAAGGCTGTGGTCTCTGTCCATTGATTGCCATAGGTTAGTGTTACCTGGACTTCCAGCATATCTCATTCATGATTCAATTGAATCTAGAAGTTTCTAAAATGTATTTGACTTTGAATTTTGTTTCTAGAACTTAAGCTTTCAATAAATATTTGAAGGGTAAAAGAGGGGAAGGAATGAGGAGAGTAAAAACTGGCCCATCTGGGTCTTTCCAACAGAGTCAGGAGCCTGCTTTTTGGGTCATTGTTCAAGCAAAAGTTACTTCTGATGAGGCTGGATTTTCTGGGAAACTAAAAGAAAAAAGTGGGCTGGGTGTGGTGGCTGTAATCGCAGCACTTTGGGAGGCTGAGGCAGGAGGATTGCCTTAGCCTGGGAGTTTGAGACCAGCCTGGGCAATACAGCAAGACCCCATGTCTACAAAAAATAAAATTAAATTAACCAGGCATGGCGGTGCATACCTGCAGTCCCAGCTACTCAGGAGGCTGAGATCAGAGGATCACTTGAGGCTGGGAGGTTGAGGCTGCAGTGAGCTGTGATCACACCACTGCATTCCAGCCTGGGTGACAGAGCAAGACCCTGTCTCTAAAAAAATAAAGAAAAGAAAAAAGTTCATTTCAGTACATTAAATGTTAATATCTGTGCTATTAAACCAACACTCACCTAATTCACAGGCATATTGTATATGGTATAAATATACAATAAAATACATCAACAAGGTATAAATATCCTTCTCATTTTTACCTTTCTTTCAGGGGTTAACAAGTCAGTCATCAAAACAATGTCCATCATGGATTTTGAAAAGGTGAATCTTGAATTAATAGAGGCCTTATTAGAGTGGATTGTGGATGGAAAGCACTCCTACCCTCCAGGTAACTGCTTCTTTATTCAGGCTTGAATGATCCACAAATGAAACACAGTCCTTGGCTAAATGGGAGTCTACTCATGAGTGTTTGAATTACATGCAAACTCTTTGCACACAAGCTACAAGGCAGTGGGGTTAAGAGCACAGGCTTTGCAGTCTGGTAAACTTCCCAGCTCTGCTATTCAGGAATCTTGTAACCTTGAATAAAGTCCTTATCTTTTTTTTTTTTTTTTTTTTTTTTTTGAGACGGAGTTTCGCTCTTGTTGCCCAGGCTGGAGTGCAATGGCGCGACCTTGGCTTACTGCAGTCTCCACCTCCCGGGTTCAAGTGATTCTTTTGCCTCAGCCTCCTGAGTAGCTGGGATTACAAGCATGCACCACCACACCTGGCTAATTTTGTATTTTTTAGTAGAGACAGGTTTTCTCCATGTTGACCAGGCTGGCCTTGAACTCCTGATCTCAGGTGATCCGCCTGCCTTGGCCTCCCAAAGTGCTGGGATTACAGGCGTGAGCCACCATGCCCGGACTAGTCCTTATCTTCTCTATGCTTCAATTTCCTTGTTGTAAAATGAAGACAGTAATAAATGCTGTTACGTAAAACTATTTTGGGGATTAAAAGAAACCATATATAAGGCACTTAGCACAGTATAGTTAAGGCTCAGTAGATACTACCCCTAATACTGATGATGTTATAATAATACAGGCCAGGTGCAATGGCTCACACTTGTAATCCCAGCACTTTGAGAGGCCAAGGAAGGTGAATCATTTGAGTCCAGGAGTTCGAGATCAACCTGGGAAATGTAGTGAAACCCCATCTCTACAAAAAAGTGCAAAAATTAGTCAGGCGTGGTGGCACATGCCTGTAGTCCCAGCAAGGGGTTGGAGTGGGAGGATTACCTGAGCCTGAGAGATGGAGGCTTCCATGAGCCATGATCGCACCACTGCACTCCAGCTAAGGCAACAGAGCAAGACCCTGTCTCAAATAAACAGAAAAAAACCACACACCACATTTTGTATGTTATATGTATTACATACTGTCTTCTGTTTCTTTCTTTTTTTTTTTTTTTTTTTTGAGACAGGTTCTCACTCTCTTGCCCAGGCTGGAGTGCAGTGGCATGATGTCAGCTCACTGTAACCTCTTCCTCCCGGGTTCAAGCAGTCCTCCAGCCTCAGCTTCCCAAGTAGCTGGGACTACAGGTGTGCACCTCCACGCCTGGCTAATTTTTGTATTTTTAGTAGAGACAGGGTTTTGCCATGTTGGCCAGTCTGGTCTTGAACTCCTGACCTCACGTGATCTGCCCACCTTGGCTTCCCAAAGTGTTGGGAATACAGGCGTGAGCCACTGCACCTGGCATACATACTGTATTCTTACAACAAAGTAAACTAAAGAAAAGAAAATGTTATTTAAAAAGTCATAAGGAAGAGAAAATATATTTACTATTCATTAAGTGGAAGCAGTTTATCATAAAGGTCTTCATCTTTGTTGCCTTCACATTCAGTAGGCTGAGGAGGAGGAAGAGGAAGAGGAGGGGTTCCCCTTGCTGTCTCAGGTGGCAGAGGTGGAAGAAGTGGAAGGGGAGGCAGAAGAGGCAGGCATGCTCATTGCAACATTAAGGAAACATTGTAATTTCTGTCTGACTTTGCTCTTTCATTTCTCTAAAAATGTTTCTACATAGTACCAATCCTTACCCTGTTTGCTTTGGTTTCAGTGCTCTGTCATAGAATGGTCCATTTCATAACAGAAGTTAAAAGCAGTCTTGAGTCTTTCTCCCAGTTTGTCTAATGTCAATGTGTTTGCTGGCACTGCTGCTTCTTATACGTCTTCTTCCTCATTGTCTGGCACTGGTTCGGAAGCACTCATCTCCATCAAGTCATCTTCTGTTAATTCCCCTGGTGTGGTGTTTGCTAGCTCTTGAATTTCTCCAAGATCCATATCTTGAAATCCTTCACCACTGCCACCATCTCCCCAACTTTATTCCATATCCATAGTCTCTTTTATGATTTTCTCAATTGTCTTATAAATCCTGTGAGGTCATGCACATCTGGACGCAGCTTTGTCTAGTATCAGTTTATTGTTTTAGGCTTGATGGCTTTCACTCTTTTTCTGTAACAACCATGGCATCTTCAGTGGAATAATCCTTCCAGACTTTCATGATGTTCTCTCTATCAGAATTCTTTTTTGTAGCATTGACAGTCCTTTCCATAGAGTACCCTGTATAATGAGCCTTAAAGGTCCTCATGAACTCCTAATATAGAGGCTAAATTAGAGACATGTTCAGGGACAAGTAGACCACTTCAGTGTCTTCGGTGTTGAACTCATGGGGTTCTGGGTGGCCAGTGGCACTGTCCAATATGAAAAGAACTTTGGCAAGGTGCTTCCTGATTCCAGGGACAAAGCATTGATGGAACCAGTCCAGAAAAGGGGTTCCCACTGGCCAGCCTTTCTTGTACAACCAGAACACTGGCAGCTGGTGTTTCTTCTTTCCCTTCAAGGCCAGGGGTTAACTTTATAGACAGGGCAGTGCTGATCATGAACCCAACTACATTTGCATAAAAGAGTAGATTTAGTGTATCCCTTCCTGCCTTAAATCCTGGTACTCACTTCTCTTCCTTACTAATAAATGTCTTTTGTGGCATTTTTTTTCTAGAAGAGGGCACTTTCATCAGTTATTTGAAACCTTTTCAAGCAGATATCGTTTCTCCTCAGTGCTTTTCTTAATGGCATCTGGGAGCTCATCATCTGCTGCCTCTTGGTCAGCAGAAGCTGCTGCTTCTGTTATCTTGATATTTTAAAAGCCAAACCTCTTTCTAAAATTGTCAAACTATCCTTTGCTGGCATTAAATTTCCCAGCTTTAGATCCTTCCCTTCCATTTGCTTTAAGTTGTCATATAATACTTTGCTTTTTCTTGAATCATATAGGTATGCCTTATAGCAATCTCGCACCCACATAAAAACTTCATTTTCAATGAGATCAAAAGGTATTCCTCGGCATAAGATTTTCACACCTGCTGCCATAGCTGCAGTGACGGCTTCACAAATTTCTTTTTCTTCTTTCACAATGGCCCTTACTCTGGATTCATTTATCTGGAAATGGCAGGCAACCACAGTTACAGACCTCCATCTGTGGAACATATTGAGCAATCCCCTTTTGCTTGTAATGTCATGACTTTTCTCTGCTTCTTGGGAGTACTTACAGCATCACTAGTGGCACTTCGTATAGGCCCCATGATGTCATTCAAGATTTACTGTATTCCACTAAACACAATGAAAAATGCACAAGAACCACAGAGATCACTTTTTACTGTAATATACAATATTCTGACAAAACAAATGACTTACTTGGAGATGATTAGTGTCACAATACATTTTTAAGTGGATTCTCACATCACTTGAGCTCACTGCAGTAGCAACAGGAGGTGGCTACAAAATCATTTTTTAAATAAAGTTACTACAGTAGTGTACTGTACTATAGTTCACTGCATGCAGTTGTGATTTTTTTTTTTTTTTTTGAGACGGAGTCTTGCTCTGTCACCCAGGCTGGAGTGCAGTGGCGCAATCTCGGCTCACTGCAAGCTCCGCCTCCCGGGTTCACGCCATTCTCCTGCCTCAGCCTCTCCGAGTAGCTGGGACTACAGGCGCCCGCCACCACGCCCGGCTAATTTTTTTTTGTATTTTTAGTAGAGACGGGGTTTCACCGTGGTCTCGATCTCCTGACCTCGTGATCCACCCGCCTCAGCCTCCCAAAGTGCTGGGATTACAGGCGTGAGCCACCACACCCAGATGCAGTTGTGATTTAATACTGCTTTTTTTTTTTGAGACGGACTTTCGCTCTTGTTGACCAGGCTGGAGTGCAATGGCGCGATCTCGGCTCACTGCAACCTCCGCCTCCCAGGTTCAAGCAATTCTCCTGCCTCAGCTTCCCAAGTAGCTGGGATTACAGGCATGCGCAACCACACCCGGCTAATTTTGTATTTTTTTAGTAGAGACGGGGTTTCACCGTGTTGGTCAGGCTGGTCTCGAACTCCCAACCTCAGGTGATCCACCCACCTCAGCCTCCCAAAGTGCTGGGATTACAGGCATGAGCCACCATGCCCTGCCTGATTTAATACTTCATTTTTACATTTGTTCACATTTCTCTAGATGCAAATGGCACCAGGTATGGTCCATAAGTGTGTGTGTGTGTGAGTTTTGATTATTTTAACTTTTTATAATAGGTTTGTGTGTATTTTATGATATACTATTTTATGATATAAATAATAAAATAGGCTAGTATCTATATATGTCTTATGCATTCATGATATATCTCTTTCTTAAATTTTTTCATATTTCTAGGCTATGCAGTTTGTGTGCAATTTTTTTTCAAATTGTCACAAATCTCCAAAAATTTTCCAATATATTCATTGAAAGAAAATTGCCAATGAGTAGACCCATGCAGTGCAAACCTATGTTGTTCAAGGATCAACTGAACACTTATAGTTAAACACTATTACTACTGCTGTACTAAACACAGAGCAATCACTACTTTACTCACTGTCTTCCCATCCCGGTAGCCTTCTTAACCTCACTTGCAGTCTCTTATCCCTAGAATGAATACTCCAAATCTTCTCTTAACTAAATCCTTTATTTTCTTCATGTTTCTCCTCAATTTACCTCTACAGACCACCCTATGTGTTGTCTTGCCCCACTCCCCTTACTCTATCATCTAAAAATAGGCCGGGTGCTGTGGCTCACGCCTGTAATCCCAGCACTTTGGGAGGCCAAGGCAGGCAGATCACCTGAGGTCAGGAGTTCGAGACCAGCCTGGCCAACATGGAGAAACCCCGTCTCTACTAAAAATACAAAAATTAGCTGGGCATGGTGGCGGATGCCTGTAATCCCAGCTACTCGGGAGGCTGAGGCAGGAGAATCACTTGAACGCGGGAGGCAGAGGTTGCAGTGAGCCAAGATCACGCCACCGCACTCCAGCCTGGGCTACAAGAGCAAGACTCCATCTCAAAAAAAAATAAAATAATTCATTTTCATTGTAGCACTTAACACTGTCTGAAATTGGAGTTTTGCATACTTCAGTAGGATGTAAGCTCCTTAAGAGTAGAGATTTCAGCAAGGCACAGTGGCTTAACCACCAAGCAACAAGAGCAAAACTCTGTCTCAAAAAAAAAGAAAAAAAGAATAGACATTTCTTGTTTACCACTGTATTTCTCAGACCCTAGAACAGTGCCTACAACATTTAGGTACAGAGTAAATATTTGTTGCGTGAATAAATGAATGTAATCATTAAATGGAATAATGGATCAAAAAATTACTTCGTGTTGGCTGGGCATGGTAGCTCATGCCTGTAATGCCAGCACTTTGGGAGGCCGAGGTGGGTGGATCATCTAAAGTTAGGAGTTCGAGACCAGCCTAGCCAACATGGCAAAACCCCATCTCTACTAAAAATTAGCCAGACATGGTGATGGGCGCCTGTGATCCCAGCTACTTGGGAGGCTGAGGCAGGAGAGTCGCTTGAACCCAGGATATGGAGGTTGCAGCGAGCCAAGATTGCACCACTTTACTCCAGCCTGGGTAACAGAGCAAGACTCTGTCTCTAAAAAAAAAATATATATATATATATATATATATATATATATATATATATATATTAATTTATGTGGTCATAAAGAACTTAAGAGTGCCGGGCGCGGTGGCTCACGCTTATAATCCCAGCACTTTGGGAGGCCGAGGCGGGCGGATCACGAGGTTAGGAGATCGAGACCACGGTGAAACCCTGTCTCTACTAAAAATACAAAAAATTAGCCAGGCGTGGTGGCAGGCGCCTGTAGTCCCAGCTACTCGGGAGGCTGAGGCAGGAGAATGGCGTGAACCTGGGAGGCGGAGCTTGCAGTGAGCCAAGATCGCGCCACTGCACTCCAGCCTGGGCGACAGAGCGAGACTCTGCCTCAAAAAAAAAAAAAAAAGAAATGGGAACAGCTGCTCTCTTCTGCTTACACTTTAATCATTATGTGGTTTTCTTTTCTTTCTTTTTTTTTTTTTTTTTTTTTGAGACAGAGTCTCTGTCACCCAGGCAATGGAGGTGCAGTGGCGCAATCTCGGCACTGCAACCTCCGCCTCCTGGGTTCAAGCAATTGTCCTGCCTCAGCCTCCCAAGTAGCTGGGACTATAGGCATGTGCCACTGCACCCAGCTAATTTTTGTATTTTTAGTAGAGACGGGGTTTCACAGTGTTGGCCAAGCTGGTATCGAATTCCTGACTCAGATGATCCGCCTGTGTTGGCCTCCCAAAGTGCTGGGACTACAGGCATGAGCCACTGCACCCAGCCCATTGTGTGGTTGTCTAAAGAGACTTGTGAGCCATATAAAATTATTTAAATGCCTTATTTTTACTCGGCAAGTAGTGAGTGTTGGCTAATACAGTATCACTTCAGTGGACTGAATATCTTGTTTCTTTTTTTTTTTGAGACAGTCTTGCTCTGTCACCCAGGCTGGAGTGCAGCGGTGGGATCTCAGCTCACTGCAACCTCTGCCTCCTAGGTTGAAGCAATTCTCCTATCTCAGCCTCCTAAGTAACTGGAACTACAGGTGTGCACCACCATGCCCCCCAGCTAATTTTTGTAATTTTTTTTTTTTGAGACGAAGTCTCACTCTGGAGTGCAGTGGCGTGATCTCAGCTCACTGCAACCTCTGCCACCCGGGTTCAAGTGATTCTCCGCCTCCTGAGTAGCTGGGATTACAGGTGCACGCCACCATGCTCGGCTAATTTTTTTGTTTTTTTTAGTGGAGTTGGGATTTTACTATGTTGGCCAGGCTGGTCTGGAACTCTTGACCTCAGGTGATCCACCCGCCTTGGCCTCCCAAAGTGCTGGGATTACAGGCGTGAGCCACTGTGCCCAGCCTATGTTGTTTCATTCCAAAGGAGAAGACTGTTATTGAAAAAAATCAAGCATAGCAAAAAAAATCAGAAATGAAGAAGAAATGTTAGAAAATTACCTAAATTTTGTAATCCCAGCTACTTGGGAGGCTGAGGCAGGAGAATCGCTTGAACCCAGGAGGCGGAGGTTGCAGCAAGCCAAAATCCCACCACTGCACTCCAGCCTGGCAGCCTGGGGGACAAGAGCGAGACTTCATCTCAAAAAAAAAAAGAAAGTAAATTACCTAAATTTAAAGCAGAGTAGATATAGTGACTGGGAAGTCAGTGACATATGTGACATATTCGTGAACATTAAAGCTATCCCAGACAGATGAGGCACATAAAAATATAGACAAAAATTTTTTCAATCCATATATAATAGTATGTTTCATCATTTTTTAATTTTGTGGCTTTTTTTCCTTTGTATTTTTCTTTTTGCGTATCTTCTCTTTTAATAAATAATTTTTTTAATTTTTCTTTTTGAGACAGAGTTTCACTTTGTCACTTAGGCTAGAGTGCAGTGGCATGATCACGGGTCACTGCAGCCCCAAATTCCTGGCTTAAGCAATCCTCCAACCTCTCTCAGCCTCTCGAGCCCTACTAAATTTTTAATTTTTTGTAGAGACAGTGTCTCCCTATGTTGCCCAGACTGGTCTCAAACTCCTAGGCTCAAGCAGTCTTCCCACTTCAGCCTCTCAAAGTGCTGAGATTACAGGCATGAACCACCATACCTGACCTCAATAAAATTTTCTGGCATTTTAGCAGAGAGGATCATGGGGTATGTAATGGAAAGAACATGGATCTGATGCCAGAAACCCTAGGTTTGTGTCTGTGACCTGAGTCTGAAATTACTGAGTCACTAGTAGGGGTACTAGTAGCCTTCTTTTTTTTTTTTTTTTTTTATTGAGACGGAGTCTCACACTGTGGCCCAGGGTGAAGTGCAATGGCATAGTCTCGGCTCACTGCAACCTCCACTTCCTGGGTTCAAGTGATTGTCATGCCTCCGCCTCCCGAGTAGCTGAGATTACAGGCATGCACCATCATACCAGGCTAATTTTTGTATTTTTAGTAGAGATGGGGTTTCACCATATTGGTCAGGCTAGTCTCAAACTCTTGACCTCAGGTGATCCACCCATCTCAGCCTCCTATAGTGCTAGGATTACAGGCCTGAGCCACCGTGCCTGGCCACTAATAACCTTCTCAATGGATGGCTATGAGGATTAAATGAGATAATATATGTGAACATTCTTTGTTACTATGGAGTATTTAAAAAAATGCTGTAAGATCTCTTTCAGCCTTCATCAGAGTTCCAGTTTTGTGGTAATTCAGATTCCTCATTTATTTAGTGGGAAGGATAACTGTGACTGAATCATAGGTCATGAGTTCTCTGCTGACAGATCCTTGTTTTATATCCCATTGCACTTCACATGGAGCTGACATAGGCACCCAATAAATATTTGTGGGATTAAAGGGGGGCTGGTGAAAACAGTACCATTTTTCTCCCTGAATAAAGCACAAAAGAAGGTGACTATTGCTGAGTGACTGCTCTTCACACAGAAATATACTATAATCAGTTTTCATGCTTATTTTCTTTAATGTAAAATTTAAAAGCCCATAAACTGTTAACATGATATGGCTAGTTAATGGGCTGTCTCTAAAATATATCTGAATTTAGATTACCAGATTGGCCAGCCAATTATAGTTTCTTTTTCTCATTTCCAGTAAAATGTTTATGGATTTTATTTATTAATAGAGAGAATAGTCTTCCTGTCTTATAAGGTTTGGAGAATAACTCTTCCTATAGAAATAGAATGTCAAGGTCAGGTGTAGTGGTGCATGCCTGTAGTCCCAACTACTCGGGAGGCTAAAGCAGAAAGATTGCTTGGGCTCAAGAGATCAAGACCATCCTGGGCAGTATAGTGAGACCTCGTCTCTAAAAAAAGAAAAAAAGAAAAAAAATAGAAAGTAGCCAGTGGGGCCAGGTGCAGTGGCTCACGCCTGTAATCCCAGCACTTTGGGAGGCCAAGGCGGGCAGATCACGAGGTCAGGAGTTCGAGACCAGCCTGACCAACATGGTGAAACCTGTCTCTACTAAAAATACAAAAATTAGCCGGGCGTGGTGGCATGCGCCTGTAATCCCAGCTACTCAGGAGACTGAGGCAGGAGAATCGCTTGAACCTAGGAGGCAGAGGTTGCAGTGAGCCGAGATCACATCATTGCACTTCAGCCTGGGCAACAGAGCAAGACACTGTCTCAAAAAAAAAATTAGCCAGTGTACTGAAAAAGTTTATTTATAGAGCTTAGCTAGGCCAGGCACAGTGGCTCATGCCTGTAATCCCAGCATTTTGGTAGGCTGAGGCAGGTGGATCACTTGAGTCCAGGAGTTTGAGACCAGCCTGGGCAACATGGCAAAACCCCGTCTCTACTAAAAATATAAAAAATTAGCTGGGTGTGATGGCATGTACCTGTAGTCCCAACTACTCAGGAGGCTAAGGTAGGAAAATCACCTGCCTGAGAAGGCTGAGGCTGCAGTGAGCCGTGATCGCCCAACTGCACTTCAGCCTGGGTGACAGAGCAAGGCCTTATCTCAAAAAATAAAAATTAAAATAAAAAAAGAGCTTAGCTAATAATTCTTGGCATTATGCTGACAGACATTATACTTTTCCACACCTCAGTTTTTCTGGTTATAGAAAGATAAATCTCCATTTTGTCCTTATTAAGTCAGAGAATATATAAAACACGTAATTATTTATTTGTTTAAATCCTCTGGGACTTTACAAAGAAAATAAAACTGATAGTGAAAATTTCTCTCTCTTTTTTTTTTTTTGAGAAAGGGTCTCGCTCTGTTGCCCAGTCTAGAGTGCAGTGGCGTGATCTTGGCTTACTGCAAACTCCGCCTCCCTGGCTCAAGTGACCCCCCTACCTCAGCCTGCCGAGTAGCTGAGACCACAGGCGAAATTCTCAGATTATTGCATATTTTGGTTAAAAACAGCTTTATAATCTATATTAGTTTTTCATTTACTTATCATATTCTTTTTTTAAAAAATTTTTGGTTCTTTTCTGTGCCTATGCTTACCCACATACTGATTCTTTTTATATACCCAGGTGCTATACTTGTATTTTTACCAGGACTAGCAGAAATCAAAATGCTTTATGAACAGCTACAGTCTAATTCTCTTTTCAACAACAGACGTAGTAATCGGTAAGCTAATTGCTTTCTATATTCTTAATCATCCATTGCAGTTACCTCTAAAGATATCATCACCCTCTTTAGACCCTGGAAGAGTACCACTCTCCGAGCATACATTTGTTTATGCCAGCTGGAAATGAACAAACCTATTTGCTGCAGGAAATCAGTTATTCCCCTTTTATTAAAGAAAAATATTGGCTGGGCGCAGTGGCTCATGCCTGTAATCCCAGCACTTTGGGAGGCCAAGGCGGGCAGATCACCTGAGGTCAGGAGTTCGAGACCAGCCTGACCAACGCAGAGAAATCCCATCTCTACTAAAAATACAAAATTCGCTGGGTGTGGTGGTGGGCGCCTGTAAACCCAGCTACTTGAGAGGCTGAGGCAGGAGAATAGTTTGAACCCGGGAGGCGGAGGTTTCGGTGAGCTGAGATCACACCATTGCACTCAAGCCTGGGTAACAGGAGTGAAACTCCGTTTCAAAAAATAATTCTCTTCACTTAGCATAGTGACTCAGCAAATTTGTATGTAATTTTAGATGTCAGAGCCCCAGATAGTGGGGGAAGGTAGGGGAAAGGCAGTGTTAGTAACAACAAAGAAGTCCTACCATTATGAGAGAAAATCATCTTCAATAGTTCCTATTCCAGGAGCAAGACACACTGGGTGTGTCTTCATATTTAAGGGGAAAACTATTTGACAAATGAACACTCCCTAAAAATGTAAGAATGAAGTTTCTGAGGTTACATCATTGTCATCGCCTCTCTTCTCTGTGTGTGTGTGTGTGTGTGTGTGTATATGTACATATATATATACACATATATAATATATACATATACCTACACACACACACTCACACACACACACACACACACACACATATATATATATATATATATATATATATTTTTTTTTTTTTTGAGACTCAGTCTCGCTCTGTGGCCCAGGCTGGAGTGCAGTGATGTGATCTCAGCTCACTGCAACCTTCGCCTCCCAGGTTCAAGCGATTCTTCTGCGTCAGCCTCCCAAGTAGCAGGGATTACAGGCTCTTCTCTGTATTTAAAGGAAGAATGATTCTTTGCTGATTAGTTTGCACTAGGCTTGTTGCTTGTAGAATATCAATTATTTATTCCTCTTCATTATTTATTACTGAATTACACTCCAATATTTTTCCCAAGTTGGTATGAGGTTTTTGGTTCCTAGAACTAAATAAATATTTTGTAAAAATCAGAAAGGACTTTACCTTTTATTTTATTTTATTTTGTTTTATTTATTTTATTTTATTTATTTTATTTTATTTATTTTATTTTATTTTATTTTATTTTATTTTATTTTATTTTATCTTTTGAGACAGAGTCTCGCTATTGTCGCCCAAGCTGAAGTGCAATGGCAGGATCTCAGCTCACTGCAACCTCTGCCTCCTGGGCTCAAGTGATTCACCTGCCTCAGCCTCCCGAGTAACTGGGATTACAGGTGCCCACCAACACGCCTGGCTGATTTTTGTATTTTTAGTAGAGACGAGGTTTCACCATGTTGGCTAGGCTGATCTCAAACTCCTGACGTCGGGTGATCCACCCACCTCAGCCTTCCAAAGTGCTGGGATTACAGGTGTGAGCCACCGTACCCGGCCAAAACTTTACTATGTAGAAGAGCTGGGCTCTGAGGACAGGTTATGGAGAAGTTGCTAATATCTGAAGTCATGTTGTTGGTTTTAGTAGAAATTCACCCACTGTAATCTAGTTTCACTTCTATGTGCTAGAATACTTCATGTACTTTTATTTCCTTCCAGATGTGTTATTCACCCACTTCATTCATCTTTATCCAGTGAAGAGCAGCAGGCTGTGTTTGTAAAACCTCCTGTAGGAGTAACTAAGATTATAATTTCCACCAACATTGCTGAGACATCCATAACCATCGATGATGTTGTCTATGTCATCGATTCTGGGAAAATGAAAGAAAAGAGGTATTCCGTCTTGTGGTGATGTAAGAGAGGGGCTAAAAATGCTTCATTTAGGGAGACACAGTTGTTAATGGCTAATGCTATTAAGCTACATGGATTACTGTATGAAAAAGTACTTTATGAAAACTGTACGTGGATGTGTGAGTGATTCTGTAGCCAAGACCATGGACCTTAACGTCAAATGGGGATGAAAAGTAATGAATTGCTTTTTCTCTCTTTTCGTCATGTAATTTTATATGTGCTTGTATGAAAAAGGGTTGAATAAAGAAACTGTGTAGTTTGGGAAACTCTGCACTTGATGCCACTTAAATTAGCACTAGCTACTCCTACCAGGGACTCAACTATCCCAGAATATACAGGGCACTGTGTCCCTCTACAGGAGGAAGCTGGTTCATCTATTCATCATACCAAGCAGTCCTGGCCACGTTTTTATAAAATGACTCGATTTTATATTTTCTTTTTCTTTATAGATATGATGCCAGCAAAGGGATGGAAAGTCTAGAGGACACCTTTGTATCTCAAGCTAATGCTCTACAAAGGAAAGGCCGAGCAGGCCGTGTTGCATCTGGGGTCTGCTTCCATTTATTCACTAGCCATCACTACAATCACCAGCTTTTAAAGCAACAGCTACCAGAAATACAAAGAGTGCCATTGGAACAGCTGTGTCTAAGGTGACATCTGGTTTTTTGTGTTTTGCTTCCAAAAGGTCTAAATATTTCTCACTCTATTAAGTTCCATGTTTTCCTTTTACTTCTAGAAGATATTTGGCTAAGAATGACCACCAATAATCGCATTTATTTGTGAAGAAAGAGATCCTTAGTGTTGCCTTTACCATTCCTTTTCAATTTCTGCACATAAAGATCTCTTAAATTGCAGAGCATGGCCCTAAAATAGAGCTTAAGAATACATATGTAGGGCCGGGTGTGGAGGCTCACGCTTGTAATCCCAGCACTTTGGGAGGCCAAGGCGGGTGGATCAGCTGAGGTCAGGAGTTCGAGACCAGCCTGGCCAACATGGCAAAACTCCATCTCTGCTAAAAATACAAAAATTGGCTGGGTGTGGTAGCACACACCTGTAATCCCAGCTACTTGGGAGGCTGAGGAAGGAGAATCTCTTGAACCCAGGAGGCAGAGGTTGCAGTGAGCTGAGATCATGACATTGCACTCCAGCTTGGGTGACAAGAGTGAGACGCCATCTCAAAAAAAATAAAATAAAATAAAATTTGAATATTAAGAAAATAATAATACATTTGTAGGCCTGGTGTGGTAGCTCACACCTGTAATCCCAGCACTTTGGGAAGCCAGCGTGTGAGGATCACTTGAACCCAGGAGCTTGAGACCACCCTGGGCAACATGGCAAAACCCCATCTCTACAAAAAATATAAAACTTAGCTGAGCATGGGGGCACGCACCTGTGGTCCTATAGCTATTTGGGAGACTGAGATGAGAGGATCGCTTGAGCCCAGAGGTTGATCCTGCAGTAAGCCATGCACCACTGCCCACCAGCCTCTGAGACAGAGTGAGGCCCCATTTCAAAAATAAATGAATAAAATTGGCTGGGTGCCAAGGCTCACGCCTGTAATCCCAGCACTTTGGGAGGCTGAGGCGGGCAGATCATTTGAGGTCAGGAGTTCGAGACCAGCCTGGCCAACATGGTGAAGCCCCATCTCTAATAAAAATACAAAAAAAAATTAGCTGGGCATGGTGGTGCGTGCCTGTAATCTCAGCTACTGGGGGAGGCTGAGGCAGGAGAATCACTTGAACCCAAGAGACAGAGGTTGCAGTGAGCTGAGATCGTGCCACTGCACTCCAGCCTGGGCAGCAGAGCTAGACTCCATCTCAAAAAATAAAAAATAAATAAATGAATAAAATAAAAATGAAATTTA
Organism: Symphalangus syndactylus; assembly: GCF_028878055.3. Taxonomy (NCBI): domain Eukaryota; kingdom Metazoa; phylum Chordata; class Mammalia; order Primates; family Hylobatidae; genus Symphalangus; species Symphalangus syndactylus. The sequence continues at coordinate 102,251,231 of NC_072436.2, forward strand.
AGTAAGTGGATTACTGTCAATTCATGTCTTAAAGTGAACTACATTAAGTGAGAAAAGGCTAGGTACCAAAAATATACATGTTAATAAAAATGTAAAATTGTATGTATATAGATTGGCAACTTAAAAAGGAGCTGTATGGGAAGTAAATAAAATTTTATGTGTGTTGCACTTTTCTCTAAGTTGCTGATATTCATAATTTGTTTTTTTTTAAATGAGAACTTTTTCTGAATGAAGTTCATAATTTAAAACACTAGTTTTTGAAGAGCTATCACGAGGCAGGACACAATGCAGATTAATTTTATAAACAATGACTGCAGCTTTGGGCTGGGTGTGGTGGCTCATGCCTGTAATCCCAGCACTTTGGGAGGCTGGGGCAGGCAGATCACCTGAGGTCAGGAGTTTGAGACCAGCCTGGCCAACATGGTGAAACCCCATCTCCCGTAAAAAAATATAAAATTAGCCAGGTATAGTGGCGCACGCCTGTAATCCCAATTTCTTAGGAGGCTGAAGCCGGAGAATCACTTGAACCCAGGAGGTGGAGGTTGCAGTGAGCCAAGATCATACCATTGCACTCCAGCCTGATCAATAAGAGTGAAACTCCATCCCAAAAATAAAAATAAAAATAAATAAATAATGACTGCAAAATAAATAATGACTGCAACTTCAGATGTGAGAAGGAATAAGTGGATCATTTAAACCTTTTTCATAAATACCTTTAATTGTATAGCAGTCAGAACTATCTAAGCTAATCATGTCCAGTTTTTATTATGGTAAGAATACTTAATATTAGATCTACCCTCTTAGCAAATGTTTAATTTTACAACACAGTACCGTTAACTATAGGCATAATGTTGTACAGAAGAGCTCTCAAACTTAACTCATTTTGCGAAACTGAAACTTTATACCTACTGGACAGCAACTCTTCATTTTCCCCTCATGTCCAGCCCCTGGCAACCATTCTACTCTCCACTTCTGTGAGTTTGACTATTTTAGATACCTCATACAAGTAGAACCATCCAGCATTTGTCTTTTTGTGACTGGCTTATTTCACTTAACATAGTGTCCCCAAGGTTTCATCCATACTGTTGCACATTGCAGAATTTCTTTGTTTTTTAAGCCTGAGTGGTATTCCACTGTATGTATATATATACTGCACTTTCTTTATCCACTCATCTGTCAATTGACATTTAGGTTGTTTCCACATCTTGGATATTGTGAATAATATTGCAGTGAACACAGGAGTGCAAGTATCTCTGCTCTGCAAGATTTTTTTTTTTTTGGAAACAGAGTCTTGCTCGGTCACCCAGGCTAGAGTGCAGTGGCGTGATCTTGGCTCACTGCAACCTCCACCTCCGGGTTCAAGTGATTCTCCTGCCTCAGCCTCCCAAGTAGCTGGGATTACATGTGTACATCACCATGCCTGGCTAGTTTTTGTATTTTTAGTAGAGACGGGGTTTCACCATGTTGGCCAGGCTGGTCTCGAACTCCTGACCTCAAATGATCCACCTACCTCGGCCTCCCAAAGTGCTGGGATTACAGGCGTGAGCCACTGCACCTGGCCTCTCTACAAGATTCTGACTTCAATTCTTTTGGATGTATACTTAGAAGTGGGGTTGCTGGATCATATGGTAGTTCTATTTTTAATTTTTTGAGGAATCTCTATCCTGTTTTTCATAGTGGCTGCATCATTTTACATTCCTACAAACATTGTACAGGGTTCCAAGTTCTCCACATCCTTGCCAACACTTACTATCTTTTGTCATGAACTCTATTTCATAATTCGATCCCACTGTTACGGAAAGAAGCATTTTGAAAGTTTGTAGAGAGAATTTTATTCTGAATATGAATAAGTTTCAGAATCTGAACGTGTTTTTGTTGTTTATTGGTAGAAGTAGAAAACATGAGATTTTAAAAATTTTTACTTAAACTTGTAAATTATTATCACTCACAAAAGAAAGTATTCCTCTGTGTCATCCCACCAGAAATAAAATTGACAAATTATTATTTTGTTTCCTTTTCAGAATTAAAATTTTAGAGATGTTTAGTGCTCATAATCTCCAGTCTGTGTTTTCTCGGCTCATTGAACCTCCACACAACGATTCTCTTCGTGCCTCAAAAATACGATTACGAGACTTAGGAGCATTAACTCCAGATGAAAAATTGACCCCTCTTGGGTATCATTTGGCATCTCTGCCCGTGGATGTGAGAATTGGCAAACTAATGTTGTTTGGGTCTATCTTCCGCTGTTTGGATCCTGCTCTCACCATTGCTGCCAGTTTGGCTTTTAAGTCTCCATTTGTAAGTAAACAACATTCATCTAAACTGGAGTCTCTAAGAGGACCATAGGTCTCTAAGGAGACCATGGGGGAATCAAGGGCATGTGAGCCCCCTAAAAATATGCTTGTGTGTTAGATGTGAATTTTTTAGGGCACTTCTGCATGGGACGGAGAAGGTCAAAAATAAATTTCTGAAAAGACAAAAACAAATAAAACAAACAAAAAGATTTTTTAGGGAACAATGTCATCCAATCCTCAAAGAGATCCACCTTCCAAATAAAGACTGAGAACTAGAGATATAACTTATTAAAAGTAATCCAGGCCAGGTGCGGTGGCTTATGCCTGTAATCCAATCACTTTGGGTGGCTGAGGCGGGCAGATCATTTGAGGTCAGGAGTTCGAGACCAGCTTGGACAACATGGTGAAACCCTGTCTCTATTAAAAATACAAAAAATTAACCAGGTGTGGTGATGCGCACATGTAGTCCCAGCTACTTGGGAGACTGATGCAAGAAAATCGCGTGAACCCGGGAGGAGGAGGTTGCACTGAGCCGAGATCGCGCCACTGCATTCCAGCCTGGCGACAGAGAAAGACTCCGTCTAAAAAAAAGAACAACTGATATTAATTCTTCTTTAGGGTCGGGCGCGGTGGCTCACGCCTGTAATCCCAGCACTTTGGGAGGCTGAGGCAGGTGGATCACCTGAGGTCAGGAGTTTGAGACCAGCCTGACAAACATGGAGAAACCCCGTCTCTACTAAAAATACAAAATTAGCCGGGCATGCTGGTGCATGCCTGTAATCTCAGCTACTCAGGAGGCTGAGGCAGGAGAATCGCTTGAACCTGGGAGGCGGAGGTTGCAATGAGCCAGTCGCGCCATTGCACTCCAGCCTGGGCAACAAGAGCGAAATTCCGTCTCAAAAAAAAAAAAAAAAAAATTATCATTAAATGTTTAGTAGAATTCAGTGGTATAAAGCCACCTGGGCTGGGGGTGGTAGAGTGAGAGGGTTGGTGGGTAGTTGTTTTATTATTAATTCAATCTCTTCATTAGTTCTAGGACTCTTCAGATTGTCTATTTCTTTTTGAGTCAGTTGTTTTGAGTCAGTTGTGATAGTTTATGTTTTTCTAGGAATTTTATTTTCTCTAACATCTAATTTATTGGCATATAATTATTCATAATGTCCCTTTATAATCCTTTTTATTTCTGTAAGGCTAGTAATAATGTCCCTTTTTCTGATTCTAGTAACTTGAGGTTTCCCTCTCTTTTTCTTGGTCAGTCTAGCTAAAGATTTGTCAATTTTCTTTGTCTTTTCAGAGAATCAACTTTTGGTTTTATTTTTTGTTTTTGAGATGGGGTCTCGCTCTGTTGCCCAGGCTGGAGTGCAGGGGCGCAATCTCGGCTCGCTGCAACCTCTGCCTTCCAGGTTCAAGCAACTCTCCTGCCTCAGCCTCCCGAGTAGCTGGGATTACAGGCTCGTGCCACCACACCCAGCTAATTTTTGTATTTTTATAGAGACGGAGTTTCACCATGTTGGTCAGGCTGATCTCTAACTCCTGACCTCGTGATCTGCCTGCCTCAGCCTCCCAAAGTGCTGTGATTGCAGGTGTGAGCCACCGTGCCTGGTGGTTTTATTAATTTTTTTCAGTTGTTTTTCTGTTCTTTATTTCATTACTGTCTGCTCTTTATTCTTTCCTTCCTTCTGTTTACTTAAGGCTTAGGTGGCTCTTCTTTTTCTAGTGTCTTAAAGTAGAAGTTTAGATTATTGTTTTGAGATCTTTCTTTTTTATGTAAGCATGTACAGCTCTCAGTTTTTCTCTAAGGACTATTTTAGCTGCATCCCATACATTTTGGTTTTCCTTTTCATTCATCTCAAAGTATTTTCTGATTTTCCTTTTTATTCTCCTGTGACTCTTTGATTATTTAGGCATGGGTTGTTTAATTTCTATATATTTGTGAGTTTGCAATTTTTTTTCATTATTTCTAGTTTCAGTCTATTGTGGACAGAGAACATATTTGTATTATTTCAATCCTCTTTAAAAAGTATTGAGCTTTGTTTTATGGTCAAGCATATGGTCTATCCTGGAGGGTGTTGCACGTATACTTGAGAAGAAAGGATTTTCTGCTGTTGGGTGGAGTGTCAGTCTGCCTGTTTTTTTTTTTTCTTCATTAAAAAAATCTTTTTTACTGGTCCTTTCATGATAAGCAATCTGCCTTTATTTTTATCATGGCTTATTTTATATAGTTAGGAGAATAAATGGATATATTCATTTTCTTCAGTTTTAATGTTATATGTCATCGAATTATAAACTCACAGATCTGCAAAAGTATCTTAGTCCAGCTCCCTGACTTAATAACAAATTATAAACCAGCTGGTTCAGTGGTAGTGAGTTATCTCAATTGATTGTTGGGACTTGACTACTCCTTAAAAAAGGAAATGATAAAACCAAGGACCAGAAGAGGTGACATAACTTGCTGGGGGTACACAGTATCAACCTTGTGAACAGGACTTCCATTGCCTTTTCCTAAATCATCTAAACCAACCTCTCACTGACCATTTTCTTTTATTGGAATAAAGAAAGACTCATTAGAAATGTTGATGTCTGGTGTGAGGTTCCATGGTGTAATGGTGAGCACTCTGGACTCTGAATCCAGAAATACAGAAATATTGACATCTGCCTTTGTTTAGTGATCTGAAGAAAAAAAGAGAAAAGAAATGTTGATGTCTGGCTGGGCGCGGTGGCTCACGCCTGTAATCCCAGCACTTTGGGAGGCTGAGGTGGACGGATCACGAGGTCAGGAGTTTGAGACTAGCCTGGCCGATATGGTGAAACCCCATCTCTACTATAAATACAAAAAGTTAGCCGGGTGTGGTGGCGCATGCCTGTAGTCCCAGCTATTCAGGAGGCCGAAGCAGGAGAATCACTTGAACCCAGGAGGCAGAGGTTGCAGTGAGCCGAGATCGTACCACTGTACTCTAGCCAGGGCAACAGAGTGAGACACTGTCTCAAAAAAAAAAAAAAAAAAAAAAAAAAAGAAATGTTGATGTCATCCATGGCCAAAACTGAGCACTTGTCCTTTGCTGGACTCTGTAAACATAATATTAATCTCCCACGTGCAATCCTTTTCCCACTGGCCTGTCTAAAAAGGAAGGAATTTTACTTTCAAGTAGAAACTAAAATTTTATTGCTGTTGTATTAGTTATAAGATTATTTAAATATACAAAAATTAGAGGCACTATGGTTGGTTTAGAATGATTTTCAGTGGTGTTGCAACTAGGGCATTGGTTTAGATTGCCATGAGAAACTACTGCAGCTCATGCTGATATCTTTAGAGCCTGAGAAGGCAGAGAAATATCATCGGATTAATGAATTGGTATGTGTAAAGCGGTGAAATTTAACTTCCCTGCTGATTTTACACATTTGTAGGGAAAAGGAAGACCTGTAAACATTTGTAATAAAATAAGAGGATTCTTCCCAGTGTAGATTTTCAAGTAAAACAATAAATAAGAGTAAAACACTAGTTATGGGTATAGAAGCAAGGGAGACTCAAACGTAGAAGATGAATAAGAATCTGTAAAATAACACAGATAACAGAATGTTAGCTTTTAGATATAGCTTTAGAATGAGTGGCTCTTTGGGCCGGGCGCGGTGGCTCAAGCCTGTAATCCCAGCACTTTGGGAGGCCGAGGCGGGCGGATCACGAGGTCAGGAGATCGAGACCATCCTGGCTAACACAGTGAAACCCCATCTCTACTAAAAATACAAAAAATTAGCCGGACGTGTTGGCAGGCGCCTGTAGTCCCAGCTACTCGGGAGGCTGAGGCAGGAGAATGGCATGAACCCGGGAGGCGGAGCTTGCAGTGAGCCGAGATCGCGCCATTGCACTCCCGCCTGGGAGACAGAGCAAGACTCCGTCTCAAAAAAAAAAAAAAAAAAAAAAAGAATGAGTGGCTCTTTGATGACTCTTGGCCACTTGGAACTAAAAGACCCAGAAGAGCTTATTTTGGGTGGGCAGGCAGACTGACAGAGCAAAGACTGTGAGCTTGCCATTTACCATCATAATTGCCTTTAATTAGCTGACCCACTAATTACATTTTTTCCACACAAAATCCTTTCCCAAGGTATCTGGCTTTAGCAATAGGAAAATGCCATTTGAAACCTCAGATAAAAAGTATCCTGTAGGCCCTGGTGTGGTGGCTCATGCCTATAATGCCAGCACTTTGGTAGGCCAAGGTGGGCCAATTGCCTGAGCCCAGGAGTTCAAGACCAGCCTGCACAACATGGTGAGACTCCGTCTCTACCGAAAATTTTAAAAAATTAGCTGGCATGATGGGGCACACCTGTAGTTCCAGCTACCAGGGAGGCTGAGGCAGGAGGATTGCTTAAGCCTGGGAGATAAAGGTTGCAGTGGGCTATGATCACACCACTGCACTCCAGCCTGGGCAACAGAACAAGACCCTGTCTTTGGAAAAAAAAAAAGTGTTCTTTAAATCTGATTTTCCTCTCTCCTTTAGGTATCTCCCTGGGATAAAAAAGAAGAAGCTAACCAGAAAAAGCTGGAATTTGCATTCGCAAACAGTGATTATCTGGCCCTTCTACGAGCATATAAGGTAAGTATATAACCTAATAGCTTAGTTTTATTACCAGTGTTGGCACTAAAGACTGAGTAAGCTCAGTTTGATTTTCTCCAAAATTTAGGGATGGCAGCTAAGTACAAAAGAAGGCATGCGTGCAAGTTATAATTACTGCAGACAAAACTTCTTGTCTGGAAGAGTTCTGCAGGTGAGTTGTGTCTGTGGCTTTTTCTTCATTTTGTATTAGAGTAGCTCACCAGAGGGTGCTGTAACTTTGTCTCATGTGTCCTGTCTTAACATTGCAAATGTTATTTCTGGAATATGTTTGGCTTTACCAGCCGTGTAAAATGGACTCCTGCACTGTGGCATCAGGCTTTCTGTGCTGAACCTTTCCACTGACCTCCTTTTCTGTGGTGAATTTTTGTTTACTTATGTGGAGGATAGAGTAGAACATAGGCAGTAAGATTGCTGCTTACTGGAAGTCAGTTTTTTCAGTAATTACACCAGGGATTCTTTTTCATTTGTTTGTTTTTTTGAGATAGAGTCTCATTCTGTCTCCCAGGCTGGAATGCAGTGGCTCAATCTCGGCTCACTGCAACCTCTGCCTCCCGGGGTCAAGCGATTCTCCTGCCTCAGGCACCTGAGTAGCTGGGGCTACAGGCACATGCCACCATGCCCAGCTAATTTTTTTGTATTTTTAGTAGAGATGGGGTTTCACCATGCTGGCCGGGCTGCTCTCGAACTCCTGACCTCATGATCCACCCGCCTTGGCCACCCAAAGTGCTGGGATTACAGGTGTGAGAAACCACGCCGGGCTACACCAGGCATTCTTAACCTGAATCCCTAAGCCCCTGAAATTGTATACAAAATTGTATGCTTATACATATGGGCATTATTCTGGAGAGACAGACCATAGCTTTCATCAGCTTTTCAGAGAGGTCCATGGCCATCTCTAATCCCCTTATCCTCTCCCCAAAACCAAAAAACTAATACTGAACCAGATTTTGTTAATTTTTCTTACATCTATCAGAACCTACTAAGTGAATATAATGAGTATACAAGAAAATGTTTAGCCGGGCGTGGTGGCTCATACCTATAATCCCAGCACTTTGGGAGGCTGAGGATTGCTTCAGCGCAGGAGTTTGAGACCATCCTAGGAAACATGGCAAAACCCCATCTCTACAAAAAATACAAAAATCAGCCAGACCTAGTGACATGGGCCTGTAATCCCATCTACTCCAGAGGCTGAGGTGGGAGGATCACTTGAGCCTGGGAGGTCAAGACTGCAGTGAGCCATGAATGCCCTACTGTACTCCAGCCTAGGCCAACAGAGGGAGATCCTGTCTAAAAAAATAAAAATAAAAAATGTCTTATCTCTGTATAATGTAGACAGGGCTTCTGTCTCCTGTTGCAACAGTGTTTTAGGTGCCCTTTCAAAGTGATATGAGGCCAGGGACTATGGCTTATGCCTGTAATCCCAGCACTTTGGAAGGCCGAGGGAGGCAGATCACTTGAGGCCAGGAGTTCAAGACCAGCCTGGCCAACATAGCAAAACTCCATCTCTATTAAAAATACAAAAAATAGGCCGGGCGCGGTGGCTCACGCTTGTAATCCCAGCACTTTGGGAGGCCGAGGCGGGCGGATCACGAGGTCAGGAGATCGAGACCACGGTGAAACCCCGTCTCTACTAAAAATACAAAAAATTAGCCGGGCGTGGTGGCGGGCGCCTGTAGTCCCAGCTACTCGGAGAGGCTGAGGCGGGAGAATGGCGTGAACCCGGGAGGCGGAGCTTGCAGTGAGCCGAGATTGCGCCACTGCACTCCAGCCTGGGCGACAGAGCGAGACTCCGTCTCAAAATAAATAAATAAATAAATAAAAATAAAATAAAATAAAATACAAAAAATTAGCTGGGCATGGTAGCTCATACCTGTAATCCCAGCTACTTGGGAGGCTGAGGCATGAGAATCGTTTGAACCCAGGAGATGAAGGTTTCAGTGAGTTGAGATTGTGCCATTGCACTCCAGTCTGGGCAACAGAGGGAGACTTTGTCTCAATAAATAAATAAATAAATTCCAAAGTGGTATGAGAAGCCAAACTATGATGGCACACATCTTTGCAAAGCATGTTTACTCAAAGATTTTGGGGCCCTGCACAGTGGCTCATGCCTATAATCCTAGCACTTGGGGAAGCCAAGGCAGGCAGAACCTTTGAGCCCAGGAGTTCGAGACCACCCTGGGCAACATGGCGAAACCCCGTCTCTACAAAAAATATAAAAATTAGGCCAGGCGCGGTGGCTCACGCTTGTAATCCCAGCACTTTGGGAGTCCAAGGCGGGCGGATCACAAGGTCAGGAGATCGAGACCATCCTGGCTAACACGGTGAAACCCCGTCTCTACTAAAAATACAAAAAATTAGCCGGGCGTGGTGGCGGGCGGCTGTGGTCCCAGCTGCTCGGGAGGCTGAGGCAGGAGAATGGCATGAACCCGGGCGGCGGAGCTTGCAGTGAGCCGAGATCGCGCCACTGTACTCCAGCCTGGGTGACAGAGCGAGACTCCGTCTCAAAAAAATAATAATAATAAATAAATAAAAATAAAAAATTAAATAAAAATTAGCCAGGCGTGATGGTGCACGCCTGTGGTCCCAGCTACTTGGGAGGCTGAGAATCACTAATCAAAGGTGGCGGGGTGGGGGGCGGTATTTATACGTACAGGGTAATAAGAAATATTTTCTCAAGTCATTAAGATGCTTAAATATAAGATGAGGATATTTCTTTTAAATTATATTTCCTACTAAATTTATTTATTTTTTTCATTAGGATATGTGTAGATTTTGCTGTGACTTATGAGGTCCATCAAACAAGAGTTGCATCTTTTCACTAAACTCCAGCTTAGATTGTAGGATTGTTTTTATTAAGATTTCAATTAAAACTTTGTCGTGAAATAGAAACTGTGGTATATTTAACTCCTAATTATATTCTAGTTATCCATGTATACTTGAGACATTCCAAGAAAATAATTACACTATCATTGAGAGACAGAGTAGTGTTGCTTAGCTTTCAGTTCCTTGAATGATTATTATTTCCTTCTCTTTGTCTGATGTGCAGCCTATGTGAGAACAGTAGCCACAAGAGAAAGAAGTTTGTGCTTTCTTTCTCACATTTGTGCTCAGCCACTAAAAGGAGAGTCTAAATCTTAAACCATGGCTGGGCGTGGTGGCTCACCCCTGTAATCCCAGGGCTTTGGGAGGCCAAGGTGGGCGGATGACCTGATATTAGGAATTCGAGAGCAGCCTGGCCAACATGGTGAAACCTCTGTCTCTACTAAAAATACAAAAATTAGCTGGGCGTGGCACACACCTATAGTCCCAGCTACACGGGAGGTTAAGGCAGGAGAATCGCTTGAACCCAGGAGGCGGAGGTTGCAGTAAGTCAAGATTGCGCCACTGCACTCCAGCCTGGATGACAGAGCAAGACTCTGTCTCAAAAAAAAAAAAAAAAAAAAAAAAAAGTTGGGCACAGTGGCTCACACCTGTAATCCCAGCATTTTGGGAGTCCGAGGAGGGTGGATCACGAGGTCAGGAGATCGAGACCATCCTGGCTAACACAGTGAAACCCCGTCTCTACTAAAAATACAAAAAATTAGCCAGGCGTGGTGGCGGGCGCCTGTAGTCCCAGCTACTTGGGAGGCTGAGGTGGGAGAATGGCGTGAACCCGGGGGGCGGAGCTTGCAGTGAGCCGAGATCGTGCCGCTACACTCCAGCCTGGGCGACAGAATGAGACTCCGTCTCAAAAAAAAAAAAAAAAAAAAAAATCTTGAACCACTTAATGATGTCCCTATTCCTAGGAAAAGATATGAGCCAGCAAGACCATAATGAAGGAGAAAAAGGAAACATTCTGCTGAGTTCCACCGAGAGCACGAACCACTCTAGGCCTGAGTAAGGAACTGAGAGGACAGGAGCAGAAATGCAAGTAGGAAAAGCTAGATAGTAGACAGTGCCACAGCACTTGGAGTTGGAATTCCAGTCAAAACAAACTGCATTTTTTGCTGTCCTAAGAATTTCGTGGAAAATCAGGCCTACCCAAAATCCAGTGAAAGTGTTTCAAATTGTAATCTAGAGTTAAATAAATGATCCTTGGATTTACTGAATTTTTGCATTTCTGCATAACTGTTTCACTTTGTCTGCCAGTTTGTGTAAGTGAAAGCTGCTTCTTGGAAATGACCAAACAAGATCCTCTTCATACCTGAGTAATGAATCCACTTGAGCCTCATTGCTATCCCCTGAAATAATGCATTTTTGTAGTCACTCATTTTTGTAAGACTTAACACTTTGTTATGCTGATGCCCTTGCTTAAAGGTTTTTCCACTTCTTTCAGGAAATGGCCAGCCTCAAACGACAATTCACGGAACTGTTATCGGATATAGGGTTTGCAAGGGAAGGGCTCAGAGCAAGGGAAATTGAGAAAAGGGCCCAAGGAGGAGATGGTGTCTTAGATGCCACAGGAGAAGAGGTAAAGACTGTGGAGTTGGTTCTTATTTCTCTTTAGTTAGCACCTAAATACAATCTTAACCTGGGAACACTTGTAGACATTCTTCTTCACTTAAGCCTATGAGCAGTGGGTTAATGGCATTCTTGATTTTCTACTTTGCACAAATAAATATCAGCTGACCTGGCACAGTGGCTTGTGCCTATAATCCCAACACTTTGGGAGGCTGAGGCAGGTGGATTGCTTGAGCTCAGCTAGAGCAACATGGTGAAACCCCTCATCTCTATACAAAAAAATTAGCCAGGCATGGTGGTGTACCACCTGTTGTCCCAGCTATGTGGGATGGTGAGGTGGGAGAATGATCTGAGCCTAGGAAGCAGAGGTTGCAGTGGGCTAAGATTGAGACGCTAGAGTATAGTGTCTATACTCTAGCCTGGGCAACAGAGCCAGACCCTGTCTCAAAAAAAAAAAAAAAAAGTATTAAAAAAATGTTTTAAGTGTCAGTTAACACTCATAAGAATAGAGGGGGCGGGGCATGGTGGCTCATGCCTGTAATCCCAGCACTTTGGAAGGCCAAGGTGGGCAAATCACTTGAGGTGAGGAGCTCGAGACTAGCCTGCCCAACATGGAGAAACCCTGTCTCTACTAAAAATACAAAATTATCCAGGCGTGGTAGCACATGCCTGTAATCCCAGCTACTCGGGAGGCTGAGGCAGGAGAATCGCTTGAACCCGGGAGGCGGAGGTTGCGGTGAGCCGAGATCGCGCCATTGCACTCCAGCCTGGGCAGCAAGAGTGAAACTCCATCTCAAAAAAAAAAAAAAAAATAGAGGGTTTTCTGCTCATTGTTGCTGTTGTTTTTGGTTTTTAAATTTCATGCTGCTTCTTGATAAACTCATAATAGATAGAATAGACTTCCGGTAGAATTTTCTCAAATCAGGCCAGCATTTTTTCTAACAAAAGACAGTTTTTTCTATAACTGTAGGAAAAGCACTTCTGTAAGATGAACCTGATGCCCCTGTGTTCCGAGTGCAGTTAGCACTTTCCGGAGATTCTGAACATGTCATGAAGCAGGATTTTTTTCTCCATTTATACTTAGGAACACTGGCTTTGTAACTGCTTTGCAAAAGTCTAGAAAGTCATTGTAGGCTCCTTGGAGTGGGTCCAATGTGACTGTGGTCCAGTAGATTTGTTTTTTTACTTAGAAATAATTTTTCTAGCAAAGAGATAGAAATTAGGTGCTCTTTTTTTGCTTTAAGATAGAGATCAAATGTAATAAAATGGTAAATTCTATGGCACAGACAGAAATAGCCATATTAGAGCCAGACACAGTGGCTCACGCCTGTAATCTTAGTACTTTGAGAGGCCGAGGTGGGCAGATCACTTGAGGTCCAGAGTTAGAGACCAGCCTGGCCAACACGGTGAAACCTCATCTCTACTAAAAATACAAAAATTAACAGGCATAGTGGTGTATGCCTGTAATCCCAGCTACTCGGGAGGCTGAGGCAGGAGAATCGCTTGAACCTGGGAGGTGGAGGTTGCAGTAAGCTGAGATGGCGCCACTGCACTCTGGCCTGGGTGACAGAGCAAGACTCCGTCTCAGAAAGAAAAAAAAAGGAATAGCCATATTACTTGTTAATTAATGCTGTACTTTTCTCATAGGCAAACTCAAATGCTGAGAACCCCAAGCTGATATCAGCAATGCTGTGTGCTGCTTTGTATCCAAATGTAGTGCAGGTAACAAAACATTTTTCCTAGAGCCTTCCATTTTTTGTTTGATTTGTAGCCAAGTGAAGTAAGTTAAGATGTGCATAGTAATCATCTTAAAGAGATATATACACATGTGTGCACACACACACACCCTTTTAAACTTAGTATACATTTTCGGCCAGGCGCGGTGGCTCACGCCTGTAATCCCAGCACTTTGGGAGGCCAAGGCGGGCAGATCACGAGGTCAGGAGATCGAGACCATCCTGGCTAACATGGTGAAACCCCATCTCTACTAAAAATACAAAAAAAGTTAGCTGGGCATGGTGGCGGGCACCTGTAGTCCCAGCTACTCGGGAGGCTGAGGCAGGAGAATGGTGTGAACCCGGGAGGCAGAGCTTGCAGTGAGCCGAGATCGCGCCACTGCACTCCAGCCTGGGTGACAGAGGGAGACTCCGTCTCAAAAAAAAAAAAAAACTTAGTATACATTTTCAATCCTTCAGTTCCCAAAATCTGTTTGGATACATTATTCAATAACACATTTATTGTATAAAATTTTTAATCCTTCTGACATATGATATTCCAAAAATTAAAATAGACATAAATGTCAGTCGGCCAACCTATATATAACTAACTTTCTATGTTAGTTGGAAACTTGATTCAACTACAGTTTATCTTACACTCTCTACTCTGGACTAAAAGTAAATAGCCAGGCATGGTGGCTCACGCCTGTAATCCCAACACTTTGGGAGGCCGAGGTGGGCAGATCACGAAGTCAGGAGTTTGAGACCAGCCTGGCTAACATGGTGAAACCCCGTATCTACTAAAAATACAAAAATTGGCTGGGTGTGGTGGTGCATGCCTGTAATCCCAGCTACTCAGGAGGCTGAGGCAGGAGAATTGCTTGAACTCAGGAGGCAGAGGTTGCAGTAAGCCAAGACCATGCCACTGTACCCCAGCCTGGGCCACAGACCAAGACTCTGTCTCACAAACAAACAAACAAGCAAGTAAACAATAAGGGCGAGGCGCGATGGCTCACGCCTGTAATCCAAACACTTTGGGAGGCCGGGCGGATCGTCTGAGGTCAGGAGTTCGAGGCCAGCCTGACCAATATGGAGAAACCCCATCTGTACTAAAAATACAAAATTAGCCAGGCGTGGTGGTGCATGCCTGTAATCCCAGCTACTCAGGAGGCTGAGGCAGGAAAATCGCTTGAACCCGGGAAGCAGAGGTTGTGGTGAGCCGAGATCACGCCATTGCACTCCAGCCTAGGCGACAGGAGCGAAACTCTGTCTCAAATAAAAATAAAAAATCAGGGCCGGGCGCAGTGGCTCACGCTTGTAATCCCAGCACTTTGGGAGGCCGAGGCGGGCGGATCATGAGGTCAGGAGATCGAGACCATAGTGAAACCCCGTCTCTACTAAAAATACAAAAAATATTAGCCGGGCGTGGTGGCGGGCGCCTGTAGTCCCAGCTACTCGGAGAAGCTGAGGCAGGAGAATGGCGTGAACCCGGGAGGCGGAGCTTGCAGTGAGCCGAGATTGTGCCACTGCACTCCAGCCTGGGCGACAGAGCGAGACTCCGTCTCAAAAAAAAATAAAAAATAAAAATAAAAAATAAAAAATTAGTGCTTTGCCATAAGACCACCTGTGGCCAGCCTTCTGGAAACCCTACTGAGTGTGCTCTTGGACTTTTACCTGAGTTGTGATTATCCATCCTTTACAAGGCATGATTTTCCCCCAAAGAGTTTCAATTTGGCAGAATACTGAATCATTTTTCAAAGTCTTAACTTTTTTTATTAAATCCTCAGTTAACATCTGACTGATTTATGGCTCATTTTCTGCTTAGCATTTGTATGCTTTTCAAACCATTTGAAATGTACTTTTAAAAAATTGTTTGTGCTTTGTAGTGTGGTTATGAAAGGGAAAAAAGTCATTTGTATATAGATTTACTGGTTTTGATATTACACTCTAGTAATGTAAGGTCTTACCATTGGTGGAAGCTGGGTGAAGGGTACAAGGAACTCTGTACTATTTTGCCTCTTCCTGTGAGTCTATAATTATTTCAAAATAAAAAGATTATTTAAAAAAGAATGTGGGGGCCAGGAGCATTGGCTCATGCCTATAATCCAAGCACTTTGGGAGGCTGAGGTGGGCGGATTGCTTGAGCTCAGGAGTTTGAGACCAGCCTGGGCAACATGGCAAAACCCTGTCTCTAAAAAAAGAAAAAAGAAAAAGAATGTGGGGAAAAATCATTTGGAGACTTAAAATGTAGAAACAAAGAACATAAATGTGGTATAAGAAGTTTTAGGTGACAGTATAGTTTTGAGGCTAAACCAAAAAGGAAAAGGTGATATATCTGACTGTATATCTAAGAACTCGTCAATAAGAAAGACTTGGGCCCTGCTCTATTGCCTGCCATTGCTCCCCAGGCCCCGAGTGGTTCACTGAGCCATGAAGACAGATTCCAGGCATCAGGAATTGCACCTCCAATCCCAGATGCTATGTTCAGCAAAAGCTCCATGGTTCTGGCCTACAGTGGTGGCCTGGACACCTCCTGCATCCTCGTGTGGCTGAAGGAACAAGGCTATGACATCATTGCCTACCTGGCCAACATCGGCCAGAAGGAAGACTTCAAGTAAGCCAAGAAGAAGGCACTGAACCTTGGGTCCAAAAAGGTGTTCATTGAGGATGTCAGCAAGGAGTTTGTGGAGGAGTTCATCTGGCCGGCCATCCAGTCCAGTGCACTGTTTGAGGACTGCTACCTCCTGGGCCCCTCTCTTCCCAGGCCCTGCATCACCTGCAAACAAGTGGAAATTGCTCGTTGGGAGGGGGCCAAGTATGTGTCCCACAGTGCCATGGGAAAGGGGAACGATCAGGTCTGGTTTGAGCTCACCTGCTACTCGCTGGCCCCGCAGATTAAGGTCATTGCTCCTAGGAGGATCCCCGAGTTCCACAACCAGTTCAAGGGCCACAGTGATCTGATGGAATATGCAGAGAAACATGGGATTCCCATCCCAGTCACTCTGAAGCACCCATGGAACATGGACGAGAACCTCATGCGCAACAACTATGAGGCTGGAATCTTGGAGAACCCCAAGAACCAAGCACCTTCAGGTCTCTACATGAAGATCCAGGAACCAGCCAAAGCCCCCAACACCCCCAACATTCTCAAGATTGGGTGAAGGCCGGGCGTGGTGGCTCACGCTTGTAATCCTAGCACTTTGGGAGGCCGAGGCGGGCAGATCACGAGGTCAGGAGATCAAGACCACGGTGAAACCCTGTCTCTACTAAAAATACAAAAAATTAGCTGGGCGTGGAGCGCCTGTAGTCCCAGCTACTTGGAGAGGCTGAGGCAGGAGGATGGCGTGAACCCGGGAGGCGGGGCTTGCAGTGAGCCGTGATCGCGCCACTGCACTCCAGCCTGGGCAACACAGCGAGACTCCGTCTCAAAAAAAAAAAAAAAAAAAAAGATTGGGTGAAAAAGGGGTCCCTGTGAAGGTGACCAGCATCAAGGATGGTACCACCCACCAGACCTCCTTGGAGCTCTTCATGTACCTGAATGAAGTCGCAGGCAAGCACAGCATGGGCCATATTGACGTCGTGGAGAATCGCTTCATTGAAATGAAGTCTTGAGGTATCTGCAAGACCCCAGCAGGCACCATCCTTTACCACCCTCACCTAGACATTGAGGAACAGGAAGTGCGCAAAATCAAACAAGGCCTGGGCTTGAAATTTGCTGAGTTGGTGTACACCGGTTTCTGGCACAGCCCTCAGTGTGACTTTGCCCACCACTGCATCGCCAAGTCCGAGGAGCGAGTGGAAGGGAAAGTGCAGGTGTCCATCTTCAAGGGCCAGATGTACATCCTCTGCCAGGAGCCCCCACTGTCTCTCTACAGTGGACAGCAGGTGAGCGTGAACGTGCAGGGCAATGATGAGCCAGCCAGTCAATGCCACAAGTCTCATCAGCATCAATTCCCTCAGGCTGAAAGAATATCATCATCTCCAGAGCAAGGTCACTGCCAAATAGACCCCTGTACAATGGGGAGCTAGGGCCACCTCAGTTTGCAGATTCCCCAAGTACAGGCACTAATTGTTGTGGTAATTTGTAATTGTGACTTGTTCTCCCTGGCTGACAGTGTAGTGGGGCTGCCGGGCCCCAGCTTTGTTTCCTGGTCCCCCTGAAGCCTGCAAAAGTGGTCACCAAAGGGAAGGGTGAGGGGCAGCTACAGTGGGGAGCTATAAAATGACAATTTAAAAAAAAAAAAAGAGTAAGGCCAGACACGGTGGCTCACATCTGTAATCTCTGCACTTTGGGAGGCCGAGGCGGGCAGATCACCTGAGGTCAGGAGTTTGAGACCAGCCTGGCCAACATGGTGAAACCCCATCTCTACTAAAAAATACAAAAATTAGCTGGGCGTGGTGTTGTGTGCCTGTAACCCCAGCTACTTGGGAGGCTAAGGCAGAAGAATAGCTTGAGCCTGGGAGGCGGAGGTTGCAGTGGGCAGAGATCGTGTCATTGCACTCCATCCTGGGCTATAGAACATGACTCTATCTGAAAAAAAAAAAAAAAAAAAAAAGGAAGACTAAATAAAAGATCTAACAGAACCTAATAGAAAAGTGGGCAAAGGACATGACTGAACAGACAATACATACACAAAAATTATATTCAGTGTTACTAGTAAGAAGAAATGCGAATTAAAACGGTAAAGAAGGCTGGGTGCAGTGCCTCACGCCTGCAATCCCAGCACTTTGGGAGGCCGAGGAGGGCGGATCACAAGGTCAGGAGTTCAAGATCAGCCTGGCCAGTATGGTGAAACCCTGTCTCTACTAAAAATACAAAAAACATTAGCCAGGCATGGTGGCAGGTGCCTGTTGTCCCAACTACTCGGGAGGCTGAGGCAGGAGAATCACTTGAACCTGGGAGGCAGAGGTTGCAGTGAGCTGAGATTGCGCCACTACACTCCAGCCTGGGCGACAGAGCAAGACTCCGTCTAAAAAAAAAAAAAAAAAAACAACGGAAAGAAATAGCCTCTTTTTACGTTCTAAATTGGGCTGGGCATAGTGGCTCGTGGCACTTTGTAAGGCTGAGGTGAGAAGATCACATGGGGCCAGGAGTTTGAGACCAGCTTGGGCAACAGAGTGAGACCTTGTCTCTACAAAAAAATTTTTTTTAATTAGCCAGGCATGGTGGTACATGCCTGTAGTCCCAGCTACTCAGGAGGCTGAGGTGGGAGGATAACTTGAGCCCGGAAGTTGAGGCTGCAGTGAGCCATGATTGTGCCACTACACTACAGCCGGGGTGACAGAGTGGGACACTGTCTCAAAAAATAATAGGTAAAACTTTTTAAAAATTATAATACTGCCAGACGTGGTGGCATGCACTGGTAATCTCAGTTACTTGGGAGGCTAAGATAGGAGGATCACTTTAGCCCAGGAGTTCAAGGCTACAGTTAGCTATGACTGTGCCCGTAAATAGCCACTGCACTCCAGCCTGGGCAACATAGAGAGACCCTATCCCTAAAATAAAAAATAGGCCAGGTAAGGTGGCTTATACCTACAATCCCAACATTTTGGGAGGCCCAGGTGGGAGGATTGCATAAGGCCAGGAATTGAAGACCAGCCTGGGCAACATAGCAAGACCCCATCGCTACCAAAAATAGATTAAAAATAAATAAATAGTTGTTTGATAATAATGCAAATAAATAAATAATATAATGCTGGTGCTATCATGAACCCCCCAGAATGAGTACTCTTACTCTGGGTGGGAATATAAGTTTATACCCCTTTCTAGATAGCAGTTTTCTTGTTTGTTTGTTTGTTTGTTTTTTTGGAGACGGAGTCTGGCTCTGTCGCCCAGGCTGGAGTGCAGTGGCTTGATGTCTGCTCACTGCAAGCTCCGCCTCCCGGGTTCACGCCACTCTCCTGCCTCAGCCTCCCGAATAGCTGGGACTACAGGCGCCCGCCACCGTGCCCGGCTAATTTTTTTTTCTTTTTGTATTTTTAGTAGAGACAGGGTTTCACTGTGTTAGCCAGGATGGTCTCGATCTCCTGACCTCGTGATCTGCCTGCCTCGGCCTCCCAAAGTGCTGGGATTACAGGCGTGAGCCACCGCGCCCGGCCAGATAGCAGTTTTATTCCTAGGGATTTGTTATTAGGAAATAATTGTATATATGCACAAAGATACAGCTAGGAGAATATTCATTTCAGCACTGTTTATAATTGCAGACAATCTAAATTTGAAAAAACAGGGAATTTATTGTTTAAATTATTATAAATTCTTACAACAAGGTCTTATATATACACCAAAAATTATGTTTTAGGAAAATATGTCACAACATGGAAAAATGTTCTTAATATATTAAGTTTCAAAAAGTAGGCTATAAAAAAAGATTCTATTTTAGTTTCAAGACATGTTTATTTTCAAGACATCATTGAAAATACATCATTTTCAAGCTATTTATGTGTTTATGATTTTCTTTTTCTATAAATATAAATATAAATTTGGAAGAGAAGATTAAAATGATATTTACTGGCTGGGCACGGTGTCACGCCTGTAATCCCAGCACTTTGGGAGGCTGAGGTGGGTGGATCATGAGGTCAAGAGATCGAGACCATCCTGACCATGGTGAAACCCCGTCTCTACTAAAAATACAAAAATTAGCTGGGTGTGGTGGCACGCACCTGTAGTCCCAGCTACTCAGGAGGCTGAGGCAGGAGAATCACTTGAACCCAAGAGGCGGAGGTTGCAGTGAGCCCAGATCACACCACTGCACTCCAGCCTGGTGACACAAGAAGACTCCATCTCAAAAAAAAAAAAGGCAAGACACAGTGGCTCACGCCTGTAATCCCAGCACTTTGGGAGACTGAGACAAGTGGATCACCTGAGGTCAGGAGTTCGAGACCAGCCTGGCCAACATGGAGAAACCACTTCTACACTAAAAATACAAAATTAGCCAGGCGTGGTGGCACATGCCTGTAATCCCAGCTACTTGGGATGCTGAGGCAAGAGAATTGCTTGAACCTAGGAGGCGGAGGTTGCAGTGAGCTGAGATTGCACCGTTGCACTCCAGCCTGGGCAACAAGAGCGAAACTCCATCTCAAAAAAAAGGCCGGGCGCAGCGGCTCACACCTGTAATCCCAGCATTTTGGGAGGCCAAGGCGGGTGGATCACAAGGTCAGGAGATCGAGACCATCCTGGCTAACACGGTGAAACCCCGTCTCTACTAAAAATACAAAAAATTAGCTGGGTGTGGCGGCAGGCACCTGTAGTCCCAGCTACTTGGGAGGCTGAGGCAGGTGAATGGCGTGAACCTGGGAGGCGGAGCTTTTAGTGAGCCGAGATCGCGCCACTGCACTCCAGCCTGGGCAACAGAGGGAGACTCCGTCTCAAAAAATAAATAAATAAAATTATATTTACTGGTCCAGTCACAGTGGCTCACGCCTGTAATCCCAGCACTTTGGGAGGCCGAGGCAGGCGGATCGCTTGAGGTCAGGAGTTCAAGACCAGCCTTGCCAACATGGTGAAACCACATGTCTACTAAAAATACAAAAATTAGCTGGGTGTGGTGGCGCACACCTGTAATCCCAGCTACTTGGGATTACTGAGAAAGGAGAATTGCTTGAACCTGGGAAGCAGAGGTTGCAGTGAGCTGAGATCATACCACTGCACTCTGGCCTGAGAGACAGAGTGAGACTCGGTCTAAAAAAAAAAAAAAAAAAAAAAAAAACAAGAAATGTGTTGGGATTGGGATACTCAGATCTCTGGTCCAGTGTCATCAGCTGGGTCACTGCACCTGATCATCAGTACAGACCCAAAATATCAATATAGTTTTCTCCCACATGGCTGCAATGTGGTATAGTCACCCAGAGCCACTGCACCTATATTCACACTTCTTGGTGGGAAAAAAAAAAAAAAAGCATGTGCTTGTTCTGCTTTCAGAAGGAAACAAAATAAGAAAGAAAGGGAAGAAACAGGAAAGCTATTCAAGCAAGACTGGTTTTGTGCTTTTGTGCCAAGAGATACTTTCTATGAGAATATATATATTATATGTCTATTTTTACAAATACTTGTTGTTTAGGTGAAAAGCCCAGAAGGAAAATTTCAGAAGACCAGCACTGGAGCTGTCAGAATGCAACCAAAATCAGCTGAGTTGAAGTTTGTCACCAAGAACGATGGATATGTACATATTCACCCTTCATCAGTGAACTATCAGGTCAGAATGGTGGAGTATACTTAATGTTTACAGGTTTTCCTGGGGTAGGATACACAATTCCTTAAATTCAGCCACACCATGTTCTATCACTTGCTGTCCCCAGCAGTACCACTGACTTAGGGAAGATTGAATAAGAATAAACAGACTGGAAATTGGACTATTTCTGGAAAGACTATTTCCATTTGAAGAAAATTCTACTGAATACCAAAAAGTACTCAAGCCTGCTTTCAGATATAAAATTGTTTCTTTGCAATGGTAATTGAAGTCATGAGCTAATTACATCACTGAATCTGTGCCTTAAAAGGAAATGAATGACCTATTCTTGCATACCACTTCCTCAGCTCTCAGCCTGCCGCTGTGAGGCTTCTGCCCCCACCACTTCACTAAACCCATCAGAAGTAACAAATAACTTCTTAGTTGTCAAAGCCAGTGTCATCCTTTGGTCCTCATCATGCCACCTCTCACATGGTATTTGACATTGCTAATCTCTCTTCCTCTTGAAATTCTCCTTGATGTTATTTTTGCTTCTGAAATATCACTTTCTTCTCTCTCTCTGTTCATCCCCTCTATCTCCTTTATTAGCTTCTCTTCCTTTGCTCTGAAACAGTGGTTCTATCCTTTGTCCTTATTCTCTCATCATCACGCACTCTTCCTGAACCACCAAAGGCACAACAGCACTTACACATCCCAACTGCCACTTACACACAGACACAGACCCCAAATCTGTCTCTCCAGACCTGCAGTTTTTTTCTGAGCTCTCCTGCTGGAAAACATCAGCTAGAAGTCTTTTAGTCATCTCAAACATAAAAGCTGAAAAATCAAACTCATGATCCCCAATTCACTTTTCTCTTTCTGTGCTGTCTTGGTGGAATGATACCATCAAAATCAGAACGCTGAAGTCACATAGACTCCCACTTCTTTTCTTATGCCAACTCAGTTGGTCACCAGGTCCCAAGAATCCCTCCTTTTTGACATCTCTAAGATTTGCCTTTTATCCCTACTGCCACTTCCTTAGCTCAAATCCCAAACATCATTTGCCTGAAATTCTATAATAATCTTACATCTGGTGCTTTCTCTCTCCAACCTTCTACTACTCTACTGCTGCCAGAATTACCTTTACAAAACATCAATTTGACTATGTCGATTCCCTGCTTAAATCTTCATATCCAGAGTGTACCACACACTCTCACATGACTCTTTACGTGGCCCTTCCTATCCCTTGTCACCAAATTTGAAACATTCAGGCTGCTCTATCCTCTGGAACTACTGCGGACCATGTTCACAAAGCCTGGAAAGGATTTCCTTAAGCTTAGAGGACTTTGAGGGTCAGGAGGTCATCTGCCCTTTCAGCCTGTTAGGAACCAGACACCTGAGTTAGCTCCACACCCCCTCCTTTTTTTAATATACTTTTTTATTGTTGTTGTTTTGCATGTTTCTCAAGAACTACTACTCTTTTAAGAATCCAAATTGTTCATGCATCCATGTAATATCTACTAGCGCCTACTCTGTGCCAGGCACTGTTGTAGGCTGTTGAGGACAGTGGAAGAACCTAGATGGACACAGTCTCTGCCCTCAAGGAGCTTATGTTCTAGTGAGGGAGACAGGCAATACATAAGTAAACAGAATCTCAGGTAATGCTATAAAGCAAAATAGAGCAGGATAGAGAGACAGAGAGTGACAGGAGAGGGGCCCTGCACATGGGGTGGTCAGGGAAGAACTCCGGGATGAGAAAACAACTGAGCAAATCCTAAATGAAGAGCAAGTCATGCAGATGTAGAGAAAGGAGAAACATTCCAGCAGAGGACATAAGTGCAAACACCACAAGGTGGGAGTGTATTTGATGTGTTCCAGGAAATGCATGAAGAGGCCAGTGGAGAGGGATGATCAAGGGTGAGAGTGGTGGGAGATGCACGGGGATGAGTAGGCAGGGGCAAGGTAGGGCGGGGTGGTACCCCGCCCCACCATTAGTCCTTCAAATGGCAAGGACTTGAGATTTTTATCCTTGGACACCATTGGAGGGTTTTGAGCCATAATTGGACTTAATGTTTTTGTTTTTATTTTTATTTTTATTTTATTTACTTATTGAGACAGAGTCTCTCTCTGTCACCCAGGCTAGAGTGCAGTGGCACAATCTCAGCTCAATGCAACCTCCACTTCCCAGATTCAAGCGATTCTCATGCCTCAGCCCCCTGAGTAGCTGGGATTACAGGCATGCGTCACCACTCCCAGCTAATTTTTGCAGTTTTGTAGAGATGGGGTCTCACCATGTTAGCCAGGCCAGTTTCAAACTCCTGGCCTCATGTGATCCACCTGCCTCAGTCTCCCAAAGTGCTGGGATTACAGGCGTGAGCCACCACGCCCTGCCAGACTTACATTTTTAAAAGATCACCTTGATTTCTGGGTAGAAAAGACACTATAAAAAATGCATAACTAGAAGTGGGGAGAGCACTCAAGAAGACATCACAGTGGTTTCTGTGAGATGACAATGGTTTGTACTAAGTTGGTAGCTGGGTGCCTGTAATCCCAGTCCTTTGAAAGGCCAAGGCGGGCAGATGACTTGAGTTCAGGAGTTTGAGACCAGCTGGCCAACATGGTGAAACCCTATCTCTACTAAAAATACAAAAATTAGCCAGGTGTGATGGTGCAAGCCTGTAGTCCCAGCTACTTGGGAGGCTGAGGCAGGGGAATCACTTGAACCTAGGAGGTAGAGGTTGCAGTGAGCCAAGATCATGCCACTGCACTCCAGCCTGGGCGACAGAGCAAGACTGCGTCTCAAAAGAAAAAAAGGCTGGGTGCGGTGGCTCACACCTGTAATCCCAGGACTTTGGGAGGCCGAGGCAGGCAGATCACCTGAGTTCAGGAGTTCAAGACCAGCCTGGCCAGCATGATGAAATCCCTGTCTCTACTAAAAACACAAAAATTAGCCAGGCATGGTGGCAGGCGCCTATAATCCCAACTACTTGGGAGGCTGAGGCAGGAGAATCACTTGAACCTGGGGGGCAGAGGTTGCAGTGAGCTGAGATCATACCATAGCACTACAGCCTGGACAAAAAGAGCAAAACTCCGTCTTAAAAAAAAAAAAAATTTTGTATCTGCAGAAGTGGTGATAATATGTCAAGCCATTTTGTATTTTGAAAAGAGAGCTGACTGGACTTAGTGACAATGTAGATGGTGTGAGGGGAAAAAGAATAGTCAATGATGACTCCTAAATTGGGGGCCTGAGCAGCTGGGTGAATGGGAGCATCATTTCCTGAGATAGAGAACACTGCAAGGAAGAAGAATCAAGAATTCCATCTGGGCCAGGCACAGTGGCTCACACCTGTAATCCCAGCAATTTGGGAGGCCAAGGCAGAAGGATTGCTGGAGCCCAGGAGTTCGAGACCAGCCTGGGCAACATGGTGAGACCCTATCTCTACAAAAAAATTTTTAAAATAAAAGTTTTTTTTTTTAACACAAGTGTGAGATACTTATTAAATGTCCAAGAGGAGATGGCAAGTCAATAGTTACGCATGCAAATCTGGAGCTCAGGAAAGTCATGGGCTGTAGATAAATTTGGGGAGTCATTAATAGACAGGCAGTATTTAAATCCATGGAACTGGTGGTGTGTTCCCTTTCTGTTGCCAGTGACATCACTGTCATCATCGGAGGCTTTTTGTTACAGGTGAGACATTTTGACAGCCCCTACCTGTTGTACCACGAGAAGATAAAAACTAGTCGAGTATTCATCCGAGACTGCAGCATGGTGTCTGTGTACCCACTGGTCTTGTTTGGAGGAGGCCAAGTGAATGTGCAGCTTCAAAGAGGAGAGTTCGTTGTCTCTCTGGATGATGGTTGGATCCGTTTTGTAGCTGCTTCCCATCAGGTAAAGGGTGAATTGGTCTGTTCTATGAGGCTCAGGCCATGAGGGGCTTTGACAATAAGAAGTTATGAAGTCAAGGGCATTCCTCTAGGGACCAAGGTAACAGAGCTAATTAAAAATGAATGACGGTGGCCGAGCCCAGTGGCTCACACCTATAATCCCAGCACTTTGAGGGCCAAGGCAGGCAGATCATTTGGGGCCAGGAGTTCGAGACCAGCCCGGCCAACATGGTCAAACCTTGTCTCTACTAAAAATACAAAAATTAGCTGGGCATGTTGGTGGGTGCCTGTAATCCCAGCTACTCAGGACGCTGAGACACGAGAATCGCTTGAACCCAGGGGGCAGAGGTTGCAGTGAGCCGAGATCATGCCATTGCACTCCAGCCTCGGCAACAGAGCAAGACTCTGTCTCAAAAAAAAAAAAAAAATGAATGACGGTCTACAATGGGACACTAAGAAAGAGTGAGGCTGAAGTGAAGCCAGGAGTGGAGCCCTAGTAAGAGTTCCAGAAAGCACACTGTGAGGGGAAGTCTGGTATGGGCTGGGGTTTGTATAAAAGGCTAGGACAGAAGCTATAAAGTGAGGGTGCTGGACTTTCCTTATTGTTATGTAAATAATAGATGTTCACCAAAGAAAAGTCAGAAAATACAGATAAGCAAAAATAAATAAATAAAAACCACCCTGATTCCACCACTACCATTTTGAGAAAAAGATAATGGGTCTGAATTCTTCATTTATTCTTAGGTCTGAATTATTCACTATATGGAGTCTCTGTGAAAAACATTTCATGGAGAGTACATATTTAAGAAACAGAACTTCAGCCGGGTGCGGTGGCTTATGCCTGTAATCCCAGCACTTTGGGAGGCCGAGGTGGGCAGATCACCTGAGGTCAGGAGTTCAAGATCAGCCTGGCCAACATGGTGAAACCCCATCTCTACTAAAAATACAAAAAAATTAACCAGGTATGGTAGCGGGCACCTGTAATCCCAGCTATTCAGGATGCTGAGGCAGGAGAATCTCTTGAGCCCAGGAAACGGAGGTTGCAGTGAGCCGAGATCATGCCATTGCACTCCAGCCTGAGCAACAAGAGGGAAATTCCATCTCAAAAAAATGAATACATAAAAATACAGAAAAAAATCAGCTGTGCGTGGGGGCGGACGCCTGTAATCCCAGCTACTCAGGAGGCTGAGACAGGAGAATCACTTGAACCCAGGAGGCAGAGGTTGCAGTGAGCCGAGATTGCACCACTGCACTTCAGCCTGGGTGACAGAATGAGACTCCGTCTCAAATAAATAAACAAATAGATAGATAAAACTTCAGGCGGACACCTGTAATCCCAGCTGCCAGAGGCTAAGGTGGGAGGATTGCTCAAGCCCAAGAGGTCGAGGCTTCAGTGAGCCATGATTGCACCACTGCACTCCAGCCTGGTGACAGAGTGAGACTCTGTCCCAAAAAAAGAAATAAATAAAACTTCATTTTAATATCTGCATCTGTTAGAATTCTTATGTTACAAGAAGCAGATATGCCAACTCAAACATAAAAAGAAATTGATTGGCATATTTAGCTTTAAAGTCTAGAGCAGCAATGTCCAACAGAAATATAATGTGACCCACATATGTAATTTTAATTGTTCTAGTAGCCACATTTTTAAAAGTAAAAAGAAATAGATGAAATTAATCTTAATATATTTTATTTAACCTAATACATCCAAAATGTTTTAATTTTAACATGTAATCAATATAAAAACTATTGAGATAGTTTACATTACCTTTTCATATTAAGTCTTCAAAATCGGGTATATATTTTATATTCACAGCACATCTCAGTTTGGGCTGGCCACATTTCACGTAGACATTAGATAAGCCACTTGTGACTAGTGGCTACCTTACTGGATAGTCCAGGTCAAGAAGGCCAGGCAAGGTTGGTTTGATTTAGCAGTTCAGTGGTGACAAAAACATGGTTAACCTAGTGGTATTGAAAGGGCTGCAATAGCTCCTGGCATCACATGTATGCAGCATACGGTCCAGAAGAGCCAGAAACTTTCTTGCCTATAAGCTCAATCAAAGCTCCCCTCCTAAACCAATCCCTGTGACCAAAGGGATGTCCTGAACTTGAAGACCTGGAGTACCTGAGGCATTCACCCTGGCAAGGCTCACAGTGTGAACCTGAGTTAGAGCAGGGTCCAAACTGCATGGTTCCCATACAGTGGGGAAGGGGCAAAACAGATGTTCAGAAGATATCTACAGTGCCACAACATCAGCATAAGCAAAATGCCATAAAAGCATACAGTATATCCCAAAGCTACAGAGATTTTTGATTCATCTAATATCTTCCACTTTTTTTTTTTTTGAGATGGAGTCTTGCTCTGACGCCCAGGCTGGAGTGCAGTGGTGCCATCTCGGTTCACTGCAACCTCCGCCTCCCATGTTCAAGTGATTCTCCTGCCTCAGCCTCCCGAGTAGCTGGGATTACAGGCATATGCCACCACCCGGCTAATTTTGTATTTTTAGTAGAAACAGGGTTTCTCCATGTTGGTCAGCCTGGTCTTGAACTCCTGACCTCAGGTGATCTGCCCTCCTCGGCCTCCCAAAGTGCTGGGATTACAGGCATGAGCCACCGCGCTGGCTAATTTTTTTTTTTTTTTTTTTTTTTTTTTTGAGACAGAGTCTTGCTCTGTCGCCCAGGCTGGAGTGCAGTGGCACGATCTTGGCTCACTGCAAGCTCCGCCTCCCGGGTTCACGCCATTCTCCTGCCGCAGCCTCTCCTAGTGGCTGGGACTACAGGCACCTGCTACCATGCCCAGCTAATTTTTTGTATTTTTAGTAGAGACGGGGTTTCACTGTGGTCTCGATCTCCTGACCTCGTGATCCGCCCGCCTCGGCCTCCCAAAGTGCTGGGATTACAAGCGTGAGCCACCGCGCCCGGCTAATTTTTGTATTTTTATTAGAGATGGAGTTTCACCATATTGGACAGGCTGATCTCAAGATCTCAAACTCCTGACCTTGTGATCTGCCCACCTCGGCCTCCCAAAGTGCTGGAATTACAAGGCATGAGACACTGAGCCCGGCCCACCCTTTTTTTTTTTTTTTTTTTGAGATAGAGTTTTGCTCTTGTTGCCGAGGCTGGAGTGCAATGGCGCAATCTCGGCTCACCACAACCTCTGCCTCCCGGGTTCAAGCAATTCTCCTGCCTCAGCCTCCCCAGTAGCTGGGATTACAGGCATGTGCCACCATGCCTGGCTAATTTTGTATTTTTGGTAGAGTTGGGGTTTTTCCACATTGGTCAAGCTGGTCTCGAACTTCCACCTCAGATGATCCACCTGCCTCAGTCTCCCAAAGTGCTGGAATTACAAGTGTGAGCCACCCGGCCCAGCCTATCTACCATTTTTTTTTTTTTTTTGAGACAACAAGGTATGCAGTGGAGTGATCAGTGATCAGTAAATTTTCTTTTCCTTTTTTTTGAAACGGAGTTTCGCTCTTGTTGCCTAGGCTAGAGTGCAATGGCTCGATCTTGGCTCACCGCGACCTCCACCTCCCAGGTTCAAGCGATTCTCCTGCCTCAGCCTCCCAAGTAGCTGGGATTATAGGCATGCACCACCATGCCCAGCTAATTTTGTACTTTTAGTACTAAGAGACAGGGTTTCTCCACGTTGATCAGGCTGGTCTCGAACTCCTGACCTCAGGTGATCTGCCCATCTTGGCCTCCCAAAGTGCTGGGATTACAGGCGTGAGCCACCGTGCCCAGCCCTATCTACCACTTTTAATTCCCCATTTTCCTGCTTCTCCTCGTGGAATAAATCATAAAAATTGACCAAACTTTAATATGGAGAACACTATATAAAAGCCATACTTCCAGACTGAATCTTTTCTTTTTGGGGGAGCGGGGGGGACAGAGTCTCGCTATGTCACCCAGGCTGGAGTGCAATGGTGCAATCTCAGCTCCCTGCAACCTCTGCCTCCTGGGTTCAAGCAATTCTCCTGCCTCAGCCTCCTGAGTAGCTGGGATTACAGGCGCATGCCACCACGACTGGCTAATTTTTGTATTTCTAGTAGAGGCAGGATTTCACCACGTTGGCCAGCCTGGTCTTGAACTCCTGATCTCATGATCCACCCGCCTCGGCCTCCCAAAGTGCTGGGATTACAGGCATGAGCCACTGCGCCTGGCCCGAATCTTTTCTTTAGATGAGATGTGATAGAGGCACTTTTTTACAATGGACCTCATTTAGTCTATTACAAAATGAAAATGTGTTTAGGTTTTTTGCTCCTAATGGAGTTAAAATTAGTACCAGAAATCTAAATAATGGTAATCATAACTGGGGTATTTCCCTCCAATAACTTATCCTGCCTGTTCCTCCAAGCACTGCTCATATTGTAGCTTTCATTTTAGGTGGCTGAATTGGTAAAGGAGCTTCGTTGCGAACTTGATCAGCTTCTCCAGGATAAAATTAAAAACCCAAGCATTGATCTGTGTACGTGTCCTCGAGGATCCCGGATCATCAGCACAATTGTGAAACTTGTCACCACACAATAAAGAGCAGTCTTAGAGAGTGCTTGCTACTCACCTGCTTCTAGCTCACCTGGGAAATAACAGCAGAACCTCTACCTCGAACTAAAGACCTGTTGGGGCTGGCCCTGGTGGAGGAGCCCAGGGCATGCAGCCCAAGGCAGCTGAGGCAGTGCATATACCCTTAGGGCCATTTCTAACAAAGCCTTGGCCACTCCCAGCACAATTTGGAGTGTCAAGGGTGAGAGCCTAAAACCCAGCTTGCCTGTCTTTGTCTCCGTGACTGTTCTGGAGTGAATTAAGTTCACCTGATAACTCAAAAGTGAATGTATAATACAATTCCATTTTAATCTGTGTATTCTTTTTCTCCTACTTTTTACTGGGGTGAGACAGGGGCATGAGGAGAAATACGCCTTTTTTTTCTTTTCTTTTCCTGTCGCCAAGGCTTGACTGAGAGAAGTCAGAACAGAGAAAGGGAAAAAAAAACAAAATTATGTGAACAAGCAAAATTAAAATTTCATTTTAGGCTATTGGCTACTGAGTAAACTTGACTTGTGAGGGATTTTTATTTTTACTCATTAAAAGTCAACTTAAAAAAATTGAATGAGTTCTCTTTTGGTATTAAAATGCAAGCTGGTCTTATCGATAACACTCCTATTCTTACAGAACAATCTGGATGTCTTCATAGTTCTACATTTAGGAATCTTTACTCTGTCTTATGAACTCACCCAGACACAATGGCCATGTTTCTTATCACCGAAGGAGAATTTTAATAGTATTCCTGGGGCAGAGTTGGCATGGATGAGGTCAAAAAGGTTACCATCGGATTTACAGCCACCACAATGCTTTCCGTGAAATTGCTTATTTTCAACCACCTCTTAGGTTAATGGGGCGCTAGCATTTTGGAAACACATCAGGGGATTTACATTTTCCCTGGACATCTATCAGTATGGCCAGGAAGGATCCCAAATTGCTGAGTAGAAAAAATATTTGTATGTTTGTTTAGACCTCAGGGCCGGACGCGGTGGCTCATGCCTGTAATCCCAGCACTTTAGGAGGCTGAGGCGGGCCAATCACATGAGGTCAGAAGTTCAAGACCAGCTTGGGCAACTTGGTGAAACCCCATCTCAATTAAAAATACAAAAATTAGCCGGCTATGGTAACAGGCACCTATAGTTCCAGCTACTCGGGAGACTGAGGCGGGAGAATCACTTGAACCTGGGAGGTGGGGGTTGGAGTGAGCCGAGATTGCACCATTGCACTCCAGCCTGGGTGACAGAGTGAGACACTGTCTCAAAAAAAAAAAAAAAAAAAAAGGACCTTAGGACAGGGTCACTACAGGTTCCATAGTATGGATAGAATTCAAACTAAATCAAAACCATCTCAGTGAAATCAGTGAAAGGTATTTACTTTTCAAGGTATTATTTAGTTAAGTTTTCAGGAAGTCTCCTTGGCTGTCCAAAATGATTATTATCAAGTATATTTAAGCTTCGGTGCACTTGAAGAGCTTAGACTCTAAGCAGTATTTTTAAAAGGCATCGATTCATGTCATCGCTTTAAATAAAAAACATACATATGCAAGCACCCACAGAATCCAAATTCTGACTTGCTGTTGAAACAAGGCTCCTATTACAGAACTGATTAGGCTGAGACCTTTAGAAGAAATGAAGAGAACTGCATTAAACCTCTAAAAAAGTTTTCTTTTCCTTTCTTTTTGACGGAGTTTCACTCTTATCGCCCAGGCTGGAGTGCAATGGTGGGTTCTCGGCTCACTGCAACCTCCGCCTCCTGAGTTCAAGCAATTCTCCTGCCTCAGCCTCCCGAGTAGCCAGGACTACAGGCACATACCACCACACCCAGCTAATTTTGTATTTTTTTAGTGGAGATGGGGTTTCACCATGTTGGCCAGGCTGGTCTCGAACTACTGACCTCAGGTGATCCACCCACCTCGGTCTCCCAAAGTGCTGGGATTACAGGTGTGAGCCACCGCGCTCAGCCTAAAAAAGTTTTTAAAAATCAGTTTTCATGGCCAGGAGTGGTGGTTCACGCCTGTAATCCCAACCCTTTGGGAGATCGAGGCAAGTGAATCACCTGAGGGCAGGAGTTCGAGACCAGCCTGACCAACGTGGAGAAACCCTGTCTATACTAAAAATACAAAATTAGCCAGGCGTGGTGGCGCATGCCTGTAATCCCAGCTACTCGGGAGGCTGAGGCAGGAGAATTGCTTGAACTTGGGAGGCGGAGATTGTGGTGAGCCGAGATCGCACCATTGCACTCCAGCCTGGGCAACAAGAGCGAAACTCCATCTCGAAAAACAAAAACAAAAACAAAACCCATCAGTGTTCACTCGTGGTGCTACAGTGGTGCTCATGCCGCCCTAGCTAGAGCCATCTGCCCAAGTGGACCTGCAGCATTTAACACAAGGTTGCCCCAGAGCACTCAGCTGGGAGATAATTAACAGCAAAACTT
The DNA here is from genome assembly GCF_028878055.3 of Symphalangus syndactylus. Classification (NCBI taxonomy): domain Eukaryota; kingdom Metazoa; phylum Chordata; class Mammalia; order Primates; family Hylobatidae; genus Symphalangus; species Symphalangus syndactylus. The sequence continues at coordinate 102,283,312 of NC_072436.2, forward strand.
TCCACCCAGTGAAATTGATTCCCTTGGGAAAGCCAGCTCTTGGATGGTCACTTCCAACCACATATAGACACACAAATACTGTCATGGTATAGATGTGTCAGAATGTGAAAAAGGTTGGGAAGCCTTGACATAACGCATTGAGTAAGAATATCCTCGCCCCAAAGACTAAACTTCTTAAGCTCATCATTAAAATAATGAAATAAGAAATTAAATAGAATTACTTATTTATGATGAAAGATCAGAATGCAAGCCGGGCATGGTGGCTCATGCCTGTAATCCCAGCACGTTGGGAGGCTGAGGTGGGTGGACCACTTGAGGTCAGGAGTTCGAGACCAGCCTGACCAACATGGTGGAACCCCATTTCTACTAAAACTACAAAATTAGCCGCGCATAGTAGCGCATGCTGTAATCCCAGCTATTTGGAAGGCTGAGGCAGGAGAATCACTTGAACCCAGGAGGCGGAGGTTGCAGTGAGCCAAGATCGCACCATTGCATTCCATCCCGGGCAATAAGAGCGAAACTCCATCTTAAAAAAAAAAAAGAAAGATCAGAATGCAGTATAGTGTTTCAAGGATTTTTTTTTTTTTCCTGAGACGGAATCTCACTGCGTCGCCCAGGCTGGAGTGCAGTGGCGCAATCTCGGCTCACTGCAACCTCCGCCCCTGGGTTCAAGCGATTCTGCCTCAGCCTCCCGAGTATCTGGGATTACAGGCACCTGCCATCACACCTGGTTAATTTTTTTGTCTTTTTAGTAGAGATAGGGTTTCACCATCTTGGCCAGGCTGGTCTTCAACTCCTGACCTCGTGATCCACCCACCTCGGCCTCCCAAAGTGCAGATTCCTTCTGCTCTTTGATAAACAAATGATTAAAACTTGTAAGATTTTAAAGACCCTTAAGTATAAGTGATTGGCTACAAATCCCATCTAAGACCAATTTCTTTGATAAATAATTTTAGAGGTGACAGCTTAGAAACAGCAGAAAGTCTCTCCATGTTAATGATTCATCACGGTTAGCTGTTCGCCTAGCCATTCCATCGCTTTACATTTATGGGACCAAAAGACACGGAAGAAGCCTATCACTCCAGAACAGTCTGAAACTATTGCTCTGACAACAAACTGAATGAGTTGTTTCTATGTTGTTTCCACTTAGGGCACCTCTATACTGTGATCACGCAAGTATTGACTGACACAGATTCATGACCAAGATCTAACTTCTGAAAACAACAACTAGCCTTGTATTTATTAACTAGCTGAGTATCTTAAGCAAACTTTACCCCTACATGTGGGGGAAAATAAGCCAGAGGAATTATGCTTAATTCCCGTGTGATTTAGGAGGAAAAAGCCAGCCTCTGCCTAGGCTTGTTCAAGCATAATGCAGTGTGAGCATATTCTGCTGCCTCCAGGAATTCATTATTTATGTGGCAACTGAGTGACATCCACGAGACAACCTCAATAGTGTGACTCCCTGAGTTCACCCGCTATGGGCCTGGCAATAGAGAAAACAACACAGACTGGAGTCCCCACAGAGCCAGCCTGGGCTGCACCTGAAAAATCACATCCTCAGTCTTAATGCCTTACATTTGCTGTATTCTAATTTTACAAAGTGCTTTCACAGATCTTTTTTTTTTTTTCCTGAGATGGAGTCTCACTGTGTCACCCAGGGTGGAGTGCAGTGGCACAGTCTTGGCTCACTGCAACCTCCGCCTCTCAGGTTCAATTGATTTTCCTGCCTCAGCCTCCTGAGTAGCTGGGATTACAGGCACATACAATCATGCCCGGCTAATTTTTGTATTTTTAGTAGAGACTGGGTTTCACCATGTTGGCCAGGCTGATCTTGAACTCCTGGCCTCAGGTGATCCGCCCGCTTTGGCCTCCCAAAGTGCTGGGATTACAGGCATGAGGCACTGTGCCCAGCCCACAAAATCTTATTTTATGTTAACCTCTTAGGACCAGGTTCAAACCATTGCCCAGAAAGGAAAAGGAACTGACATTACCATATGCCTACAGATCCACATGCTAGGCTTAGATTTTTATCTAAATTAAGCTGCTCAGATAATATTAAATAGGAGGATAAAGATCAAAGTTCATTACTTGCCAGGGAGTTTGAGTTGTTAATAATCTGATATGGAACTCAAGGAAGAAGAAGACAAAGCTCATGCTTTGTCAGCCTATGACCCCTTCGATCAGAACGCTTAGCTCATCTCATTTCCTAAGATCTTCCCAATTAGTCATAGTACAAAATAGAAGAGCAGATTTGTTTCACAACAAGTATTTTATTAATATTGTTCCCTTGCTAGATTCCAATAGAAGTAAAACAAATATTTTATTTATTTTTTTTTTGAGATGGAGTCTCGCCCTGTCGCCCAGGCTGGAGTGCAATGACACCATCTTGGCTCACTGCAACCCCCACCTCCCAGGTTCAAGTGATTCTTCTGCCTCAGCCTCCTGAGTAGCTGGGATTACAGGCATGCGCCACCACGCCTGGCTAATTTTTGTATCTTTAGTAGAGACAGGGTTTCACCATGTTGGCCATGGTGTTGTTTCATAAAAATACAGGACAGCCAGGCATGGTGACTCACGCCTGTAATCCCAGCACTTGCAGAGGCTGAGGCGGGAGGATTGCTTGAGCCCAGAAGTTCGAGACCAGCCTGGACGACATAGGGAGCCCCTGTCTCTATAAAAAATACAAAAAAAAATTGGCCAGGCATGGTGGTGTGTGCCTGTAGTCCCAGCTACTTGGGGAGGCTGAGGCAGGAGGATCACCTGGAGCCCAGGAGGTTCGAGCCATGATTGTGCCAGAGCACCTAGCCTGGGTGACAGAGCAAGATCCTGTCCTAAACAACCAAACAAACAAAAAAGATAAAGGGCAGCAACCAAAACATGAACAACCTGTTCCCCCAGATAGTTCAGCCTCTTTGCCCCATCTAGGCTAGCCCCAGAGCTGCTCCTGAGTCAGTTCATGCCTGGCTAATTGACTAAATAAGCCAGGACACAGGGCCCCAATTGATACAGCTATGATAAGGGATGGCTTAGAATCTAGTCACCTAGATTTTTTTCACCTCTTTGAATTTTTTAGGAGAGAAATGGCAACAAAAACCATTATGAGGCATTTGTTTGGAAAACCAACTTCTAAGGGGTGGTCTTAGAAATTCAGCTCAATCTCATAACTACTAGCAATGAAAATCAGTGTTTAAAATGATCCCTGATATGCTACAAACACAATATTGAGAAGTCAGGTATAATAATATATAATTGGGTCAGGTGCGGTGGCTCACGCTTGTAATCCCAACATTTTGGGAGGCCGAGGCGGGCGGATCACGAGGTCAGGAGGCTAGGCACAGCGTAGCCAATATGGTGAAACCCCGTCTCTACTAAAAATATTTTAAAAATTAGCCAGGCGTGGTGGTACGCACCTGTTGTCCCAGTTAACCAGGAGGCTGAGGCAGGAGAATCACTTGAACCCAGGAGGTAGGGGTTGCAGTGAGCCGAGATTACGCCACTGCACTCCAGCCTGGACAACAGAGCAAGACTGTGTCTCAAATAATAATAATCATAATAATAATATACTATTATTATTTAATAAACATTCTCAGCAAGAGCATTTCAGTGAGGTGTTATTAATTATTCCTTTATTCAGAAAATGCAGTTACTGCTACCTCCTCCATCCTAGGTTTTACTGAAAATGGCCTGAAGGAGTTACTTCTCTTCTATGTTGAATGAATTTATACTATAGAAATTATCCATGTCTGGTTTTCTTTCGTGGTAATAAAATACATGAACCTTCAGGTGGACAAAAAGAAAATAATAATAAAAGACAGGATAGCAGCCAAGAAGGTCCATTTATGTCCTGAGAGTCCACTTTGAGCAAGTGTTGCTTCATTCCATCCTTTGGGTCCTCTTTTTTTTTTTTTGAGACAAGATCTCACTCCAGTGCCACTGGAGTGCAGTGCTGCGATCACCGCTCACTGCAGCCTCAACCTCCCTGGGCCCAGGGGATCCTCCTGCCTCAGCCTCTGGAGTAGCTGGGACTACAGACATGTGCCACCATGCCCAGCTAATTTTTTGTACTTTTTGTAGAGTCGAGGTTTCACCATGTTGCCCAGGCTGGTCCATCCTTGAGTTTGAAATGTATTTTAACAACAATGCCTGTTAACCTTTCAAATAAGACTTTATTTGTTCATAGAGATTAACAAATACGGGGCCCTATCCTGTACAAACAGTATAAAGAAGTTTCCTCACCCGGGAGACAATGTAGGGGTTCTTTTATTTTTCTGTTTTCTGAGACAGGGTCTTGCTCTGTAGGCCAGGCTGGAGTGCAGTAGTGCAATCTCTGCCTCTCGGGCTCAAGTGATCCTCCCACCTCAGCCTCCCGAGTAGGTGGGATTACAGGCATGCGCCACCATGCTGGGCTAATTTTTTTTTTTTTTTTTTTTTTGTACTTTTAGTAGAGACGGGGTTTTGCTGTTGCCTAGGCTGGTCTCCAACTCCTGGGCTCAAGCAATCCACCCACCTCTGCCTCCCAAAGTACTGCGATTACAGGCTTGAGCCTCTGTACCCGGCTCAATGTAGTTTTTATTTGTTTTAAACAAATGGTTCTCAAATGCGGGCAGTTTTGAGGGGGCAGGAAACATTTGGCAATGTCCAAAGACATTGTTGGTTTTCACAGCTTGTGGGGTGGGAGTTGCTACTGGCATCTAGTGCTTAGAGGCCAGGGATGCTGCTAAATATCCCACAAGGCACAGGATATCCAAAGAAAAAACTACTATAGCCAAGGTGAAGAAAACCCTGCTTTAAACAAAATGAGGTAAGTAATCACTAACAAAGTCTAATAGCTATTAGGTGTAAATTATGCCCATAGACATCTCTGAAAACGAAAATATATTTTGAATTACAGAAAGTGAAAATCTCGGCTGGGCGCGGTGGCTCATGCCTGTAATCCCAGCAGTTTAGGAGGCCAAGGCAGGTGCATCACCTGAGGTCAGGAGTTCGAGACCAGCCTGGCCAACATGGTGAAACTCTGTCTCTACTAAAAATACAAAAAAATTTAGCCTGGTATGGTGGCACACGCCTGTAATCCCAGCTACTCAGGAGGCTGAGGCAGGAGAATCGCCTGAACCCAGGAGGCAGAGGTTGCAGTGAGCAGAGATCGTGCCATTGCACTCTAGCCTGGGCAACAGAGCAAGACTCTGTCTCAAAAAAATAAAAATAAAGTGAAAATCTCTGGCAAATCAACTCTAATAAATATGTACTGTGTGAATAAGAGCTTGTGTGTACATTGTGTTGTTATCAAGAATTCTGAGTACTTAAGAATCTGAAGAAATTGTATGTACAAATGAGAAAAGCCTGGCACAGATGAATAGGGATATATTTACTTTAAAAACATGTTCTACCATTAAATTTTGTTTTGGCTTTTTACCAAAAAAAATCACTTTTGTTTTGTTTTTGTTTTTGAGATGGAGTCTCACTCTTGTTGCCCAGGCTGGAGTGCAATGGAGCGATCTCAGCTCACTGCAACCTCTGCCTCCCGGGTTTAAGCAATTCTTCTGCCTCAGCCTCTTGAGTAGCTGGGACTACAGGCACCTGCCAACATACCTGGCCAATTTTTATATTTTTAGTAGAGATGGGGTTTCACGATGTTGGCCAGGCTGGTCTCAAACTCCTGACCTCAGGTTATCTGCCTACCTCAGCCTCCCAAAGTGCTGGGATTACAGGCATGAGCCACTGCGCCTGGCCAGAATCACTTATTTTGAAAATGTGAAGACATGACTTGTATGTGAATGCTGCTACTGCTAAACCTCTGCACTACAAAATTCAAGTTGTCACACTTAGGCCCACATTAAAATGTTTAAAACACACACATGTACACACACACACCCTGTTACCTTATCTTTGAACAAAGTCCAACCTAGTTGACTTTGGCCAATATGCTTTTTTTTTTTGAGACGGAGTCTCGCTCTGTCGCCCAGGCTGGAGTGCAGTGGCACGATCTTGGCTCACTGCAAGCTCCGCCTCCCGGGTTCATGCCATTCTCCTGCCTCAGCCTCCCGAGTATTTGGGACTACAGGCGCCCGCCACCACACCTAGCTAATTTTTTTTGTATTTTTAGTAGAGACGGGGTTTCACCATGTTGGCCAGGATGGGCTCGATCTCCTGACCTCGTGATCTGCCCACCTTGGCTTCCCAAAGTGCTGGGATTACAGGCGTGAGCCACCGCGCCCAGTTTTGTTGTTTTGTTTTGTTTTGTTTGAGACAGAGTCTTGCTCTGTCGCCCAGGCTGGAGTGCAGTGGCACAATCTTGGCTCACTGCCAGCTCCGCCTCCCGGGTTCACGCCATTCTCCTGCCTCAGCCTCCCGAGTAGCTGGGACTACAGGCGCCCGCCACCACGCCTGGCTAATTTTTTGTATTTAGTAGAGATGGGGTTTCACCATGTTAGCCAGGATGGTCTCGATCTCCTGACCTCATGACCTGCCTGCCTCGGCCTCCCAAACTGCTGGGATTACAGGCTTGAGCCACCATGCCTGGACTGTTTTGTTTTAAAGTATATGACTCTAGGGTTATGAATGTAGAATTTTTTTTTGTTTTTTGTTGTTTTTTGTTTGTTTTCTTTGAGAAGGAGTGTCACTGTGTTGCCCAGGCTGGAGTGCAATGGCATGATCTCAGCTCACTGCAACCTCCACCTCCTGGGTTCAAGCAATTTTCCGGCCTCAGCCTCCTGAGTAGCTGGGATTACAGGCACTCACCACCACGCTAATTACCACCTGGCTATTTTTTGCATTTTTAATAGAGATGGGGTTTCACCATGCTGATCACGCTGGTCTCGAATTCCTGATCTCAGGTGATCCACCCGCCTCGGCCTCCCAAAGTGCTAGGATTACAGGCGTGAGCCACCACACCTGGCTGACTGTAGGATGTTTAAAGTGAAGCCTGATTAGAAACTTTAGTTCCTAGGCTCAGTAACCCTTCTCCTATAGCGTGAACTGGAAAAATCCGTTTGTTTTAGGACTTGATTACTAGTAAGATTACCAGACAGAACAGCAAAGACATGCTATGCTCCTTAGAAGACAGATGTCTTTACAAATCAGGAGCCATGCTATAGGATGGACACCAAGGTACTATCCCATGTGGTAAAGAAACTAATCCACTGATTATAGACCAAGAGCAAAACAATTAGTAATTAGAAACGTTTCTGTTAATGCTGCCCTTCTGTCTCTGAAATTCACCTGTGCACCTTCCCATTCAAACTCCAGCTGTTGCTATTACTTCTAGCTCATAAATATTTATACCATCCTTTTTTACAGTAAGCGTGACTAAGACTGAATTAACCGAAGCATGAAATCTGATTAGTTAACAAGAAAGCCACCCGGCGCGGTGGCTCACGCCTATAATCCCAGCACTTTTGGAGGCCGAGGCAGGCTGATCACCTGAGATCAGGAGTTTGAGACCAGCCTGACCAACAAGGAGAAACCCCATTTCTACTAAAAATACAAAATTAGCCAGGCGTGGTGGTGCATGCCTGTAATCCCAGCTATTCAGGAGGCCGGGACAGGAGAATCGCTTGAACCTGGGAGGCGGAGGTTGCGGTGAGCTGAGATCACACCATTGCACTCCAGCCTGGGGCAACAAGAGTGAAACTCCATCTAAAAAAAAAAAAAAGCCAATTGTCCAGTTTATAACTAATGTTTGCCACTTGGCTAGTTTGAAACCCATATTGGGGTTGCCAAAATGCCCCCCATGTTTATGCTTATAATTTATTTCCCTCCCTCCTTCCCTCTCTTTCTTTCTACACAGTGTCTTGCTCTGTTGCCCAGACTAGAGTGCAGTGGCACAATCTCGGCTCATTGCAACCTCTGCCTCCCAGGTTCAAGTGATTCTCATGCCTCAGCCTCCCGAGTAGCTGGGATTACACGCGTGAGCCACCACGCCCAGCTAATTTTTGTATTTTTTTATAGAGATGGGGTTTCACCACGTTGGCCCGAGCTGCTGACCTCAAGTGATCCACCCGCCTCGGCCTCCCAAAGTGCTGGGATTACAGGCGTGAGTTGCAGCACCTGGCCTTAAAATTTCAATTTAGCATATTTTAAAGAAGTGCTATGTGTCAGTCACCCTGTTAGGAACTCAGAATACAAAGATAAATAGGGATACATGCGAACAGAGAAATAAAGTTTATTTGAACACTTTTTTTTTTTGAGACGGAGTTTCACTCTGTCACCCAAGCTGGAGTGCAGTAGTGTGATCCTGGCTCACTGCAACCTCCGCCTCCCGGGTTCAAGTTATTTGAATAATTCAATCTGGACCATAATTTAGCCTCCAGAAGGGTCTGAAGAGTATGGATGTCTGTCGAAATTAAAAGGGAGCTAAAGGGATTCAACCAAGTCTCTTAATTGTGCTTTTTAAGACTTTCTCAGGCAGGGCCCTGTGGCTCATGCCTGTAATCCCAGCACTTTGAGAGGCTGAGCTCAGAAGTTCCAGACCAGCCTGGGAAACATAGAAAGACCCTTCCTCTACCAAAAAAAAAAAAAACTTTTTTAATTAACTGGGCATGGTGGGTGTGCCTGTGGTTCCAGCTACTAGAGAGACTGTGGTGGGGGCACTGCTTGAGCCAGGTGTTCCATACCAGCCCTGGCAACATAGGGAGACCCTGTCTCTAAAAAAAAGAAAAATGTAAAAATTAGCCAGGCATGGTGGCGCCCGTATTCCCAGCTACTCTGAAGGCAGAGGTGGGAGCCCAGGAGGTAGTGGTTGCAGTGAGCTGAGATCGTGCCACTCCACTCCAGCCCAGGTGACTGAGTGAGACCCTGTCTCCAAAAACAAACAAACAAACAAAAAACAAGCACCGTTAAGAACATACAAATGAGAGAGGCTGGGAGAAAATATTTGCAAATCACTTATCTTCGTTTTTGAGAGGCGTGATCTCGGCTCACTGCAACCTCCGCCTCCCAGGTTCAGGCGATTCTCTTGCTTCAGCCTTCCGAGTAGCTGAGACTACAGGCGCACATCACCATGCCCAGCTAATTTTTGTATTTTTAGTAGAGACGCGGTTTCACCATGTTGGCCAGGATGATCTCAATCTCTTGACCTCGTCATCCGCCCGCCTCGGCCTATCCAAAGTGCTGAGATTACAGGCGTGAGCCATTGCGCCCGGCCAATAAATACCCTATTTTAAAAATGAGTGCCTTCCTGGAAGAAGTTGCAAAAAAAAAAAAAGGGGGCGGGGGCAAAATATCTCAATAAACGTTTCGACAAAGAAGATAAACAAACGGTTTAATATGCACATGAAAAGATGCTCAATATCCTTAGTCGGCTAGGGAAATGCAAAACGAAACCACAAGGAGATACTGCTTCACAACCTAACTAGAATGGCTGTCATCAAAAACAAAGGCTGGGTGTGGTTAGTGCCTCAAGCCTATAATCCCAGCACCTTGGGAGGCTGAGGAGGGAGGATCATTTGAGTCCAGAAGTTGAAAACCAGGCTGGACAGCACAACCAGACCTCCTCTTTGATTAAAAAAAAAAAAAATTAGCTCATGTGGTGGCCTGCACCCGGAGGCTGGATTGCTTGAACCTAGACGGTCATGGCGGCAGTGACCTATGATTTTGCCATTAAACTCCAACCCCTGTGACAGAGCCAGACTCTGTATCAAAAATTAATTAAAAATAAAAAACTCAGCAAAGTCTAAGTAATCACAATTTTATTTTTAAAAATGGGCTAGGTGCAGTGGCTCACGCCTGTAATCCCAGCACTTTGGGAGGCCGAGGCAGTCGGATCACCGGAGGTCAAGAGTTTGAGACCAGCCTGACCAACATGGAGAAACCCCGTCTCTACTAAAAAAAATACAAAAATTAGCTGGGCGTGGTGGCGCATTCCTGTAATGCCAGCTACTTGGGAGGCTGAGGCAGGAGAATCACTTGAACCTGGGAGGCGGAGGTTGTGGTGAGCTGAGATGGCAACCTCACACTCCAGCCTGGGCAACAAGAGCAAAACACCATCTCAAAAATAAATAAATAAATGAATAAAGACTACAGAAACAAAGAAAAAAGCATTGATTACAATTACCTAAAAGTCTTTAAAGGATATTAATATGCAAAAGCGAAAAACATGTATGGGTACTGGAATAATTTTATTTTTGCTTGAAAAAACACTTAATGGGGGCCGGGTGTGGTGGCTCATGCCTGTAACCCCAGAACTTTGGGAGGCCGAGGTGGGTGGATCAGGAGTTTTAGACCACCCTGGCCAACTTGGTGAAACTCCGTCTCTACTGAAAATAAAAAAATTAGCTGGGCGTAGTGGTCCACGCCTATACTCCCAGGTACTCAGGAGGCTGAGGCAGGAGAATCACTTGAACCTGGGAGGCAGAGATTGCAGTGAGCCGAGACCGTGCCACTGCACTCCAGCCTCGGCAACAGAGCGAGACTCCGTCTCAAAAAAAAAAAAAATTAGCTGCATGGGTGGTGTGTGCCTGTAGTCCTAGTTACTCAGGAGGCTGAGGTGGGAGTATCGCGTGAGGCCAGGAGTTTGAGGCTGCAGTGAACTATAATCGCGCCATTGCACTCCAGCCTGGGTGATAGAGCGAGACCTTGACTCTTAAAAAAAAAAAAGCATTGTGAAATTTTCATCAATTCTCAGCAAATTAAAACAATTGATTGAATGTTTTAAATGTCGCTTAAAAAAAACTAAGTGCATGGAAAAATCAACGTCAGTATCTTTAGAAGAAAAAAGTGGACTTAGGAAATCAGATGAAAAGGGGATGGTGAGAAATCAGTGCAAAGATTGGAAACTTTGCTTCCAAGTTTACAAAATACACAGTGGAAGTCGAAACAGCCTTTTATTTTAAAAAGTAGTCTTGATAATGTGTTCAAAGACTGCCCTGGCTACCGCCCAGAACTGGCAGTAAATAGAACCAGCTTTGGGGAGGAATCTATCTCCGGGGAATCTGGAATCACAGAGGCTGACAGCCCAAAGGAGGAACTGGAAACAGGTGAGTGAAACTCCTGGGGAGAATCTCAGCTGAGGAACTAGCTAGGGAAACTCCCTAAGCACGAAGGTTTCTATGGCAGATCAGGATCACTTACCCCTTCAAGCACTCAGGTTTTGTTTGCAGGCAAATTGTTTACACAATCAGAGGACTCAGTTGCCAGGAAATAGTCAATGTTCCCAGCTCATTAGTCTGATGGCAAATAAATCTACCAATATCAAGGCACCAGGCCTGGTCTCTGAGCCAAGATCAAGTCCAATTGATGCTGTGGATAATTTCCTACGTGGCTTTTTTTTTTTTTTTTTTTTTGAGACAGTCTTGTTCTGTTGCCCAGGCTGGAATGCATACAATCTTGGCTCACTGCAACCTCCGCCTCCCAGATTCAAGCGAGTGCCTCAGCCTCCTGAGTAGCTGGGATTATAGGCGCTCGCCACCACACCCAGCTATTTCTTTTTTTAGTAGAGACGGGGTTTCACCATGTTGCCCAGGCTAGTCACGAATCCTGGCCTCAAGTGATCCGCCCGCCTCGGCCTCCCGAAGTGCTGGGATTACAGGCGTGAGCCACTGCGCCCAGCTGGCTTCTTCCTTTTCAAAGGCCTCCCTCATCTTGTCAGAGTCATTTCCTTGCTGACTTCAGTCTGTTCATGTTTACCTTCTATTTGCTTTCTGAAGACATCCAGGGTTTGAACAGGAGAGTCTTAGCCACTAGGAGAAAGGCGATGTGTGCTAAATTTTGCTTTCAGGATCATGGAACTTCGAAGCCGTGAGGGAGGAACTTTCTGTTCCCCTAAAGTTTCTGAACTGCTTCTGCAAGTGTGGTCTGGGAACGGTAACATCATTATCTGTGAGTTTGTTGGAAATGTAAATTCCTGGGTCCCAACTAGAACTACTGAATCAGAATCTGTTGGGACGAGGGTCCAGCAATCTGTTTTGAAAAGCCCTGCAACTGATTCTGATGCTTGCCAACGTGGACTATACCATCTTGTTATTAGACAACTATGCAGGAAAACAGCTGTATTATCAGACTGTATCCAAAGGCCCTGAAACCTAAATATTTGCTGATTTTGATGCTTGCCAAAGTGCAAGAAGCACTGGGCTATACCATCTTGTTATTAGACAACTATGCAGGAAAATAGCTATGTTATCAGGGCCTGTATTCAAAGGCCCTGAAGCCTAAATATTTTAAAATATTTCGGCCGGGCGCGGTGGCTCACGCTTGTAATCCCAGTACTTTGGGAGGCCGAGGCGGGCGGATCACGAGGTCAGGAGATCGAGACCACGGTGAAACCCCGTCTCTACTAAAAATACAAAAAATTAGCTGGGCGTGGTGGCAGGCGCCTGTAGTCCCAGCTACTCGGGGAGGCTGAGGCAGGAGAATGGCGTGAACCCGGGAGGCGGAGCTTGCAGTGAGCCGAGATTGCGCCACTGCACTCCAGCCTGGGTGACAGAGCGAGACTCTGTCTCAAAAAACAAACAAACAAACAAACAAACAAAATATATATTTCTTACAGCTAGACATGGTAGCTCATACCTATAATCCCAGCACTTTGGGAGGCCAAGGTGGAAGGATCACTTGAACCCAGGAGTTGAAGACAAGCCTGGGCAACATATCAAGACCCTCTTTT